>NW_020954576.1:78353024-78690799 GCF_900497805.2 Vombatus ursinus | reverse complement strand
TACATTGGTTTCTATACAGGTCTTGTGACTCCAAATCCAGGGCCTTTACTGTATTTCTACATTGGTTTCTATACAGGTTCTTTGACTCCAAATTCAGGGTCTTTACTGTATTTCTACATTGGTTTGCTGCCCTAAGAGGTTTCAGTCCATCACTGATGCCTGTGGCCTTCCCTTTTCCTCTCTGTTTTTTTGTTTTTTGTTTTATAAATCTCCCTCTAGTTCTTTTGAGATGTATATGTTTGTGTGACCTACCTCTGACCCCCATACTGGCTTTGTGAACTTGGACAAGTCCCAAAATGTTCTGGGCTCCTCCTGTAAGTGGCAGAGCAGACGCTGACCTGCATTGGTAAAGGGCATTTTCTCATTTTGGAGTTGGAGTCCAGTCCCTGTTCCTCTCTCTTTGTATTTATTTTCACTTCTCTCATCTTCTCCCATTAGATTGTAAGCCTCACGAGGTCAGAGACTGGGCCTTTTCCTTTCTCATCCTCCTTCATATCACTCTAGTTACTCACCCCTGGCCTAGCAGAACTTTCTGCAGCTGCTGACTCTGTTCAGAATTGTTGGAATGGGGCTCATCCCATGTGGTGGGATTTATTTGAGGGGGGAAAAAAACCGCCCCCAGGGAAGCTTTTCTGGGGGATTAGAATAGGAATTAAATCCTGGTGAGTTTGGCCCTGCCCTTGCCCTCAGTCGGAGGTGGTCCGGATATTATAGTCAGGTGGTCATCTGTGGTCCCCCTGTGCAGGGGAGCCCACCTTAATAAGATCAAAGTGTGATCAAACTTGTGGGGGATGGGACAAGGCATCAGGCCTTTAATTGGCTGGGTGTCCAGGAGGTCACAGAGGCCAATTCGCATTGTGATTATTGTCATTTAAAATCCAGGTTGATATTCTGCTCTAATTCCACTCTCATCCTTCTTTTTCTTTTGGTGCCAGTTTGCCCTGTTTGAAGTTGTTGCCCAGGCCAAGTAGTTTGAAATAACCACAAAACCCTGCAATGAAACCATCTAACAATAGCAGTCTTCTACCTCCCACTCCTCTCCATCATCCTTCATTCTTAACGAGGGGCACATCTACAAGTGTTCATTCAAGGGTGGGTTGTGGCCAGCACAGACCTAGAGGGGAGGAAAGAAAGACATGACTGGTGATCAGCCACCTCGGATTTTGGAATCAACGCTCCAGGCCCACCTTCTGCAGGAGGCCTTTCCTGGCCCCTCCAGCTGCTAACACTTTCCCCTTTCAGATTAATTTATCCCTGCTCTGTATAGATCTTGTACGTACCTCATCACTGACATGTTGTCTCTATTAGAATGTGAGCTCCCAGAGGGCAGGAATTTTTTTTTGCCTTTCTTTGAATGGTGTCTGTCACATAGCAAGCACTTAATAAAGATTTTTTAGTAGATTGATAATAGATTGTTAGAATCAGAAGGGATGACCTTAGAAATCATCTTCATTTAGAGATAAGGAGACTGAGGTCCTAAGAGTCACTTGCTAAGGGACACACAACTAATTAGTGGCAGAGCTGTACCTAGAATATAGTAAGTTCTTAGTTAACAAGCATTTAAGCACTTAAGTAGTACCGGAGATAGGAAGGCAACAGGGAAATAATCCTTGCCCTCAAGGAGCTTACATTTTATCAAGGGAGATGTTTTATATATAGATGTGCATATGTATATGTGTATATGTATATGCATATATTTACTTTATATTAAACAATTATATAAAATTTACCTTACATAATATGTGTAATATATAAAATTATATAAAATACACACATACACATGCACACACATATGTATAAAATGTGTATGTATGCATATATTGATCTATCCCCCAAGCCATAATATAATAAAAAAAAGAAATTTTCTGGGGGAGATATTCCTGGCTTGGGGGATTAGGATACGCTTCTTATTTTCACTCTTTACTTGTTTTGTGTGCCCCCGTCCCTTCTCAGATGCCTACACTTCTCTCCCCACTCCTTCCCACCCCTTCCCTCGGCCTCCCCGGGCACATTGCTGTTCTCTCTCTACATTGGGCCATTTAGTGTTGGGCCTAGGAGGAGGAATTCCCAGAGTTCCTTGGATGAACCCTCAGCAGTGCTGAACTTGCAGAGATATCACAGAGGGAGAAAGCAAGCACTTTGATATAGATTACATGTGTGCAGTCATGGCAAGTCATATTAGCTGTGCTGCAAAAGAAAATGTAGACCATAAAAAACAAGAATAATAAAGTTAAAAAAAAGTATGTTTCAATCTGCATTCAGACTCTTACCAGCTCTTTCTCTGATCTGAGGATAGCATTTTTCATCAGACGTCCTTTGGAATTGTCATTATGTTGCTGAGAATAGCTAAGTGTATCAAAGTTGGTCATCGTACAGTGTTGCTGTTATTGTGTACAATGATCTCCTGGCTCTGCTCAGTTCACTGTGCATCAGATCGTGTAAGTCTTCCCAGGTTTTTCTGAAACCATTCTGTTCATCATTTCTTGTAGCACAATAGTGTTCTATAACAACCATATACCTCAGCTTGGTCAGCCATTCCCTAATTGATGGGTATCCCCTCAGTTTCCAATTCTTGGCCACCACAAAAGGAGCTGCTATAAATATTTTTGTACATATAGGACCTTTTCCTTTTTCTTTGAGCTCTTTGGGATATAGACCTAGTAGTGGTATTGCTGGGTCAAAGGGTATTCATAGTTTTGTTGCCCTTTGGGCATAGTTCCAAATTGCTCTCCAAAGTGGTTGGATCAGTTCACAACTCCACCAGTAGTGCCTTAGTGTCCCATTTTCCCCCACAACCCCTTCAAGATTTGTTGTTTTCCTGTTCTGTCATATTAGCCAATCTGATAGGTGTGATGTGGTACCTCAAAGTTGTTTTAATTTGCATTTCTTTAATCAATAGTGATTGAGAGCATTTTTTCATATGACTACAGATAGCTTTGATTTTTTTTCTGAAAACTTCCTGTTGATATCCTTCAACCATGTATCAATTGGGAAAGAACTCTTATTCTTGTAAATTTGACTTATTTCTCTACGTATTTGAGAAATGAGGCATTTATCAGAGAATCTTGCTGTAAAAATTTTCCCCCAGCTTTCTGCTTTCCTTTTAATCTTGGCTACATTGATTTTGTTTGTGCAGAACCCTTTTAATGTAATGTAATCAAAATTATCCATTTTGCATCTTATAATACTCTGTATCTCTTTTTTGGTCCCAGATTCTTTCCTTATCCATAGATCTAACAGGTAAATGGTGTCATGCTCCCCTAATTTGGTTATGATATTAGCCTTTATGTCTAAATCATATACCCATTTTGACCTTATTTTGATATACAGTGTGAGATGTTGGTCCATATCTAGTCTCTGCCAAACTGCTTTCCAGTTTTTCTGTAATTTTTGTCAAATAGTGAGTTGTCCCAAAAGCTTGGATCTTTGTGTTTATCAAACACTAGATTACTATGGTCATTTACCACTGTGTGTCTTGCACTGAATCTATTCCAGTGATCCACCACTCTTATTTCTTAGTCAGTACCAAATTGTTTTCATGATTACTTACCTCTTTGTAATACTGTTTGAGATATGGTCCTGCTAAGTCACCTTCATTCACATTTTTTTTTCGTTGATTCCCTTGGTGTTCTTGACCTTTTGTTCTTTCAGATGAATTTTATTTTTTCTAGTTCCATAAAAATAATTTTGGTAGGTTGATTGGGATGGCACTGAGTAAGTAAATTAATTTAGGTAAAATAGTTGTTGTTTATTATATTGGCTCAGCCTGTACATGAGCAATTAATATTTTTCCAGTTGTTTAGATCTGACTTTATTTGTGTGAAAAGTGTTTTGTAATTGTGTTCATATAGTTCTTGGGTTTGTTTTGGCAGGTAAACTCTCAAGTATTTTATATTGCCTGAAGTCATTTTAGTGGAATTTCTCTTATTTTTTCTTGCAGGACTTCATTGGTAATATATGGAAATGCTGATGATTTATGTGGATTTCTTTTATATCCTGCAATTATGCTGAAGTTGTTAATTATTTCAACTAGTTTTTGGTTGATTCTCTAGGATTCTCCAAGTATACCATCATATTGTCTGCAAAGTGATAGTTTTGTTTCCTCATTGGCATGATTTTTTCATGCTGTATTTTAAATTAACTGCTTGTAAGCCTCCCCTTTAATGCTATATTCTGTAATTTTACCAGCAGCCCATCATTTAAAGACTACATAATCACTTCCTTAAAAAAATCAACACCAACTAGTTACCCCCTCTCCACTCCACCCCCCCACTCTGGGATGTAGGTTGTTCACATCTGGTAGCTAACTCATTGAGGGCAATTAACTTCCCTCCTATCACCTGTTCTTGAGTTTCAGTTCTCTGTTTTGTTTTACGTTTCCTAATCCAAAGATTATTCTCCTTGGTAAAGAAAACATAAGCAAGATAGGAGTTGAGTAGTTCTGCCTTCTGTCTTATATAGTGCAATACAATAACTATTTTTAGGTGTCTACTGTGTGGAGAACACTGCTAGGTGTTTGGGAAATACATATGTTAGATGTTACCATTTGATGTACCTGTCGTACTGCCCTCCTCTTTGTTTGATTTTCTTCTTTCCCCAAATATAACTTTTCAAGAAGCCTTTTTTTGGTTGTCATCAGCATTCATCATCAGTCTCATTCATTTCATCTTAGAAGTCTGGATATTATTCCTGCAGGCGCACTTTGCATGTATCCTTATTTCCCTACCCTAGGTTCCATCATCTGCACTGTTGTTAATATGTGTGTGTGTGTGTGTGTGTGTATGTGTGTGTGTGTGTGTGTGTGTATATATACATATATATATATATACACACACACACATATATATATATATATATATATGTATATGTTGGTCACTAAGTTCCCTGTTCATTTACATCTATCTTGTTAGTCAGCTCTACTTTTCCTTCCTTATTGGTGGAATTTGAGTTTTTATCATCAGATCTGTTTGAATGCATGTCCTATCTCTCTTGAATTCACATCTCTTTACAATTTTAGCTCTAAAGTCTTTCAGAGTTGTTTGTGTTTACACCGTTGTTGTAATTGTACAATTCTTCTGGTTCTGCTCATCCTAGGTTTCACTGAAACTATCTGTTCTGACACTTCTTAATATCACCATAGTATTTTATCACATTTATATACAATAGTTTATTTTACCATTCAACAGTTGGAGGGCACTCCACTTAATTTACAACAAACAGAGCTTTGGTGCAAAAGAGCTGCTCTGAATATATTTGTACCTCTTGGCCCTTTTCCTTTTTCTTTGACCTGTGTGGGATAAGTCTAGTAATGGCATTGCTGTGATGCATAGTCTACTAACTTTTTGGACATGCTTTTCCTTTATTCTTACAGTCCGGATTGTGAATGCAAGGGAAAGGAAAACCCTCATGAAAGGAAAGTGGGAAGAAAGAATAGGGAATGGAAAGTTAAAAAAAGGACTAACTGGAATATTGAGGCTGATGTATACCTCTCTGTGTAATAGTTCCTTTTTGAAATGTCTAAAAATGAACAGAATCTAGTAGAAAAGATATTGGCTGGTAGTTGAGGAATGAAGGGGGAAAGGAATGGAGTTTTGTGAATTCTCTTAGTTTTAACATCCAAGAAACTCCTAGGAAGAAAATTTGGATTGGGATGAATGGCATTTCTGTTGAAGTGATTTGGGGTGGCTGGTTGGAGGAAAGATCCTGTGTGAGTCAGATGGGTAGAACCCAGTTATCACTCTGATTTTTGATTATTACTCTGATTTTGATGACCCACAGGTTTCATATCTCAGGACTTTCATAGCATAGCCCTGGAAGGCTAGAGCCCACCTAGTCCAGTCTCCCTCATGGAGGGTTAAGTGACCTTCCCCAGGTCTTGAAGGGAGAAATTTGTCAGAGCTCTGACACTTGATTTGAACTCACCTACTTTGGGATTCCAAAGCTAGCACTTTTCCTATTGGGCCAGATCATATCACCTGAAAAAACATCTTGATGTGGTTAAAAACTTAGGATAACACAGTCAGATACAGTTATAAGAGAGTGATGTCAGCATCTCTGTCCTGTCTTTTTGGTATCCTCTCTGTAAAAAGAAGTAGAAGCAACATTATTGGGAACTGGACCACAGGCTTATACCAGCCGACAGTGCCCAGACCATTGGTGTCCTTTGATTATCTTCTGGTTGACTTTGAATCCCACTTTCTGCTCCTGGCTCCACTGAGCATGTGGCTGTGATTCTTTGAAACTAACCCATGCCACCCAGACCCCACGGGGATTGTTTTGCTTGAGTTGTGTTTTCATGGAACTGCTAAGGACGACAGGAGGATGGGGCGTGCCTGCATCTGGCTGGGCAAAGTGTGCTGACTTGTTAGTGCCCCCCAGCAGCAGAGGCAAGGGCTTGGCTGGCTACACCCCTGTTTGTCTTACCCAGTGGGCTGGGGAAGTGGATTCCATGGAAATAGGCGATGGGATTGTTTGAGCTGCCTTAGACTTCTCATCCCTCCTCTGCTGACTTATCCTCCATTGAGTCTCCCCTCCCCCCTTTTTTTTCAGTTCCAAAGTAGTTATTGATGATGGGTCACTTTGTTTTAGTGGCGTAAGCTGAAACCAGAGGTCAGGGAGCATTTGCTGGGAGGTCAGTGCCAGGCCTGCCTCCTGTGGCAGCCAGTAACCTGAAAGCATCCTTGCAGGGCCCAGGCAGCTTCCCCCGAGGGCCAGGGCTGTCCAGCCTTCTCTTTCCATCTTTAAGTGCAGCAGGTGAGATATGGATTAGACACAAATGAGAACTGCCAGGTTATCCAGAGGTGTCCAGTCTACTTTTTTTTTTTTTTAAACATAAAAGACTGAACAAAGCACCTTTGTGTCCATCATTTCTGATTCTCGCAGCAAGCCTGAGAGGTCAATTTAGAGTAGATGGTGTTATCCTCTTATACCCGAGGAAGAAGCACAGAGAGTAAAGTGAAGTTAGTCCGTGTTTCTTAATGACCAGTCTCCTGACTTCAGCTCTCCTGAGTCCCGGGCTGCCGTTCTTTCTACTGGCTCAGCCTGGCCACAGAATTCGTTTTTTTTTTTTTTTTTTTTTTGAATCATGAACCATGAGAGCTGAAAGCGACCTTGGTGATCATCTAATCCAGGGCTTCTTAACCTTTTCTGTAACTCTCCTCCCACACTTGAGAGCATCTGAGAAAGCCTATGAACCCCTTTTCAGAATAATGTTTAAAAATGCATGAAATATATAGAATTTCAAAGGAAACCAATTATTTTGAAACAAAGCTGTGATTTTTTTTCCCCTCTTCCAAGTTCACAGATCCCCTGAAAGATCCCTTTCTGATGATCATATTATAGATGAAGAAATGGGATCAGAGGGGTGGAGTGACTTTCTCTGAGTCACACAGGAGTTTCATGGCAGAGCTGGGGCCAGTCTTCATATCTCTTGACTTCCAAGCCCAGTCTTCTTTCCTCTGAACCACTCAGGTTCTGTTTATTACTGTTTATGACTGTTCTTAACTCACCCAGCTCTGAAACTCGGAGGCCGGATTCTAATAACTACCTGGAGTAGTGTGTGAAGACCTCCTTAGAGATCCTTCTTCTTCCTCTTCCCCAAGTAGGAGTAGAGTCTCTTAGGCCTTCTTCATTCCTTGTGGTGGTGGGGGAAGGGAATGTGTAGGAATACAAATGCCCTGGTGGCCCTTTCAGCCAGCAGCTTGTGAATTCCCCTGATAGACCACAGCAGGGGACACATGAGCTCTGAACTTTTTCTTTACCACTTTGTACTTTATAGGAAAAACCATAAGCCTGGCCGTATGTAAGTCCCTTGCTAAGTCTAAAGTTTCTTGCAGAGAAGAAACTGGACCCTGTACAGATTTCTTTTTTGTTTCTTTAGACTTTCTCTCCTTTTGGCCAGCCGGCTTCCTTTTGGGGGTAATTTTTTGGGGAGGGGCAAGAGGATTTAAGAAATAATTTCTCCTAATGTCTCCCCAGGCAATTACAGGGGAGGGCATAGTGAACCAGCCTCATGAGCTTCCAGAGTGATCCTGAGTGGCCTGCAGGGCAGCTGTGGGATGGAGAGTACGGCCACCGCCCTGGGTCCTGTGCCAGGATACTTGGGATTTGATCAGGGATAACTTGTGCAGCATGCTTTCCAAAACAGAATCAAAGTTCTCTCAAATTAGAAGGAACTCCAAGGCCATTTAGAGACTGTAGCATGTACCTGTTTGCTAAAGTCTGTGTCCAGTCCAAACCTTCATTCACTGAGCTGATTTATAAGAGAATGTTCCGGCCCTTCAAGGAGCCTCCAGGCTAGTAGAGGAAATGATATGTATCAGGATCATACAATATCTTGTACTGTGGTTCTGTGTAGGTTATTGAAAGCATATTGTCCAGACTGTACTGTGCCCCAGCCAGTCTATCAGCAAACATTTATTAAGCACCATGCCTGGAGATGGAGTTACACATACACAATTGAGCCTTCCTGCTCTCAAGAAGCTTGCATTCTGCTGGAGCATATTCACAGAGAGGTAAGGCTAAGTCTCTGAAAATGCCCTCAGCCACGGAGGGGATCACGAAAGACCTCCTGAAGGGGGTGGCACTGGACCTGAGCTTGGAGGAGAATTCGTTTCCAGAGATGAAGAGGGGAGAGCATTCCAGGCATGGGGGTATCTCCCAGAAGCACGAGGGGTGACGAGAGATGGAAGAGAGGGCTGGAATGTCATGTCTAGGAAGCAGTGAGGAGGCTGTTGTGATGGATGCGGTCTCCATTCTAATCAGGGAGCAGGGGTTGAGTCAGCACCTCCTCTGGGCTATTTATGTGAGCATGAGGCAGGGGGAGTAACGTGTAACCGCCTTGGAAAGATAAGCAGCAGCAGGCTTGTGGGGGCTCAGCGCCAAAGAGAGGAGGCAGTAGGGAGCCTTGACGCTCACCGAACGTGGTCAGACCTGTCCTTCAGAAAGGGCCGTTCGACAACTTAGTAGAGGAGGGAAGAGGCCTCCTCTCCACAAGGCGGCCATTGTGGTATAAGAGCCTGAAGTGTGTTGGTTGTGGTGTGGTGTGAGTGCAGATGAGGGATCTCAGAGATGTAGAGGGAAAATGGACACAAAGTGGATCGGGTGTGGTGATGAGGAGCCGGGAAGAGTCAAGGTGGACGCCAAGATTGTGAGCCTGGCTGACTGGAATGGCGGTGCTGCACCAGAAATGGGGAGGTTAACTGCAGGGAAGGAGTTAGCGGGAAAGAGAACAGTTTCAGTTTTGCCCATGTTGAGTTTGAGGTGCTATGGGACGTGAAGGTGAAGGAGGCCAGCGGGCCGCTGGAGATGGGGAATTGGAGCTGAAAAGAGAGATCCGAGCAGAAGCAGAGCTAAGGCACATGGTGAAGCGCCATCGTGTGCAGTGCTGGGCACCCCATTAACCAAGGCATTGACCAGCTGGAGCAGGCATAGGAGGGCCGCCGGGGTTTGAGGGGCTTCAAGTTGCTGCCCCGTGGAGACTGGAGGGTGGAAGGATGAATGTACCGCCTGGGTAAGAACGGCCTCGGGTGGGGAGGAGAGGATGGCAGTCCTCAGGGATTGGAGGACCACCCTCCTGTGAGATAGGGATTCTGAGGTCCCCCAGTTGAACCCCATCCATTTTACAGGTAATGATTATAAATTGCTTTATGGGACTTTTCATTTGGTTCCCGCTGACTTACTAACTCTGTTAGGCAAGTGTTGTCTGTTGAGCCCCAGGGGAGGGGGGGTGATTCTCCTTGCCAGGCCTTGGGTCCAGTCTCTTAGTCCTTGCTTCGCCATGTACTGCTGGTCACGTTGGCTCCCTCAAGAGCCCCTTTGTGCTTGTCTCCGTGCCCTGCTTTACGGGGAGGGTGCGCGGCGTATGTGGCCATGCCCTTTCCGGGATTTCCAGGATTTGCTTTTTGTTTTCTGGGCAAGAACCTTTAAATCCCCTTTTTTTATTCTCTGTAGAAGGCAGTAAGGGAGCCCGAGGAGGGACTGTGTGGGAGCAGAGAAAGAACTGTGGGTGTGGAGTCAGGGGCTTGGGCTTTAGTCCCCACTCTGAGACTGTGTAGGTGACCTCTCACCTCAGTTTCCTCGTCTGTCAAATGAAAGGTTTGAACTCAATGATCTCTGAGGTTCCTTCCACCACTTGCTCTGTGATCCTCTGTGTAAAGTGAGAGATTTGGTCTGGGTGACCTCTAAGGCCCCATGCCAGCTCTAACATTCTGCGACCTTATTAAACCCGACCCCCCCTCCCCATGCCATTTCCCCATGCAGTCATCACAGATGCTTCTTATTTGATTACACTTAGTGCTGAGGAGGTCAAGGTCATGGATTAAATTCATGTGAAGAAAAGTTAGTATTCATCACCTGCCTGCAGTCAATGAAGCAGCAGATATTTCCTGAGCCTCTGATATCCGGTCAGCTCTGTGGGGAACACAGAAGTGTCCCTGCCCTCAGGTAGTTTACAGTCTTATTGTGGAGACAAGAACTAAAAAAGACGGAAACCGTGAAGATTTCATGATCTTTATATTTGGGTGTGAGGCAACAGTGTCATGGGAACAGCTCTGAGTTGGGAGACCCTGGTTGAAGTCCCTGATCTACCACCAAGGCCTGTGCGGCCTTGGGCAGATGACTTAGCCTCTCCGGCCTTAGTTTTCTACTCTGTAAAATGAGATCATCTGTGAGATCAAGTCTTGGGATTTGAACCCCACCTTAGACCTTGACTGTGAGATCTTGGGAAAGTTCCTAAATGTCTCTCAGCCTCAGACTCCTCACCCATAATATGGAGGTAATGATCACATCTACTTCTTAGGATCAGAAGAGAAAATGTATGTCAAGTATTTTGTAATCCTTAGAGTGCTGTAGAAGTGTGAGCTTATTAGTAGGGGATAAGTGCCCTAGATCTCAGAGGATGAGTAGGGTTGAAATGGAGGATGGGTAGGGTTGAAGTTGGAGATCACGGGGACACTCGGTGGTTTTCTCCTGGGGGAGGGGAGGTTCCCCGTGGTGTGTCAGGATGGTCAGTGTCACTGAGGAGTTTGGAGCATGGCTCCGCCACTTGCTGCTTGTGTGATCATTGCCAAGGCACCTCTCCTCTTGGGTCTCAGTTTTCTCATATGTAAAATGTGAGGATTGGACTAGATGTCTTTTAAAGCTCTTTTGACCCTAAAATCTATGGTACTGAGATCTCTAGTCCACGTAATACATTCTACAGCATCTCAAGGTAGCCTCATCTTGTCAGACTGGAGCTGCCTTGTTTATGTGGGAGAGTTTGTCTTTGCATTTGAGAAGAAATTGGCTAAGGCACAAGCTATTTGATGGTTAACTCTGCCTCTGCACTTTATTTTGATAAGACAGGCAGCTGGGGGAACAGAAGAGGAGAGAGAAAATTGGAGTTAATGTCTAATCGGGGACGCCAGACCACGTAGGGCCGCTGTCCGTCCTGCCCAGCGTCCACAGGCAGCTGCAAGCCACAGTGAGCCAAGACAGGTGGGGATCAGGCTGACAGCTAGTGCGGCAAGCTGAGAGTGGCCTGGCCTGACCTGGCCTGGCCTGAGGGAGCAGCTTGTACCAACTTAAGCCATATCTTTCTAAATATGAATGGGTTGTGAAGGAGAGGGCTAGAGGCATTGGGAGTAATAGGCCTTCTGCTCTTAAAGAAGTTGATTCGATAGCTTGCCTTTGTTCATAGAAGGCAATAGGAAATCAAAGCCTGGCAGTGCCTTAGAGGTCATCTGGTTGTGCAAACATTTTTGTGCTAGTCCTGGACTGAGGTGCCCCTCATCTGAGTTAGTTTTTCAGATAACTTGTTTTTTCCCAAACTTTAATGCTAGCTATTTTGAATCAAATTCTCTGAAAATGTATTACGTACTCTCCAGACTTCTTTAACAGAGGTCCTGAACATGATTTAACTTCTCAGTGACCCAGAGTCTTCATTTGGAAATGTTATTATGTTGTGCAGTGATAAAGTGACATCCTTAGAACTCTTTTGGGTTATGTGAGGGTGCCCTACATTAACACCCTTACAGTACTCCAGTGCGTGCTCTTTTTAGTTTTTCTGTCTCCTCCCCAGGGTCGTGCTTTCCTCTTGTGTTGCTGCCTTTAGCAGTTCTTTCTGATTTCATAGGATTTAGAAGACCTTAGAGATTGAGTTCAAACAGTTTCTTCTGCAGATAAGAAAACTAAAGTTCAGAAGAAAAACAGTTCTCACAGCTGCCAGATTATATTTCTGAAATGGAGCTCTGACCATGTTATTGTCCCCCTCGGGAGCCCAGTGGCTCTGCCTTGTCTCTAGGATAAAACTCAGAGCCCTGTGTTTGCACATCCTGGCTCTCTCTAGCCTGTCTTTCTTGGCCCGTGATGCCTCACATCCATGCGCTCTGTGCTCTGGCCGCACTGGCCCCCTGGCTGTTCCTCCTCCTACAGTGGTGCCAGGTTGTTTTTCCCATGCTCACCTCCCCTCCTAGCTCTGTCAGGGCTCAGCGTTAGCCACTTTTCAAGGGGCCTCGTTGGACTTTGGTTTTTACTGCTTCTGATTGTAGTGTTCAAGAAACTGGAGCAGCCCAGCTTGTTGGAACTGTGAGTCAAGTGAGAATAGATGGGCCCCGAGTGAGGAGCTCCCGCTGGGGAGCGTGATCACCAACACCTTACTTGGGTCCTTCAAGGCCCCTTTTCTTATCAGCCAACCAGCAGGCGGTTGGATATGAAGCATCCAGTAGTGCCAGGCAGTGTCCTAGGCACGGGATGGTACAAAGACAGAAAGGAACAGTCCCTGCATCCAGGGAGCTCACTTTCTGAAAGGGAGAGAGACAAGGACGTACATGAGTATATGCAGCACAAATATAAATGAAATAGAGGGTAGTTAACTACAGGATAGTTGGGGAGGGCAGACACTGCAGGTGAAGGATTGGGAAGGGATTCGTGTAGAAGGTGCTGCTGAGTGATGGATTCTGTGTGGCAGAGGCAAGAAGGGACTACCTCTAGGTGTGAGGGACAGCCGGTGCAAAGGCATAGTGTTAGGAAGATCTGAATTCAAATCTGGCCTCAGATACTTAAGGGTTGTGGTGTCTAGGTGAGTCATTCAACCTCTGCGTCAGTATCCTTATCTCTAAAATGGGAATAATAATAGTACCCACCTCTCTGGGTTATTGTGAGGATCAAAGATACTTTTCGTGAAGTGCTTTGCAAACCTTAAAGTGCTGTGTAGGTTTGATAATGATAATGATGGGAAAAGGGAGAGGGATGGGGAACAGTGAGAAGGTCACTTTGGCTGGATCACAGAGTCCTTAAGGAAGGGCAGTGGTGTGCCACCTGGGGTGGGAGAAGGCTTTGAAAGCCCTACTCAGGACTTTCTCTCTTAGCCTAGAGGAATAGGAAGCCACTGGAGTCTACTAGGTAGGGCAGCTTAAGGGTCATTGCTGGTGGGTGTGGGTGGGAGGAGGCAGTGAGGGTCTGAGCTCAGGTGGTGGCTGTGGGAATGGAGACCTGGACAGGTGCAAGAGATGGAGCTGTTGTGGATTGTATTCTGGGGAGATGAAGTTGCTGCATAAAGAAATGACCTCAGGCTAAGTGAGGTGTCTGTCTGTCTGTCTCTCTGTGTCTTCTCTCCCCCTCGCTTCAGGTAGAAAAAAACAGAGCTGAGGTTTAGAGGGAGCTGGGGACAGCTAAGGTCTCTTCTTGCTCTGGCCTGTGATCCTGATGTCTGAGTTCGCTGTTCTCATCCTCCAGGAGACTGGTTCTGAGAAAACCTTACAAGTCTTTTATCCAAACTTTTCTTCCACCCTCCCATCCCTGACTTCATCTTTTATAGGCACATATTGTTTTTAATCAGTAGATGTTGCATCTGTCTCATTTTAATAAACTGAATCATATTTCCATTTGAGAAACTGTCTACTGAAGGTTAAATTTATAAAGGCAATGATTGCCCCCGATGTACCTTTTCCATATAAAAAGGAATTTTCATATTTTGGGCTTGCTCAAACACTTGCAGTGTTTAAGGATAGAATTGTTAAAATTCTGGTAAAGTAGATGTGAGACCTTGGGCAGGTTACTCTCTGGTTCTCAGTCTTCTCATCTGTAGAATCCTCCAAGGTCCTGTGAGTTTGTCGTCTACGGAGTGTGTATATAAAGACACATGGGGAAGGGAGCAGCTTTAATGTGCTCCCTCCTGTTGACCTCTGTAGCTCATTGCTGTATGCAGGAAGGAGGGGGAGTGGGGAATGCCTGTCCCTCAGCACTGTGACTGGCTCAAGTTTTTCTTTTCAGGACCGAATCGAGCGGAGGACAAAGGGAATGAGTGATGGGAGCATCAGTAGGAAGTGGGGAGGATATGAGTGGTGACATTTTTGGAGTGTCAGTCAGTGTCACTTTTTAAATTTTGTGACCCGTACCTGCCCCAGTCCCAAGAATGGCGTCCCATGTATTTTATAGAAATTACTTTTGGTTGTTCAGTCGTATCCGCCTCTTGGCGACTCCATTTGGGAGCGGTTTGCCATTTCCTTCTCTGGCTTGTCGTGTAGATGAGAAGACAGTGAAGTGATTTGGCCAGGGTCACACAGCTAGTGAGTGTCTGAGGCGGGATTTGAATGAAGATGAGTCTGCCTGACTAGCTGTCTAAGAAATTAGTCTTTTTTTCAGAAGATTATTGGAGCCTTCCAGCCTACCCCTCGAGTTAATGGGAGGCAACACTGAATGGTGTTGAAGAAAGAGGACATGGAATCCTTGTCATCATCCTTGGAGACTTTTAGGAGTTTCCTTAACAAAAACAAAACAAAACAACTTTTCCTAAGCATTGGGGCAGCTAAGTGTTGCAGCGGATAGAGTGTCGGGCCTGGAGTCAGTCAGGAAGACTCATCTTCCTGAGTTCAAATCTGGCCTCCGACACTTACTAGCTGTGTGACCTTGGGCAAGTCACTTGACCTTGTTTGCCTCATTTTGCTCATCTGTAAAATGAGCTGGAGAAGGAAATGGCAAACCACTCCAGTATCTCTGCCAAGAAAACCCCAAATGGGGTCACGACTGAACAGCAAACAACAACCAAAAAAGCACTGGGGTGGGCTGGGGTGGGTTCTCTGTTGGTAAGATAGTTCTAGAAACTGACCCTAGTGAGTGTACTTAGGGAAAGGGACAGCTTAGACTACTTCAGCAGGAAAGGAAAATTTGTTGGTTAAGTTCATTTTAATATCATCGTACCCTTTAAGAAGCTTGGTTGGGGAAAGGGAACTTGAGGAGGCAGGTGCCATGGAAAAGCCTGGGTTGTCGTAACACTCTAAAGCTGTATAGACTGGAGTGAGTGAAGATGGTTTTTTCTGGGTCTACCATGTGAGGAAATACTGATTCCTACTGATTTGGGTCCCCAATTAAGCAGCAATGATCATTTTCATTATTTTTCTCTAGAACAGACTCCCCCGGCCTCCTTAGCATAGAACACCTTAACCTGAGGTCCATAACTTGGTTTTTAAAAACATTTTGACAATGATGTTTCAGTATAATTGGTTTCCTTTGTAATGCTATATACTTTATTTCATGCTTCCAAAAGTGTGATTCTGAGAAGGGTCCAGAGTTTTTCTGAGACTTTACCAAAGGGCTCAGTGACATCAAAAAGGCCATTGTATGTGTGTGTGTGTGTGTGTGTGTGTGTGTTTGTGTTTTACCCTGGTCAGTCTTAACATTCTTCAGGTGCCTTCTCAGTGATACCTGGATTGTAAGGAATGGTTACATCTGGTTTTTTATTTGTATGAAGTTTGAAACTCCTTAGTTCTGTGGTCAGATGAAGGGAATTGGAGAGAGGCAAATAAGCAGAATGTATTTGCCTGGGGCACAGAGGAGCAGGGCTGCTTATAAATAAAAAAGATCTTTATTTTTTAAAGTGTTTTGAGCGACTGATGGGCTAACTCAGGGATACCTGACACGGAGCTTCCTTGTCACACGTGCTGGCCTGGCCAGAGTAGAACTGACTTGGTGCCGGGAGCCCTGGCACCACTAGCCTGTGTGGCCTGTGGATAAGTCTGACCTCTCAGAGCTTCAGTTTTCCCACCTCTGAAATGGGGATGATAATATCTGATTATCTAGTGAGGAGAGAAGCACTGTGCACAAGCTTTAAAGCACTATGTGAAGATCAGTAGTGGTGGTCGCTATTGTCTGTCATCGCCATCATGACATGCGCTGTGTTTTTGTTCTTGTTCCAGGTCTAGCTGTTGGTCTGGGCTTTGGGGCCCTGGCTGAAGTTGCCAAGAAGAGCCTCCGATCTGAGAACAGCACAGGTGAATCATGTTCTTGAACCCAAAAAAGATTACGCTCAAGATGGAGTCCCTTCTCTTCTCCACAGAGGCCCCGGGGTCTGGGGGAGCAAATGCAAGTCTGAGATTCAGTTTGTGTGTGTGTGTGTGTTGGGGGGGGGTCTTCTTTTCCCTTCCTGTGGGAAGGCTTCCATTTTAATATAAAAACATTCCTCTCCTCCTTGCCTGGTAGCCTGGGGGTGGCCAGGTTAGCAGAGGTAGGACTTGCTTGGTCTTGGGGGCACACGTGCGCCCCTGGCTGAGGTCAGGGTCTCCTGTGGCCCCAGCACATCTTGGGGTGGGGTTGTGTTAAGGGTGGGACTTGTAAAGTCTCCTTAACTGGGTTTAGGGGAGGATCTGCCGTCTGAATTATTGACAAGTCCTAATTGTAGAGTATTTGAAAAAGAAAACAGACTTTTAGAACTCCCAGGAGGAGCACACAGTAATCCAAACCAGTGGCTGGCAAAGGGCTGCCGAGCCTTAGAGGTCCCGCTTTATTGAACCTAATAGCCTTGTGTTTGTGTGTTGATGGGATTGAACCGGTCTTCTTGAAGGCACTAGGTACTAGTTTCTGTTTCATGTGCCCCTGTCCTCCTACAGCTGCTTCTTTTTAGATTTGTATCAATCTCAAATTATCCAGGTTTGTGCGTGTCACTTGTTCCTGTTCACGTTTGCAAAGGGCAGCTGAATGGCCGCAGTCTCCCCCCGGGTCTGTGCGTTCCTTCTTTAAGCCTCGTTTGCCCAGGGCTGCTTAGAGCTGAGATCAGGGGCAGGGTCTGGGGCCTCTGGGCAGCCACGCTGGCAGCCAGAGCCTTAGGTGTCAGGCTTGCTGCGGTCTTCAAGGCAGATGCTGTCCTCCCCAGAGGATGAATAGCAAGGTTGCTGCTGAAATGGTTTAATTGGCAGGGAGGGAAGAGGAAAGGGAATTCTGTCCTGTCCGTGTGTGGGAGTAGAACCAGCCTCAGGATCCCCAGAGCCAGCCCTGGTTCTCAGAGCTAGGGGTGCCCCTCGGAGCGGGGGGGGGGGGGCTGGGCCTGGATGGATAAGCAGGTCCTGTGCTTAGTCCCCTTGCTGAGCCTCCAGACGCCAGGGGCCTTTGGGTGGAAGGAAAGCCTGGCTCAGACGGCCGCCTTCTGGTTCTTTCTGCCCCTGCTCATAGAACAGCCGGGTCTAGGACTGGAAGGGGCCAGAAGGACCCGTTAGTCCAGCCCCTACTTTTACAGAGGGGGAAAGAGGTCCCTGCAGGGAGGTGACTTGTCAGCTATCATGTAGTCAGTCAGTGGAAGAGCTGCGATCCAAACCCAGGTCCATCCATCTGTGTGCACCTGCCTGGGGAAAGCAACTTGTTTTACTATCAGATGTTCGTTTAAATGATTCCTCTTCACCTCAAAGACAGTGTCTTAGTAAAATCCACATGGGAGTAGGGTCGGGTTCCGTTCCCTGCCATCAGCGTGGTGACTGATAGCTGATTATCTCCTCCTCGAAGGCCATTTGTACAGAGAATCATGCTGGCCTCAGATCTTCTAGGACTCATTTCTCATCCCCACCACCCAGTTCCAGTGGGGAGATGAGGGTCTTCCAGAGAGTTGGGGGGCAGCCCAATGTTGGGTTGGTAGAAGTAGCTGCTGGCCTTGCAGGTAGAGGGCAGAGAGCAGAATTTAGCTCGAGTATTTATAGTGCCAGTGATGAGACACGTTTGGAAATGGAATCCCCATTTTGCAGGCATGGGAAGCCAACCTTTCCATCTTTCCTCAGTGCTGTTGGCTGCTACTTTTCCTTATCCCCGTCCCTCAGCCCTAACCCCCCTTGTTTGTTCAGCTTCATGTGTCCTGACTTCAAGGTCAGGGATTGGTGCTCTCTGCCGAGGGGGTGGATATGGTGAGCCGTAGCTGCCGGTGGGGGCCGGGGCGGGGGGGAGGGTGAGTGTAGGGGGCTAAAACTCAGAGCAGAGAATGGAGAGCGGGAAATCGCTGCCTACTGTGGGCAAGGCGCTGGGCTGGGTACAAAGATAGAAAGTGACACCGTACCTGCAGGGAGCTTCTCTTCTATCAGTATGGTCACAGAACCATCAGTTAAGAGCTGGAAGGGCCCTTAAAGGTCATCTGGTACGACCCCAGTTAGTTTCATGGATGAGGAAACAGAAGGTAGTAAGTGATGGAGTTAAACTTGGGTTCTCCCTGAGATGCAGGCCACGTTTCACTGCAGTCACTGGGTGTCCTCTCCTGCTGAGGGAACCCTCGGGTCTAGATCTGGAAGAAGGTTAGAGGCCATTCCGTCTTGTTCTCTTATCTTACAAAGGAGACTGGTCCCACGGTCAGTAACAGCCAGGGTTTTAACCTTGGGTCTCCGGACTCCAATTCCATCGCTCTTTCCACTCGTGTACTAACCTCCTAAGAGCCAGGGGAATTTAGATCTGTGGAGGAGCCACACCGCTTATGCTGCAACCAGTGGTTTCCAACCTAGTTCCTCTCTTTCCTCTCTCTCCCCTCCCCTCTCTTCTCCTAAGTCTGTGCCCCTAGGACTCATGACCCCTATACCTCTCTTACCTCTTCTCCTCTCTGGCTGTATGCCTTGTTCCCAGCCCTCCTTTTTACTGCAGGACAGAATGGGCAAGGTCCATTTAAATACACAGCTATTTTTATTACAGGGTGAGGAGCTGTTGGCATGTCGTCTCATGTAGGTGAGGAGAGTTACCGGCTCAGGGCCTTGCCTCCTTGGCATCCTTGGTTTAATGCCTCAATAGCCGCTCCAGTTGTCTCCTGTCTTCACTCTCCTTTCACGCCGTGGCTCCTTGTTATGCCTTGGTCCACACACCAGGCTCTGTTCTTTGCCTCAGTGCCCAGGTCCTTGGAAAATCAGTTCCTTCCTCTGTGGGTGCCGGTATTCATTCCCTCGGTCCAGTCACCTGAACCCTACACAGCTTTATGAACTGACAGTGAACCTGGATGGTTCTGCTCTGCTCAGAGAAATTCCTTCTTTCCCTTATCAGGACAGGTCACATCTTTCTCACTCACTCATAACGCTCCTCACTTTCTTTTCCTCTTTGCTCTCTCCCACTCCCCTTGAAGCACCCCCTGCCCAACCATTCCTTCATAGCTCTGGACCTTGGAATCAGAAGCTGCCCGCTCCCACAGCCCGGCTTGGTCCAGATTTCCTAGCTCTCTACCCCGCCTTCAGAATTACTGCTTCCACACTTAGGGAGGCGCATCTCCACTTCTCATCTGCAGCTCAGTTAGATGTTGGTTGTTCTGACTCCAGTCAGGTTGGACTTTCCCCCAAATCTACAGAGACTTGTTTTTTGATTGGGGGTGTGGGGCGGGGTCTTGTCCACACAGAGGCACCAACACCTCAGGCCAAGGCCAGGAAAAACCCCACGAGTCCGGAGTGACTGAAGCCAAGAAATAACTTTGGTGCCGGTATGAGATTGTGTTCAGGGTCAGCCTGTGGGTAAGTGGGTGAGAATCAGTAGCTTTCATCATGACCCCAGAGAATCATTCTCTCTAGGTTAAGACTGCCATCCTCTTGAGATTGTTAGGTATGACAGGAGTTCTTTCCATGGCTATGACGATACCTGTATTAATACTTAGTTGTATAGGGATTTACAGTTTCCAAATTGTGAACAACCGTCCTATTAGGGGATCTGAGTCTATTACCTCATTTTAGAGATGAGAACGTTGAGGTCTACGGTGGTTGTGTGAACTTGCAAAGGTCTTCTTTACTGCTAGTTATGGAATTGCAGAATTTTAGCATTGGGAGGGATCTCAGTGGCTATTTAATTAGGCCAGTGCTCTGTCACACCACTCTGCTTTTTTTCTCAAGTCTGATCTATGAATCATTAAAGGAGAAAAAGTCTGTCTCTTATTCCCTAAAGGGTATTGGGCACTTGATGTAATTGGTGAAGTTTTGTAAGAACCTTCTACACCCTTACTCCCCACCCCTTGTAGGAATTTATTGTTGACAAAGTATAGTTTGTAAATCCAGCTGGACCCTTATTCATTGCCCAGCTCATCCCAGCGATGAAGGGCCTTGGAAGGTATCAGTCATTGTGGTGACCCCCCCACCCCCAGCAGGAGGTGTCCTGGGACACGCACGTGCGCGCGCACACACACACACCCACCCCCACACTCCCACCCCCTCTCTTAGTTGGGCATGAAACATGTGTGATGTGGGAATTCCCTTCACCAGTGCAGCCCAGAATCACTGAAGACATAGTGGGTGAATCCCGCAGGGGTGCCTGAGGCCCCACAGAGATTCTGTGATTTGCCCAGGGACGTACAGCCAGTGTGTGTCAGAGACAGAATCTGAACCTCCAGGTCCTGCAGCTGACTACTGCATGACACATTTGCTATAGTGAGATAGTTATTAGTATTACAGGTATTATTAGCCTCATTTTACAGATGAGGAAGGGCAGGTAGGCGGCACAGAGGATAGGGTGCTGGGCCTGGAGTAGGAAGACTCATCTTCCCGAGTTCAGATCTGACCTCACACGCTTACTAGCTGTGTGGCCCTGGGCAGGTCACTTAGCCTGTTTGTCTCAGTTTCCTCTTCCGTAAAAATGATCTGGAAAAGGAAATGGCAAACCACTCCAGGATCTGCCAAGAAAACCACAAATGGGGTCACAAAGAGTCAGACATGAACACCAGCAACAGATGAAGAAACTGACTCTCAGATTAAGTAACTCAGCTGTTAAGTGTTGTGGTTGGGATTTGAACCCAGGGCTTCCTGATTTCCACATCCAACAGTCCATTATACCCCACTGCTCTTCATCTTATTTCCTTCTTTCTCCTTTTCCTTCAGGTGTCCACCATGTGCCAGCCTCTAGGCTAAGTGCTGGGGATAGACTCAAGTGAACAGTGTCTGCCCTTCTGTTTGGGGCTGCCTTCCCTTCCTTTCTTGTCCCCCTCTTTCCCCGCTTCTCTCTTCTTTCTTGGACTTGTCCGTCATGGATTCCCTGAGAGTTCAGGGCACTCCCTGGGGCCGGGGGGGGGGGGGGGGCGTGGTGAGAGGGTGTCTGACCAGCCCTGTGTGATGAATGAACGGGCAGAGACCGCTTCATGCAGGGAATCCACAGCAGAAGGGTTCTGAGGTCTGCCCGAGGCGGGATCTGCCCCATGCTCTCCTGGAGCCTGGAACCAGCTAGCCTCTGCTTAGGTTCTTGAAGGGGGAGCTCAGTTACTGACGGAGCCCTTTGGGGCCAGCTCTCTTTGGGAAGGCTCCTCAGATCTGAGGGACATTTGCAAGGAGGCCCTCATTCTGGCTAAGGAGCTGTGCTAGGTCCTGGGGATAAAGGATGAAGAATGGCACAGCCTCTGCCCTCAAGGAGCTTACTGTCTAATGGAGAGAGTGCCGCAGCACATACATACGTAGCTGTCATACAAAATACATGTCAATAATGAAGGAGAGGTTCAGACACATCAGTCTAAGAGAAGTTGACAATGGATTCAGATTGGCTTTAGCTGAGCGGGCAGGAGGGAAGATGGGAAACTCTATGGAGGTGATGACCCTGGAGCTGAACCTTTGGATGCAGAGAGTGCTGGCCTTAGAGGACCTCGGTTCCAATCTTGGTTTTGCTGCTTGCTGCCTTTGTGACCTTGAAGTCTTGGCCCCAATTTCCTCTTCTATAAAATGAAAGGATGGGACTAAATGACCTCTGACATTTATTTTTAGTTTCCAATTCTTTCCCTCTTTCCTCCTTCCCCACCCGTTGAGAAGGCAAGAAAAATAGAACCAAGTATAAATATATATAGATTTGTAGAACAGATTTCTGCATTATCCATGCTACCTGGCTTTACTTGTGAACCTTGAAAGAAGAGAAAGATTTTGACAGAATCTTGGCGGGGACGGTCATCATGAATGCAAGGAAGCCTTCTCCAACCCCTCTTAATTCCAGTGCTAATTTCCTAATTATCCGGACTCTAGCTTGCTTTGTACACATTTGTTTGCATGTGGTCTCCCCCTTTAGATTGTAGGCTCCTTGAGGGCAGGGACTGTCTTTTGTCTTTTTGTGTTCTCTACTACAAGCCTGGCACATAGTAGGCACTTAATAAATGTTTATTGATTGATTGATGGTCTTCAGAAGGCAGGACTAGACCAGCAAACCACTGTGAATGGGAGTAATATTGAATAGAGTCGGAAAAAGTGGGTGGGCCTAGGTTTTGAAGGCCCTTAAGTGAGGGGTTAAGAGGTTTGCATTTTATCCCATGGGCAAAAGGAAGCTTCTAAAGGCTTTGTTGGGGGAAATGACAGATCTGTGTTTTTAGAATATTTTAGCAGCTCTATACAGGGTGGACTGGACAGGAGAGAGATGGGAGAAAAGGAGAGCACTTAGTAGCAGTTAGTTAAACACTAGTTTAGCCAAGCAGTAATTAGATTTAACATTTACTTTAAAACGCTTTAGTTCTTCACGGGGTGAGTGACCTCTGATGTCCAAGGCCCTGGGTGGCGGTGGGGATCGTCTAGGGAATGAGCCTGAGCTTTCGCTGCTAGCGCTTAACGGGTGGTCACTGAAGGGCTCACACACATGCATTGGGCCTCATGTAGGCGAGTCTGTGACCTTTAGGGTGCTTCTCTGGGTCAGGACGTCTGGGGTGTAGAAGCAGTGGCCTCGGGATTTCTGGAGAGGTGACAGATATGGTGACCTCCCCCTTGAGCACACGCAGAGCTGGCAGGGAGCGAATTTTAGACTAGGTCATCAGCTTCACCCCCTCCTCATTTTGTAGTTCACAGAAGAAAAGGGCCCCGGGAAGTTGAGACTTGAAGCCTTGGGTGATTGGGGCACTGATGAGAGCCCCTGATGAGTGAGTGAAGAGTGACACAGGGGTAAGCTGTGATCTGCCCCTGGGCAGCTCTGTCTGAGGGCATCCCTGACTTGAGTCCAGTGCACATCTCCCCACCTGTCTCTGGGTTTGTGTTTCTGGAGGCCTGGCCTCCATGGGCAGTGAGGTGGACCGGTGGATAGAGTGCTGCGCCTGGAGTCAGGAAGACTCATTTCCCTGAATTCAAATCCAGCCTGAAACTCGGACACTAGCTACGTGACCCTGGGTCAGTCACTTCACCCGTTTGCCTCAGTTTCCTCATCTATAAAATGAGCTGGAGAAGGAAATAGCAAACCACTCCAGGATCTTTGCTGAGAAAACCCCAGATGGGTCACGAAGAGTCCGAACACAACCGAACAACACCTGGACTCTGCCTCTTCTGAGTCTTGCTTAGGCTCTGAGACACAGCCACTTTAACAAGGGCCTTCACTCCTACAGTCAGTCACTTGTGAGCGGTTTCTTTGGTACGCATCATGGGATGAAGAAAAGGGCTTTTCATGGGAAGCAGCATTCATGGGGGAACTGTAGGCAAGCCGTAGAAACTCTTGAGTCTCAGCTTGCTCATCTGTACAATGGGGATGATAATACTTGGATTACCTTCTTCACAGGCTTGTTGTGAGAAAGGTGCTTTGCAAACCTTAGAGCTCTGTAGAAAGGTGAGCTATCAGGCAGGGCCTCGCCTTCTGATGCATGGTATTAACGGCTGTCCCTCCTTGCTGCCCCTTCTTTTGGTCACGTTAGGTCTTAGTACCTACTCTTTCTGCCTTTGGTTTTACCTCCTCCTCCCCTACCAGAAGAGAACACAGGAGGGAAATTCTGCTCCTTAGAACAACTCCAGAGAGGCCGGTCCTTGTGTATGGTTGTGGGAAGAGGAGAGGGAGGGAGAGAAAGGTCCTCCAGGCCGCCTGGTAACCTTCCTCTTGTCCTGTGGCAACAGGAAAGAAGGCTGTCCTGGACTCCAGTCCTTTTCTTTCTGAGGCAAATGCAGAGAGAATCGTGAGCACCCTGTGTAAGGTGAGAGGAGCCGCCCTGAAGCTGGGGCAGATGCTGAGCATCCAGGGTAAGTGTGGCACCTCAGAACCTGAAATACCTGGAGGAGGAGGGGGACAGGACACAGTTCTGGGGGGGCTTTGATTCCTCCTCTTTCCCAATCCTCCAAAAACAAAAAACAGATACCATCGGTGGGAGCTTGGGGGTGGGCAGGTTGGCAGCAGGAGATCTGTACAGCCAAGAAAGGACCCTAGAGTCAGTGTCTCAGCTCTCGGGTCAGCGGAAGACCCTTGATTTGAACAGCTCTTACTGAAAAGTTATTACCTTGTATCTCATTTGCAGATATCTTGACCAAGAGAATATAAGCTTCTTGAGGGCAGGGACTGTTTCAATGTTGTCTTTGTATCCCCTGCACTTACCCTGGTTCATATGGAATGTGTTTGATAAATATTTGTTGATAACACGTGTCAGTTCACTCTCTGACTGAGGACCTGTAGGATGTTAGAAATGCAAAGGACCTTAGAAATCATCTAATCTCACCTCTGAGGTTTTACAGTGGGGGAAACCGAGGTGGGCATGGAGAGCTGGAGAGACGTGTCCAAGTGCACGTATCTAGTGCGTGGCTGAGAGGGTCTTCTGCCCTTTCCCACTATTCTACCTTTTGTGTCCCTGTTTGGTTTTTCCGGGTGGCTTCTGAAGCCAGTCCTGAGCCCCTCCAGTTGTAACACTGGAGGATGTGGTTGCTGACCCCACAAAACCTTACACCCGGCATAACTTTATCATTTTCTTTTTCTTTCCTTCCAGAAATCATTCTGCTAACTATTCTGTTCTGTTTTCCCCCCAGATGATGCTTTCATCAATCCCCAACTGGCCAAGATCTTTGACCGTGTGAGACAAAGTGCAGACTTTATGCCCTTGAAACAGATGACGGTGAGGTTGGGGGCTGGGCAGAAGGAACCAGTGATAACCCTGACACCAACCAGCATAGAGAGTAGGCATAGTTTGTTTAGGGGGTCTCTGAGTTAATTTCTTTCTCCCTGAGCAGGGAACAGAGAGGGACCAAATGTTGGTTTGGAAGTAGCTTGAAAAGAGTGATGGTACCAAAGGGACTTTGTTCCTTTCCTTATGGGCTCATGGGATCTGCTTTTCAAACATGTCTAGTGTTGGTCAACCATCAGAATTTAGTTTTCATTTTGGTCTCCTCTCTCTTGGGCCCTTTTTCCCTCTAGAAAACTCTGAACAATGACCTTGGTCCTAACTGGAGGGATAAACTGGAGTACTTTGAGGAACGGCCCTTTGCTGCTGCTTCCATTGGGCAAGTCCACCTGGCCCGGATGAAAAATGGGCGGGAGGTAGCCATGAAGATCCAGGTAGGTTGAGTTTTGCCCTGGAAGCCTGGTGGAGTTTTGTATCCTACCCAGTGTTGCAGTCTGACTGGGTTGGGCAGATGGGTAAGTAGTAGTGTGTTTGAGGCAGGGTTTGGACAGTACTTTTTCTCTTAACTTGTTGGAGGTGTCCATTACCAGCTCTTTAAGCTGTGAACAGCACATTCCTCCCATCTGTCAGAGGAGGCCTCATCTTCCCTTATCACGGGACAGAGATGAAGAAGGCCTAGGGGTCCCATGACTCTCCCATGAATATTCCGTCTTGGAAGAAGGCGGGACAAGGAGCCAGCTCTGGTAGTTAGCATTTGGAGGTAGCCTCAGAAACTTGCCTGTTAGATTCATTCAGCAACAATTTACTAAGTTCTTGTGTGTGTGTATAGCATGGTATAGTGCAGAGATGTCAAAGTCACAGCTGTTTTGGGTCCTTAAAACTCTGCTGAACCGGATTAAAATGGAATTGGGAAGTGTTTAACAATATAAATAAAAATACAACATAGATGATGTTAATTTGTGGTTTTCTAAGTCAGTCTGCAGCAGCAGGGATCCCTTTCTGTTTGAGTTTGATCCCATTGGTAGAGTGGTAGACCACAGGTCACGGAGTCAGGAAGACCTGGGCTCAAGTCTTGTGTACTGTCTGTGTTACCCTGGTACATGTGAAATTGTCCAAGAAAACTGTCATCCTGGGATGAGGACACATAGCCTTGTCCCTGCCCTCAGCAGGCCTGGAGGGGTTTGTGCAGTGACCCCATCACTGGCAGCCAGGGTGGGTGTGGGGGCACTCTTGTTCCATTTTCCTCTGTCCATCTTTCTCTTGTAGTACCCTGGAGTGGCCCAGAGCATCAACAGTGACGTTAACAATCTGATGACCGTTCTCAGCATGAGCAATATACTCCCTGAAGGTAGGAGGAGATGGAGAAAGGTTGGGGTGGGTCTGGCTGGCTCTGGAACTAGAGTTAAGGTCTAGAGGCCCCTGGTTGCCCTCGAAGGGCCGGGCCAACCTTTTTCATTTCTCTTCCCACTTTTCCTTGTCCCCTTCCAGGCCTGTTCCCAGAACATCTGATTGATGTGTTGAGACGGGAGCTGGCCCTGGAGTGTGACTACAAGAGAGAAGCTGCCTGTGCCAAGAAGTTCAAGTGTGTCCTTAGGGGCCCCCCTCCTTGCCACCCCCTGCTTTGGTCCCCTGACCCCGTCCTGAGGGGAGGCCCGGGGTGTAAGCCTCTGCTCCCCTTATCCATAGTGCTGCAGAGGGAGGGGCTTGGCCTGTCCGGTGCCTGCCCCCACACAGGGCAGACAGGAATTGTCCCCAGCCATCCTCCTGAACTCCAGCCTCCCCCTCTGAGGAGGGCACCCTGAGAGCGTGGATGGGGAGGTACTTTACCCTTTCTCTCCTTGGTGCCTCTGCTGGCTAGGGAGCTGCTGAAGGATCATCCGTTTTTCTATGTGCCGGAGGTCGTAGATGAACTTTGTAGTCCTCACGTCTTGACCACAGAGCTGGTGTCCGGCTTTCCCCTGGACCAGGCAGAAGGGCTGAGCCAGGAAATTCGAAATGAGGTATTTCGCTGGGGAAGCCAGCTGGATGGATGGTGGGGAGAGCAAGGGAGACGGGAGTAGGCGCTGCCAGCCATGGGTTCTTTGCCGTTGCCTGACTTGGGTCTAGAAGAGCTGAGTGACTGCAGGGTTTAGGGAGGAGCCGTCTTCTCAGCATGACCTGTTAGCCTTCTGTGGGTCGAGTGCTTCTGCACCCAGGGCTGTGGTGACCACTAGGAGTCACTGGTCCTTGGGAAAGATGAGCACTTTCCACATGGGAGACCAGTAGCAGGCACGAGGGATGACATGCACGTTTTTAACTGCACTTGCGGGCACTGGTCTTAGGGAGCAGTAACACACAAGGTCTTGCCCAGTATACACATACATGCTCAAGCTGTATGCTTCCTGTTTGGTTAGGAATCAGCTTGGGATGCATGCCAGTTCAGTTAGAGGGAAGCAAAGTGGGCAGTTGTTCAGTGGAGTGAGGTTCTCGAGGGTGCCTTCACACTTCTGTAGATGATTGAAGGCCGCCCTTTCCCGTCCACACCTGTGTTCTGAATAACACCACAGAGTCCACTACCTCTGAAAAACCAATTTTCTTGACCAAAAAGAGTATGGGTTTGGGACAGGGAGAAGTACAGGGAAGGGAAGCAGGTGGGTCCCTTGCATATATACTCTAGGCAGGTGAACAGAGGAATGTACCTTTCAGGGCACCAGTGGGGTTCCCTGCAGTGCTGCTTCCTTTCCATGATGACTCAGATGTCATCCTGAGGCAAACTTTAATCATTTCTTCTCCCACACCTGGAAGACCTGACTGTTCTGCCCCACTGGGCGCTCAAGAGGCTCTGCTGTAAGTCTGGAGAGCAGAGTGCTGGCTTTTCCCTCCTCCGTGTACAGAGCACCAGCAGAGGGTGACGGTGCTCCATAGCTCCCAAGAATAGAGCTGGTCGACTAGAACGTGTTTGTGGTTGCTGTCATCTCCCCATTCCTGCCCTTCTCCCCCCCAGATATGCTACAATATCCTGGTCCTGTGTCTAAGGGAGCTGTTTGAGTTTCAGTTCATGCAGACTGACCCCAACTGGTCTAACTTCTTTTACGATCCCCAGCAGCACAAGGTAAGGAGCCTCAGGCCACCAGCTCAGTGGCCCTGGCTGCCCTCAGAGCCTAAGAATCTTGCTCCCAGTGTTCTGTGCCTGCTGTCCATGCCCAGGTAGCATGAAGTTGTAGTTGAAAAGCCTCTGGTGCCTGGAGGTGGGGAGGACGGTAAATGAGGACATTCCCTCCCCACCCATGGCCTTGGGATACCTGGGCCCATACTGTTCCTGAGTGGAAGGGAATAGAGAGCTGCTTTCCAGTCCCTCTCCTCATTCCCATTCCTCTTACCTACCCCACCCAGAAGCTTCTTACCCTCTTCTCTGGTCCTCTCCAGGTGGCTCTCCTTGACTTTGGAGCAACCCGCGAATATGATGCATCATTCACTGACCTTTACATCCAGGTACGGAAGGCCAGCTGCAGACAGGGACCTTCTAGCAGAACTGACCCTGAATCTCAGCTTGGATTCCAGTACAACTTGACCTCTGTGCTGTATCTGGGTGTGGGCCCATAGAGTATTCAGTCCCAGGAGAAACATGTGAACTTGGCTGGAGGTGGAGTGGCCTTGGAAAGCCCACATGGACTTGAAGCTCTTTAATGGGATTCACATTCTGTTACATTATCTGAACCAAAGGAAAAGAGCATTCCTATCCCCTCCCCCCAGCCAGGAAAATAACCACCTCCTGGAAGTGCTGGTCATAGCTATTGCAGGAGAGAATGGAGCTGGCTTAGGGCTCCCACAAACTGAGCATCTGCCTCCATACGTCTTTCTCCCCTTTTGCTTCGAAACTGGGCATTTGGAAGGCAGCTAGCTGAAGTTAAGAGTGGTTACTAAAACCCAAGGAGTCAACTTGTGGCCATGAGTCATGCCCCTTTACCTTTGTGTGTCTAGTTAATCAGAGCTGCGGCTGATCAGGACAGAGAAACAGTGTTGAAGAAGTCTATAGAGATGAAGTTCCTCACTGGCTATGAAGTGAAGGTAAGCTGAGGACCCCCTTCCCAGGCTAGACGATGGTGCTGTTTAAAACCTGTAACCTTAAGTTTGCACTTTCTGAACTGTACCAGTTCAGCCCCGAGGGAGCCTCCCTAGCCACTTTAGTACATTTCACTTAAGAAGGTGTCCCGTCTTAGGCCACAGCTGCATTTGACTTTGACCTAATTAAGAGATTTAAATGGTCGGGATGAGATCAGTACTAAATGCAGCCAACTGCAATGTCCTTTGGAGAGAAGTTGAGCAAGGCTGAAAATACTTTCCCCTCTGGTGCTGTTGAACCCTAAAATAAACCATTTCTAGTGACCAGCTGTGTCCCGAATGTCTGGGAATGAATGCCTCAGAGGTCTGTCTTCCTAATTTTCTTTTCTTTTCCCTTCCTTCTTCCACCCCTCCCAGGCCATGGAAGATGCCCACTTAGACGCTATTCTCATCCTGGGAGAGGCCTTTGCCTCGGACTCACCGTTTGATTTTGGGAGCCAGAGCACCACTGAGAAGATCCATGGTTTGATTCCCATCATGCTGAAGCACCGTCTCGTCCCCCCGCCAGAGGAGACTTACTCCCTCCACCGAAAGATGGGGGGCTCGTTCCTCATTTGCTCCAAGCTGAAGGCTTGTTTCCCCTGTAAAGCAATGTTTGAGGAAACCTACAGCAACTACTGCAAGAGGAAGGCTGAGAAGCAGTAACTAGTCTTGTCTTGTCTGAAGGCCCCTTGTTTTATCTAGCAAAGAGCATCTCAAGAATCAGAAAACTGTCCCAGAAGCTAAAAGTCCATAGTAAGTGGGTGTTGGTACTGACCAAACCTGTAACCTTCTACTTACCGATAAGAGGGAGTTTTCTTGTAGGAGTAAACTGGAGGAAATTGTGAATGTGCCGAGGAGGGGGTGGGGGGTGGGAGATGGCTTCAGGGGGTCCTCCATGGCCAGTGGCCTTGCATAGTTTTTATTGATTAAATGGTGGCTCTGTAGTGACTGGGTGGGGTTGAGGATGAGGAGAAAGAAAATGGAACCATGACAAATCTCTTGAAGCCTGCTTACTGTTGATTTTTTCTATGAAATAGCTTTGGACAAAGATGAAGGGGAAAAAAAAGATTTGATTTTGTTTTCCTTTTTTTTTTTTTTTTTTGGTGTGTTTTTTAAATAGGGGGTTTCCTCCTGTGAATGTTAACTGTAGAAGGGAGAGCATCCATTTCTCTTCTCTCCTTAAATAAGTATAGAGAGAAAAAGCCTTTTAGGACTTTCTAGACCTTGTAGTATAGGATTTTGGGTGTGTGTGTGTGTGTGTGTGTGTGTGTGTGTGTACAAAATGCTTTGATGTTTCCTGCATTTTTTCCCCTCTGGCTGGAGCTGGAGAGGAAACTCTGTACAGAATAGTGCCAAAAAAAAAAAAAAAAAAAAAAAAAGCTATTTAACTGAATTACCTGCCTTCCAGCAAGCTGGTTCTCTTAGGAGTTATTGACAACTGAATGTATGCCAGTGGACTTCTTGCCATCTGGTTCAGGGACTGTAAGAGGGGAAAAGAAGTCAAGGGAAATGGTGAGGGGAGAAGAGATTCCACCACTTTCTTGATGTCCTCACCCCCAAAAGTAAAATCTTTGCTGAAATGAGCATGAAAGGGGATGTTGCTAAGTTACCACCAGATGCACAGATTGACCTGATGGGAATAGCCACCAGTGTATGTTCGTTTTTGTACATTCTTGTAACTGTCCTACTTATGCATTTCAATAAAAAATTGATTGTGGAGTTCGGCAGTGGTGCCATTTTCTTTTCTTCCTTTAACCTCAAATAATTTGTTACATTGATAACAAGAAATTGAGCAGCAGCAGCAGCAGCACAGCCTTGACGCCAATGGCCTCAGAGGGACTTCTAGTGTAAAGAAATGATCTGAGGGGGAAGGAGCAGGGACTTGGCTAGAAGGAGGCTTCAGAGCTGCTGCCTCCACCCCAATGCAGGGAACGGAGGAGGCCAAATGTACAACTGATGGCTGGAACAGAACACCAAACCCCAGGCGTCTGAACTGTAACCACATCACTTTTCCCATTACGTACCTTGTTCTCCAATTCCGTTACCTTGTCCAAAGAGAGAGGCCTGACTTGTGTCTCAGGAGTAGGGCTGAGATCAGGGAAGAGATGAAACGGAATACAATAAGTAATCCCTGAACTTCAACCCACAAATGTGGTTTTAAATCGGGGCTATCCCTATTGGGCCCTGGTCCTAAAGAGGTAAAAACCTCTGAAAGGGTTGGAAGGTACAGAAGACCGAATAATGGGGAGTTGGGGGCAGGAAATGCATGTAGAAACATGTTGACTTTGCTACTGAAGATGCTCCAGGATCCAGGTTATTTAAATTATTCCATCAATTTCATAGTTTGCTGTGAGAAGATGCCCCTACAAGCCATGATAAAACTAAAACTTTTTTTACACATTTTTGGGGAACTGACAATATCCACAAATATCATAAAAGTGTAAATCAAGGGAAATTAATAAATGAATGAACATGTACTCTTCTATCAATCAATAATAAAGATTAAGCACATTGCAGGCACTGTTGTAATGGACTTTCTTCATCCCAACACAACCAGAGCCTCCTGACTGCAGAAAGCTGAGCTTGTCACAAGAAATAATAAGGATATTCACCAATTGCTACAGGAAATGATGAGCAAATTAGGGGAAATTATAAGTAGAGGGAATGGCTTAATTTTCAGCTTTGTAAATAAGGCACCTGTTAATATGATCCTCAGCCCCATTATGACAGTAAATCTTGTAAGACTACAAATGGGTCCCTTAGCCTCCTATACCCAACTATGGAACAAATGGCTTGGCCCAGCCTACGGGTATGCATGCCACGAGTGTAAGAAGCAGCCTTGGCAGACTTCTAAGGTTATTCTGAATTAAGATTTTATGCCTTGAGGATTGTGTCGGCAGAAGGAGTAGAAGGGGCACTGGAAGAGATGTCAGAGAGAAAGGGCACTTTACTTCTCAGAAAATGCCAAAATAAAACACAGAATTCCCAGCAGGTGAAGTCACCAAACTGTCAAGCAGTGGAAATGAATTCTTGTCTTTTTCTGTCAACATTAGCCAAATGCTTCTTTATAGTTCTTTCTACCCAAGTCAGCTTAAAGGTAGAAACTTTATTTATCTTCCCCAGTAAGCACTAACATAAATATTAATTGCTTTGATCACTACCACACTGGTCAGAATGCTATTGCTCCAGGTACTTATTAAAATTGTGAGTGAGAGATCTTAAATAAGGGGTTGGAGAAGGTTGTAGATATGGGAGGGTCTAGTGCCCTCCATTTACATGGTCTGTAGGACAGACAGCCCATATACCACAACTGTTTTAACCTCTGTGGTTCTGGTCTCTATGATTCCAACTCCTCTGTAATCCACCAAGGGTATTAATTTCTATTTTGGGAAATACTTTACCAATATTAAAGAAAAAAAAAGAACCATCTGTAATAACTGAGTGCTGGTTTAGAAGCTGAGATGCAGTGGCCAACAAAGCCGACTGAAGCAGGCAGAGCTTCATTTGAAGCTTTTTTGTGTGTGGAATTAAGTAGTTAACCTAATGGTTACCTGCTCACAAATAAAACCGTCCATTCACTTAAGGATAATTTTCATAAATAAAAGACCTGGGTGTTTTCTCTGAACAAATGTCTTAAATTTTTTTTTTTTAATTTGGTGAGGCAATCGGGGCTAAGTGACTTGCCCAAGGTCACACAGCTAGTATGTGTCAAGTGTTTGGTCTGAGACCAGATTTGAACTCAGGTCCTCCTGACTTCAGGGCTGGTGCTCTATCCACTGCGCCACCTAGCTGCTCCTTGAAACAAATGTCTTATGGTCTCATCACATCCCCAAAATGCTCTGATTCAGAGAGTGGGAGAGCCCAGGAAATCAAAATGAATTTACCAGCTACTCTGCTGTGTAGGTTTGTAGAGGGGAACAAAGAGGCAGTCCTTCCCCATTAAGGGACTTCCCCACCCTGCAAAGGGAAGGGCTCTGACGAATCACAATGAGAAAGGATCTTGGTCTCCAGCCCAACTTACTCCCCCAACAACAGCCTCATCTAGTGCCCATTTAGCTTTTGCTTGAAGACTTCTTGTGAGGAACAAAATAATCAACAAGCACTGGGCTAGATGCTGGGGATGAAAAATAAAGTGAGAAAATCTCTGCCTTCGAATTTATATTTTACTCTCCAACACATAAATGGGAGAGGTGTCCAGGGAAGGGGATTTGGGCTGGGCCCGGGGATTGTAAGTGGAGGTGTAAGGCAGTAGGTTGTCATGTCCTTTCCAGTAGCAATGGTAATGCTGACTTGATTACTGTTCCCATAGCAAGAGCAAGAAGTGAAAAGGGAAGAGAGTACGTATGCATGAGGTCCCCGGCGGAGAAGATAGCAAAGTCCTTTCATGGGATGGGCCCTGGTGTAATGGACAGCCGGATGGAATGTAAACCATAGTCTGGTCCTGTGGATTGGGTGAGTTTTTACTCATCCGGCGTGGAGTCCCAGAGGTGAAGGGACTCCCTCCCTTCCCCAGACTTGGGGACATGGTCCCTGGACTTCTCATCTCAAAGGTCACTTTCTGGGGTTGGGGAGATAACTGGCCATTCAACTTCTGCATAGCTCTTATACTGAGGAAGGCTTCTACATCTTTTAAAACCGCCTCTGCAACTTTTACTCATTGCTTATGTTTCTGCCTCTGGGGCCAAGCAAAATAAGTCTAATCTCTACCACATTTCCTTCAAATATTCTAAGGTACTTTATCATGTCTCCATTCCCCTTTCCCTAAATATTCTCTCCTTTAGGTTAAATATCCCCATTTTCTTCAGCCTTTCCGCATATGGCTTGATATAGAGTTGTTTCACTAACCTGGTCACCTTCTTCTGGGCACCCCTCAGTGTCAGTCTTAAAAGGTGGTGCCAAGCACTGACTCTAATACACAAGATGTGGTCAGACCACACTTCACCTCTTTTGGATTCTATTCCTCTCAACACAGCTTAGGGTATTACTTTCTTTATTTATCATCAACTAGGAATATAGTGTTTAAGGCACAGTATATAAACTATATTGTACAAAGAGTGCTAGACCTGGAGTCAGGAAGACCCGAGTTCAAAATCTGATGCACACCCCTACTAGCTGTGTGACCCTGGGCAAGTCATTTCACTTTTCTTTGCCTCAGTTTTCTCATCTGTAGAATCATAACATCCTACCCTCACAGGGTTGTGAAGATAAATACGCGATATGCTCTGCAAACTTTAAAGCACTATATAAATGCTGGCTATTATTGTTATTGTTCACTAGTATTGAACTAGTAATGTACTAAAACCCTGAGACCTTTGTCAGACAAATGCCTCTTTAACTATGTCTCCTCTATCTTGTACCTTTTTAAAAATATCCCTATTAAAGTTCATCTTCACAGAATCACAGAATTTCAGAGTTGGAAAGGGCCTCCATTGGCCATCTAGTCAACCAACAAGCATTTATCACAAGCCTACTATGTGCCAGGCACTATGCTAGGTACTGGAGATACAAAGACAAAAAAAATCAAGCAATCCCTGTTTTTAGGGAGCTTGCATTCTATCAAAGGAGACATGAACATATTTAAGTATTTCTAGAATAAATACAAAAGGTAGTTCAACAAAAATAAGGTAATCTACTTGTACCCCAAAAAGAAACCCTTCTACAACCCACCCAGTTGTCAAGGTCTTCCAGCCTTTGTCTGAAAATCTCAACTCTGGTCTTTTCATCAAGAATGCTTGAAAGTCCTCTATTTCACTGAATGACCATTTTTCCCTTGAAGGATTATACTCAGTTTTGCTGGGTAGGTGATTCTTGGTTGTAATCCTATGATCTTTGCTCTCCAGAATATTATATTCCATGCCCTGCGGTCCCTTAATGTAGAAGCAGCTAAATCTTGTGTTATCCTGATTGTGTTTCCACAATACTTGAATTGTTTCTTTCTGGATGCTTGTAATATTATCTCCTTGACCTGAGAACTCTGGAATTTGGCTACAATATTCCTAGGAGTTTTCCTTTGGGGATCTCTTTCAGGAGGTGATCAGTGGATTCTTTCAATTTCTATTTTACCCTCTGGTTCTAGAATATCAAAGCAGTTTTCTTTGATAATTTCTTGAAAGATGATGTCTAGGCTCTTTTTTTGATCATGGCTTTCAGATAGTTCAATAATTTTAAAATTATCTCTCTGGATCTATTTTCCAGGTCAGTTGTTTTTCTAGTAAGGTATTTCACATTGTTTTCTATTTTTTCATTCTTTTGGATTTGTTTTACAATTTCTTGATCTCTCATAAAGTCATTAGCTTCCATTTGCTCCTTTCTAATTTTTGAGGAAGTATTTTCTTCAGTGAGCTTTTGGACTGCCTTTTCCATCTAGCCAATTTTGCTTTTTAAGGCATTCTTCTCCTCATTGGCTTTTCGGACCTCTTTTGCCCTTTGGGTTAGTCTGTTTTTTAAGGTGTTATTTTCTTCAGTATTTTTTTGGGTCTCCTTTAGCAAGCTGTTGACTTGTTTTTCATGATTTTCTTGCATTACTCTCAATTCTCTTCCCAGTTTTTCCTCTACTTCTCTTGCTTCTCAAAATCCTTTTTGAGCTCTTCCTTGGCCTGGGACCAATTCATATTTTTCTTGGAGGCTTTCGATGTAGGAGCTTTGACTTTATTGTCTTCTTCTGGTTGTGTGTTTTGATCTTCTTTGTCACCAAAGAGTCTATGGTCTTTTTTTGCGCAGTTTACTCATGATTCCAGACAATTACTTGAGTTATAAACTCTTTGTTAAGTTAGGGGTCTGCTTCCAGTGTGGAGAATGTACTGTCCCAAGCTTCAGGCATTTTGTGCAGCTGTTTTCAGAGATACTTTTAGGGACTTCCTTTACCCTTTTTAAAACACTAGTACAGCATTATCCCTTCTCTGTTCTTGTGGTTCCTACCCTGTTCTCTACAATCTTTCAAGATCACTGAGTGGGTAAGTAACTACCCCCCCCGCCCCTTTCTTTCATGACCTTTGGGTATAGTTCATCTGGGTCCAGGGATTTGAACTCATCAAGGGTAGTAAACTATGACTACTTCTTTATCTTGGGTCTCTTTATTAGCATCCCACTTCATTGGCTCTTATGATGATATTTTATACTTTTTAGGAAGCAACATACACTCTCTCCCTGTTATTAGAATGTAAAAAAGAAATGGGTATTCACTATATAAATTTTAGTTACTATTATTATTATTACCATCATCACCTAGCCAAGCAACCTTTAGATATAAACAACCATTTGATTTCCTTGAGTGGCACATAACAAGGGCTGTACACTCTACCACTGGTACTAGCGAGTCAGAAGGTGGGAAAGATCTTTTCCCAGGAAGCAGATACTAAATGGCCACTTCTTGGCAATGTGGAAGAGATGCCTGTTCAGGAATAGGCTGGACTGGAAAGGACCTCAGAGCCTATCTAATTCTTTGATTCTGTGAATGAAACTCAAAACTCTAGAAGGCGTACACAAAGTATTACTTTGTTGGGGTTTTTTTTAATTAAAAAAAATCTACAAATGCAGAAGTGAATATTTCAATTGTATCTGGTGAACATAACTAATAGCTTAGGATTTGGCAGTGTGTAAGATTTAAGTGGGATGGCCTATCCTATCTACAATTCTATCTAATGAGTAAAGATAACCTGGCTTGTTATTTCAACCATTCATCTTGCCAGACACATTCTTTCTTTTAAGCCTTTTGACTTTTCCTATTTTCCTAGCAAGGCTGAGATATATACATGTTTTGTCTTGTTTCCTTAATGGAAAAACCCCCCACCACATAAAATATTATGGAATTGGATACTTGGTATGGCAGACAATAGGGGCCAAATTATTGCCCAAGAAATCTGCATGTAGTACAAGTGGTACTCAACCATTTTTAGTTGGCACATAGACTCAAATACCACTAACATGGTAAGTAGATCATGGAACATTAATTAGAAATAACTCTAGAACTAGAAAGGGCTTTAGAGATCACTTAGTCCTCCCCCTGATTTTACAGATGTGGAATCTAAGACCCAGAGACAGAGATAAGTGATCTGCTTATGGTCAGTGACAAAATTGTGGCTAACATTCAGGTCTCCTGAATCTTACCTATACTAGTATATTTTCTGCTACCAATATACCACAATATTTGTATATTATCATATTCACTCATAGCATTGTGGTGAAACCAAAATGAATACATCGTGTACAGCGTTTCATTATAACCCTTAGCTAAAAAGCCATCAGCTAATTAGAAAGCACATGAACTAGTCATAAATGGCAAAATACTTCAATACCAGGGCCATCCTTGAACTTGTACAGTGAACCCACACTCTTTACCCATGAGGAATCCTGCAGACATCTAAACTACCAACTCCAGGGTTAGGCCAAATTCATTCTTCCCAAGACTCTGAATCTAGGAATGATCTCAGGGACTCAGGTTGAAACTAAGTTAACCTACTCCTGAAGAGAAATTCAGGGTTGTGAAGCTATTTGGCTTCTCTCAATCTGGTTTTAGAAAGCTCACTGAAATTAAGTATAGTCTTGGGGTTCAATATTGGGAAGGTTCTGATTGAGAGGTAAGAGAAGACTCAAGGCTAGTGATGGACTTCTCATATTTAACTCTTAACTTGAAGTGTAAGGAGTAAGAAAGTTGCTTAATTTTGGAAATGAAAAAATGTTTTGTTTTGTTTTGTTTTTAGGCAATTGGGGTTGAGTGACTTGCCCAGGGTCACACAGCTAGTAAGTGACAAGTGTTTGGTCTGAGGTTGGATTTGAACTCAGGTCCTCCTGACTTCAGGGCCGGTCCTCTATCCACTGCGCCACCTAACTGCCCCGAAAAAATGTTTTGGTAGTTGGAATTTTATAGCTGCAAAAGACTATAGAGATCATGTCCAATGCCTTCATTTTACTGAGAAGGAAAGTGAGACCCAGAGATGGGAACTGATTTGCCCAGCGCCACACAGGTAGTAAGTGGCAGAACTGGGATTCAAACTTAGGTCTTTTGATTCCAAATCCAGTTCTCTTTCCATCCTAATTTCTGTTCCCTGGCATACCATAATCTGCCTCTCCAAAGGTTATGGAGCATACAAAGCTCTTCCAACAGTTTCATGACTGAGAGAAGATGTATATGCTTATGGAACACAGAGATACATAACAAGCTTCTTATGACAAAGCAACATAGTACCAAAGCCAGTAAGGCAAAACATCCTCAGAAAAGAGTATCCCAGTGTTGAGAAAATTATCAAATTTAAATGGACATGAGAACCCACCCAGGCTCCTGACTCCTCGCCAATTTTTTTTCATTGCATAATTCTGCTTCATTTTGCCATATGAATCTAGATTAGAATAATAACTTATACTGGCATTAAACTTTACAGTTTACAATGCACATTTCCTTAAAAACAAAACAAAATTGTGAGAAAGATAGGGCAGATATTACTATCCCCATTTGACATATGTAGAAAGTGAGGGTTGGCATAGTAAAGCCGAAGATAAAGAACAGAACCAGGATTCATGGTCACGTCTTCTAACTCTAGAACCAGTGTTATTTTCCATTACACTACCATACTTTTATTTGAAGGTCTAAAACAATGAACTGATGGTCATTTCCCCCCCACAATTTTAAGAAAGGTACACAAACAAAATTCAGTCCTATGAAATACCTGATAATAATTAAGTCGTACTACTTGGTTCTCTAAGATAATACTTTCTGTACTTTTATGTTTTAGAAGTATGAAATAAACAATAGTGAACTTAGTTAACTGAAATCCCATCTTATAACTTGAAATGAAAATTTATCCAGCATGCTTTGTGGGGTCAGTTCAATCATTATGTCAAAATATTATATTTTAGTTAAAATGGTAGGAAATTATGAAGTCTTACACTTGGGTTCCAAAAATTAACTTCACAAATACAGGATACATGACCTTGTTAGTAGTAGTTTGAAGAAGACATAGGGGTTTTAGTGGACTGTAAGGTTAGTATGACACATTAATGTGAAAAAGCAGGGAAATAAGCTAATGGGGTCTTGGACAGAATTAAATGAGGCAGAGAATCCAGGAAGGAGGTAATCCCGAGTCCATTTGTATTCTGCCTTGGTCTGACAACATCTGGAACATTGTTTAATTCACGACACCACAGTTTAGAAATGACAGTGATAAGGTGGAAAACTTTTATAGAAAGTAAACAAACAGCAGTGAAGGCCCTTGAGCCTATGTCATATGCTGATGGATTAAAGGAACTTGGAGAAGACTGAGGGTAAGTGGGGGGTGGGAAGAAGGTATGATAGTTGTCCTGAAGAGCTACAAAGCAGAACAGAGATTAGATTTGTCCTGTTGGTCTCAGAGAACAGAACTATGAGCAAGTTGTGGCAGAAGTTTAAAAAAAAAAAAGGCAAATTTAGGCTGAATGTCAGGAAAGACTCCTTGACAATCTGAATTATCCTAAAGAGGAATGGGAAGACTCAGAAGATTGTGGGCTCCTCTTCCCTGGAGGTATTGAGAGGCTGGAGGACAATTTGTTGGTTTTACGGGGATTCTTTTTCAAGCAGGAGTTGGCTGAGAAGGTTGCTGAGGTACTCTCTGTACTAAACTTTGCACTTCTGTGTGTCCACCACGGGCACATTATTTACACATGCACATGAATGCAAATAATATACACCTGTTCTTGCTCCAAGTAGCTTGATTCTCATGTGAAAGATACGTAGTTTTTCTCACAGTCTGTGGTAAAAACTGCAGCTAGTTTTGCAAGTGACTTTTTTTTTTTTGGTCCCCTGTAGAAGCTTGATTGATAGTCTTACAGTTGTCTCCTAACTTTGTTTCTAGGGATGCTGGTAACTGTACTGAGAGATGGATAGAGTCAGTTGCCTTTTCTCAAATTTCTTCCTCTAACCTTTCTGTAGCATCTTATACCACTGATCCCCTCCCCAACCCATCCCCTGGCCAAATATTCTTCCCTTCTTTTGCTTCTTTGCCTCCACTCTCCTGATTCTTATTCCTCTTCTGTCTTTTCTCACTCCTTCACTGGTTCTTTCTTTTTCCCTAAGTGTTGGTGCTTCTCCAAGGACCTGCTATTGACCCTTTTTTTAAAAATTATTCTCTGCAATCTTTGTCAGTTATTCATTTTTTTCCATGGTTTCAATAATCACTTCTGATGCATTATGATTCCCAAGTCTATATATCCTGATAGCTTCCTTTAACTCCAATCCCCTATCTCTGATTACTGGACATTTGCACCTCATTCTGCTAGGGTCTCAAACCCAACAAGTCCAAGACTAAACTCACCTATCCTCCTCCTCCCAGCTTCCCTCTTTTGTTCTATAGTTCCACCAACTTCTTAATCATCTAGGACTGAAACCTCTAATTGTTAACTCCCTCTCACTTTCCCATATCCAGTTTCTACATTTTTTTTTTTTTTCATTTCAAGGATCTGCAATTTCATCAGTATGGATCTTCTTCTCTCCACGGATAAGGATTGTAACCCTTACATAATTTAGTGGACAGTCTTTGAGAGTTACTGTAGCTGAAAAATCAATCACTTGCATCCAAGTTAGTTGAACTTAGGTAGGCTGATAATAGGACAATAAAGCATGTTTTAATTAGACCTGTCAGAACTTTCATTCTTCCAGCATAATCTTTGAGAATTTTCCTTGAATGATACACAGAAATAAGTCTTTTGTAGCGGTCAATTTTACCTCTACACTATCTCTTATGTGTGTGCCTTCCTCTTCACTCACATTGTCATCACTCCTTCTTATTAATGGATTTCATTTCCCTCTATTTTCCCTTACAGTCAAGGCTCTACATTTTAGTAAAACTGGACTACTTGCTCTTCCTGGATTTCCTTCTGTCCTCTACCATGTCCAAGATTCACACATTTTTCCATGCTGGGGATGAATTTTTTTTAACATATCTGCCAGATGAAACTCTTCTGTTCTTCCAATGCCCAGTTCAGGTACCTACTCTTCCAGAAAGCCTTCCCTGACTTTCCAGCTCTAAGTTTTGAGTGGCAATATGCCATAGTGGATAAAGCTCTGGATGATCTCTTTCTTCTAGCACTTTATCTAGATTGCAACTCTTGTATATTTAGCGTATTCTGCCTCATAGCATAATTGTATATTGTCTTATTCCTTCCCTCCCCTCATTAATTTGAGTGCTCCTGGAGGCTGGAGACTATCTTGTATTTTTTTTTTTTTATTTTTGTGTCCCTAGCATCTCACCCAGTGCCTTGCATATTTGTGTTTATATGTTGAGCACAGCATCAGAGATTTAGAGGTGGAAAGAATGTTGAGGCCACTGAATCAAATTCCATTTTACAGATGAGGAGACTGAGGCACAGAGAAGTTAGAGGACTTTGTTCACTGTCACACAGCTAGTAAGTGTCTGAGGGCAGGATGTGGATCTAGGTCTTCATGACTCCAAGTCCAGGGCTTTGCCCATTTTGTCATCCTGCCTCTAGAAACTGGAACTTAAATGAAGAAAGCTAGTCTGATGGACTTTTCCAGAGAACATCATCGTAATGTTTTGCACACTGCTTAGTCACTAGATTAAAACACAGCACTCATATTCTTAGTCATGATAAGTTCTTATATTAAGGAGGAAAACTCCTAAAGTAGTTTAAAATCTGTGAACTAATACGAATTTCAGAAAAATGTAGCCTCTACCTTCAAAGAAGATAGAGAAGGCTTATGAGGGTCAGAATAAGTGAAACCTACTTATAAACCATCTTTGTTCAACACACTCTTACCTCAAAAGCAGCATTTCTAAACACTGATGTTTATTTCCTGGATAAGTAATGAGTTTTGAACCTGCATATGTAGACTGCCGCCTGCTTAATTAATTGGACTGTGGGAAACATAAGAGACATTACGTGTAAAACTGTTCAGTTTCCTTAAAAGAAAATATTCCAAGATTCAGGATCACTGTGGAATGTGTCCCCAGGGCTGAAGAAAGATGAAGGTTCCTATTTATACTTAGGAGTGCTTTTCTGGAGTGAATTAGATGCAGTCAATCTTATGCTAGCTATACCATAACCCACTACCCTCTGATGTTGACCATTACCAACTTTCTGGAGTTCCTTACAAGCTATGGTAGCTTTACATTAGATGCCAACACTGCTCTTAGTAGTGCTGGGCTTGCCACTGGTGATGATGACCAGTTTGTAAATGGCAGGTAAGGGCCTGGAGCCTTGCTGAGAATGCTTCAGCTGGAGCCCAAGGATCTCTCCACATCCCTTTTCCCCCCAAATCATTAAAGAAACCACTGAGTTAGCAGTAAATTAAGATAAAGAAGAGGAAAATAAAAAGGAAGAAAGTCTCCTGTCTTTATGACTTTAAAAACATTGGGTGCAACTGCCTAGATCAGGGCAATCTTCAGGGACATTGCCCCAGGTAGATAGTGCTTCATGTTCAAAAGGTTCAACATATTATAAAGTAAACTAATGATTTTTTGTCATTTGTGGAAAAAACAAATACTGTTACAGACCACCCTGGACTGCTTCTTACATTTGAATCATGAACTTCTTTCCGTAATTGGCCACACACTATTTTTTTGGTTCTCTATCTAGGTTAGGCTTATACAATATTGTGTGGCAGGAAAGATAAGACTGTATCCTGATATCTATTTTAAAAAACAGCATGAAAATATGAAACAATGATTTAATTTATAACAGAACAGGATAAGAATAACAGCTAGCATTTATATAGCGTCTACTATGTGCTAGGCACTATACTAAGTGCTTTACAATTATTATCTCATTCAGTACTCACAACACCCTTGGGAGGTAGGTGCTGTTATTATCCCCACTTTAGATGAAGAAACTGAGGCAAACAGTGGTGAAATGACTTGTCTAAGGTCACACAGTTGGTATTTGAGGCTAGATTTGAACTCAGGTCTTTCTGACTCCAGGCCCAGCACTCTAACCACTGCAGCACCAGGTAAAAAGATGATAATATGATGAAACAAAGATGGAAAGATCTGTCCCTTTTCCTTTCTCCATTACTCATCTTTTTTAAATGAGGGAAAAAAGACAAAACACCCACATTTCTAACAGTTCCCTGTTTTATTGCAATACATCAAAGTCAGGTTAATATTAAGTGTGTCACCAACATAAAGTATTGGTGAGGAAGTCATTCATTACATTTCGGACTGTCCCACCTTAAATATTTCTGTGCAAAAGAATCCACATCATTGTTTGGTAGCATAGAATCTCTTACAAAGTCCCCTACAACATCAAGGGCATCAATCCAAACAAAATAAAATAAAAAATGATAAGAGGCCAAAGCAGTATCTTTTCCCCCTCCACACAGACTTGTCAGCTTTTATACTCTAAACAAAAAAGTGATTACATCTAGGTCATGCAAAACTGTACAATAATATTACAATGAAAAAAACCCTAAAAATATATTTTTTAAAAATAAATGATATGAAACTGTCAGACATAAAAAAAGGCAGGTCATTTTTTTCCCCACTGAAATACCAAGAATGGTTTGTGTCTTTATCAAATTCTTCCCCACAACTGAGGCTATTTCTTACATGTAACAGAAGGTTTATTTTTGTTTCATATTTTCAAATGTGGATGGAAAGGAAGAGAAGAATCACACATTCCCTGATGGAAATGCCAGAGAAAGGGAAAACAAAACATCTATGGCAGCTATGTTGTTTAGGAGTCTTGGGCCCGCTGAACTGTTATAAGCACATTCCACCGCCCATCCATCATCTCATCAAGCTGGATTATTCTAAGAACTTTGGCCTGGATTAAGTCACTAAGGTCACAACAGGGAATGTTGTGGGTGAAATGAAATGTCAAACACTTCTTTATATAGTTCAGAAAAGAATGAAATGGGAGACAGAAGGAGAGGAGGAACAGAAAAGAGTGAGAAAAATGCCTGATTATCTCTCATGTTTTTGGCCACCATTGTCACTTATAAAGTCTGGCCTATCAGAAGTTCCTAAACATAAAAATTCATGCTGACCTGATTTCTCAACATCTTGCTTCCCCATCTGGAGAACTGACATAAAGTATCTTATCCAAACACACCCTGGCTTCAAGACCAGAGTGTTTCTGATGACTCCAAAGCCACTGAATCCAGCTCAGCTACAGCTTTACGTGCTTTTCCTGCTGGAGTCAGGGAAGGTTGTTCTCATTGCCCCCCATCAATGCATAAGCAATACCTGAGAGTTCAATATAAATTCAATCAGTCATGGTTCCATCAGGCTCAAAATCTCTTTCTCAGATACATAATTCAGTAATATGCAGTCATTAAGTGATAAGATACATTTCTGACCATAATAAAGGCAGAGAAGGGCTGAAAGGCCACTGAAGAATGAGGACAACTTGTTACAAACTGTTTTAGATTCAAGGGCTTTGGGGATGTGTGTGATAAGAACAGAGATTTCATACTCCATTTATTGCTTAAGTGCAGGAACTGGGAATTTCTTGGGAAGCCAAATGGACAAATAACAGCAGTTACAATTTATGACTCTAAAGCTATGTTCCAAAGGAAAGTAGCTGGATTTTTAAATAATCAGACAAATGCAACGTACTTTAGCAACCTCTAAGGTTTTCAGTTTTGGCAAAAATTGTACATGTACTATGTACATTAAAAGCATATGATGAAATTACTCAAGATTCAAGGGCAGACAACACACCAGGCAGGTTCGTAGCTTAAATTTTGCAGTTGCCCCCAGCACCAGAACCAAAGCTCCACAGCTCCCAACCCTCAGAGACAGATGCTGGGCAAAATGCCTTTAATACATAGCTTTCCTTTCTATCAAGAAGAGAAAGTATTCCTTCCACACGTACCCAAATTACCCATGATAAATAAGAGATTCTATGTGCAGTACTAAGAAGAGATGGGAAGCATCTTTTCAATCATGGGCCACTGGACTCCTCTAATGGTCAACAAGTTTCTTTTTCTTTCTTTGGATCCTTTTTTTCAGAGTCTTCAGTGGATTTTTGGGCACCTGCTCAGAAGATCCTGAATGTATTATGCTATGCATTTGAGGGTAGTGTGATAATAAAATATGGACCCAGTATAAATACCACCCATTTATCAACTAAGGCAAAGTGTCTCCCCTCCTTAACAAAAATGACCTTTTTTGGGGGGTGGGAAGGAGATACTGCAATAAATTTCCTATTGAAATTACCCTATTACAACCAACTCTTCATTAAAAAGTGTAACTGGGAGGCTACTCCACTGATAGCCCTGGCATGGGTCAAGCGGGACATGGTATGAGCTGGAGCTCTCTGTACAGGCTCTGGGGTTCATCCTGTTCATTTCTCCTCTTCTGGGAGGGTCTGAGAGAGTGATCACTTTGAAATGGAGCCCAATCCTTCAGTAGGCTCACTTTCTGGCCTTGCAATGGTCCTGTCTATATGCAGTCTGGGGCCAGAAGATGGCCCAGTACCAAAGGGTTCACTGGCATGACATGATACTTCCTTAGGAAAGAGAAATCCCTAAGAAGGGCTTGAGCAGAATAACAGACAAGATGGAAAATAAGGTGCTCCCTGGGGGCGTATGTCCTTTTGCCTGCTTTGTCTTCCTCATAACACACTAGTGATGAGGAAGAGCAGAGTTGAGCAAGGACACACATTTGCTGGTATTCTATCATTTCTAATGCTAAATGCCATATTTAGGAAAATGTTATGTTCAAATGACAATGAAACATTAAGGTAGCAACTTATATACTTATATCTGAACAAGTCAAACTGTGTTAAATGACTCTTAAAATGCAAAAACTTTCTATTTTTCCAAAAGCAAAATAACTTGGAGGTAACTAGTACTTTGGAACAAGTGTGCCCATGACAAAATAAAATACAATAATTTTAGAATAGGCATAGACTTCAGCATGTCTAATGGCATTAACTGTGATTTTTTTTATTCTCCTATTTGTATGTCTATAAAATAACCCCAGCCCAATCCCTCTCCTCTAAAAAGCTCTGTAAGTTTTTTCTCAGAGTGGACAGACTAATAAAAATTGACAGTGCTGTTACCGTAGGAATGTAGAATGAATGCACGGTGGTCAGTGGTCAAATGATACAGCACAAATGCTGAGATCTAAATTTATGACACAGGGAAAAAAATTCTTTTAATGTAGTGGAACATTAATGAGTGTCCCTGGGAACATATCATATTGTGTTGATTTCTATTTTTAGTGAAGCTCACATGAAGAGAATCGAAGAGGCTGATTTCTCTTTCTTTCCCTCCCTCCCTTCTCTACTGGTGTTATCTGATGGGAGAAATGGCTTCAGACCTCCATCTCATGACAAAGGTACAAGAACTTCAGATTAACCTGGACTGTGAGAAAAATGGAGTTTTGTTTGTTCTCAGTTGACTTTCCTGTGATGTCCCTGAACAGTGGAGGAGCAAAATGCAACCAACAACACAACCAACCCAACCAAGCAGGAAATCCACTTGAAATCTTGGAAGGAATCTTGGTAGAACTGACAATTCCGGTTGACTAACTAAAACATAAACACCCTTTGTGTCAAATCTTTTATCCTCAGGTGAAACTAAGAAAATATTTGGTCGAGGCTGCTAAAAATACATGCATTTGGCAGACTGAGGTTTTAGGTATTTGGTAAACTGTTTTCAGGCCAATTAGAGGAAGATCATTCCCTTTTGAAGTAAAATGAGTTCCTTCTAGAGAAATCGTCTCCTGCTCTAAACTGCAATGATGTTATTATAGCCTGGGGAGGTATAGTGGATCCCAGGGGGAAAAAAGCACTTCTGTGATCTTTAGGGAGACCCACCCCTTTGGAAAATATAACTCTGCCCATTGGCTTTGGGATGGAGGAGCTGTGAGGGTGGCAAGAAATCTTCTCTCTTATTCATTTGTAAGAGATAAGAAGAGTAATCTTTAAAAATGAAGATCATGGCTTTAATTCTACTATGGAAAACAGGAAAGATGTTTCTGATGACAAGAGAAATTAAACTGCTCTTCTGATAATCTGTGCTCAACAGCATCTTCCAAAGGGAATGGTGCTTTCTCTGCCTCTCTCTCTGAACAAATATTAACCGGTCTTTTCAACATTTAAAATTATTTAGCATGAAAACATATGGAAACAACACAATTCTTTTAAATTAAAGGATTTCTTTCTCTTAAATATGCATCCATCTTTTACTGAATACATGATGCTTCTCTCTTAATATATACAATCAGTATTTAACTCTTAAATCTGTGTATTTAAACTCTGTATTGTAGTAAAATATGTATTGTTTTAATTAATAAGGATTCACTGGTAACAATCAGATTAACATTCAATTGTGGTGGCTGAATGAAAGCTTTATGATGCTCTTTGATATACTGATCCTCCCCACAAAGTCATGGGTTCACTGTGCTATCTTACAGTATGAGACTCTAGCGCTCATTTAAATCTTACTCATTTTTAGTTATCTTGGTCTATTTATACTAAATTTTTTGGAGGGAGTGAAAGATAATGAAAGCAGCTGTAACTGTATGAAACGAAATGAATACAAATAGAAATCTGTGGCAGCTATTTGACAAAAGTTTGCCCTTTTTTGCTGCTGTTGTTAAATCTGGGAGTAAAATTCACCTTTGAATTATATCAGAAGGTAGTTTATTTCCTACTCCCACCACCCCTCTGATACCAGCCCCCAGATAATTTTCAGGCAGAAGTGAGGGGAAGAGATGAAAGCGAGAAAACAGGGTGAGTGAAGGGGAGCCGTGGGATAAAAAGCCGTTGTGATGTCTGATCTGAATGCCGAAGCAGTTCATGTGTCCCAACTCACGTGGTCAGTGCTCTCCAGAGAGAGGCTCTTGGTCTTGTGAGGAGAAATGGGGCTGGGAGGGCTGCTGAGGTTGGAGCTGTTGGAAGCTGTAGAATGCCTTGGAGAATCAGAGTCCTGCAGCCCCAAAAATTAGGACATTATTGATGAGCAATAATTATAGCTGACATTTATATAGAGCATTACGGTTTACAAAGTGCTTTACATTATCTCATCTGATCCTCACAATAACACTGTGAGAAAGCAGAGACATTATCTCCATTTTACATATAAGGAAACTGAGACACTGAGAAGTCACAAAGTCTTATGAGGCAATGCCAGGAAAACTAAGTTTTTCTGACTCCAAATTCAATGCTCTTTCCATTACACCACAGCTGTGGGGAAAAGCACAAGCCACCATAGGTAATCCTTGCCTTCCGCACCCCCACCCCCCACATAATAAACTAATTGTTACTTTTTCAGTGTTATTAATCTCTCAAGGCATAGTTGTTTGTGTGTGTGTGTGTGTGTGTGACATGAGAATGAAAAAGAGTACATGCTAAATGCTTAAATACAGGGAACTATTTATGGAAGCACTTAGAAATGTATGCTCTTTCCATATAAAGCAGACTAATAACTCAGCTGAAAAGTACCTTTTCAAGGTATAGAATCCTATAAAATTCTAGTCTGCAAACACAAGTTACTTGGTCTCATTGCCCACAGGATAAGAATGACTAGTGATTCACTGAAACTGCTACAGGCAGATCTCAAGATGGAATCATTTAAGTAAACTCAGTTTTTCTACTTCTCTATCCATACAGTCCTTCTCTACTTCAAGCTTTATCAGATGGGATACTTAATTCTAAGGTACATTTCTGATTTCCTAATAACAGATGCCACTTTTTGTGGTTCCATCCACAGCCTTTCACTTCTGTCACACTCACCTCTCGATCATAGTCCCTTGCTGGCACATCACTTCCTTGGTCCATACCTCCAGAGGACAATGAACCATCTGAAGGAGAGGTCATAGGTTGCCGTTTTGTTCCATAGCTTCCTCCTGAGAATTCTCTCCTTAACGCACTACCATTTTGTGAAGATGACCCTAAAATATTGTGCAAGTTCCTTGTATTACTTGTGTGAAAGAAAAAAATTAGTACAATCTTAATTTCTAGAAGTCCATGTCATTAAATGAATGAACATAGTCATAGCTTCTATGTACCTTATGTAATAAGAAACACATGAACTCATTTCTATTTCATAGGCAGGAAGAAAAATGGAATGAATACTTTCAAAATCTCTTTATCAGTGCTTTGATCTTGTCAGTTTTTTTTTGAGAGCACGGGGATGTGCAAAAGCTAGCGTTGCAAGCAACTATTGCCAGTTGGAAGGGATAGTTAAAAAAACAGATGACCAAATAGGTTAACCCTACCCCTCCATTCCCCAAAAATGACAGGTTGGAACTATGGGCCAAATTTAATAAGTTGAAATTTAATGAAGATAAATGTACTATTTGGTGAAGATAAATAAACTATTAAGCTCCATGAGGGCAAGAATAAGTCTAACTTAAATTTGATATTGCTTCCAGCACAAACAACAGTGCTCAGCATACAGTAAAGTGCTTAATAAATATTCATATATTTGTTGAATGAATAAATCAAAGTCAATTCCTACATTTAAAAAAAATCAATTGCACAAGGATAAAGTCATAAAGGCACGGCTAAACTACAAACTACATGCAGGAAAAATTTTTAAAAATTAAAATAAAATTAATACACAAAAACTTTAAAAAATAATATTAATTAAAATTAATAAAAAGAAAAAAATTTAACAATCTGGAGCTTTTAGTGGACTATAAGTTCAAGATAGTACTGGATTAGAAATCATACTGCACAAGCAATGTCTCAAAAAATAAAGAATATTTAGTTTGGAGGAGAGAAGATAGGAATGAGGGGAGGTGGATGATCTCAAGTATTTTAAGGACCTTCACTCCATGAAAGAAGGGTTAGTCTTGTTCAGTTTAGCTAAACAATGGAAGAAGGAGTACTTGGCGAAAATTAAAGAGAGATAGATTTAGCCTCATTGTAAGTAAAAAGTTACTAACCTTTAGTGTTTTTCCAAAGTTTAAAAACTGCTTCATTAGATATTAGGTCCCTATCTTCACTTAAGGTCTTTCAAGTAAAGGCTGGATAAATGATAATTAGGAATATGATGAAGGGCATACTTGTTTTAAGTATGGGTTGGACCTGATGGCCTCTCAAGTTACTTTTAATTCTGAGAGCCTGTGATTATATGTGATACCTCTTATCTTTTAGACTTTACCCACAATTCTACTTTTATTTAATCTAAATTTTAAAATACTAGATTCAGATTACAATTTAATATAAAAAGAGCTGAGTAACAGAAAGAACAGGGGAGCCATAAAACTGAACAGAAAAAAAAAAAAACTCCATGATTTATAAAATTATTTTTATTGGGACTCCTCAAGGACTGAGAGGTGGTAGCTTTGTAATCATAGCCAAAAATTTCAAAGATCAGACCTCCCTAAAATGGAAAACTAGCCTCTAAGCAAGGAGTCAGGAAAGAGTCCAACACTAGGGACTGAGGTTTTTTCCCTTAATGTTCAGGTTACAGAGAAAAGTAGGAGCCAATCCTGAGGGAGGATGAGAGTGAAAGAACAACTCATATTTTTAGATAGGTGACAAATCTGAGTTGACTGATGCTCTTTCAGGAATTGCAAGCTTCACATTTCCTCTAACACTACTCACAAAAGAAGGTAATTACCAGTATTTGTATTGAAAGGTCAAGTATTTGGTCTCCTTAAAAATAACAGAACTTCTTTTTGTGGTGGCAATGAACTGAAAACTAAGGGGATGCCCATCAACTGGGGAAGGACTGAACAAATATGGTACATGAATGTGATGGAATACTATTATGCTACAAGAAATGCCAAGGAATGGCTTTAGAAAAACATGAAAAGATGCAGAGTGAAGTGAACAGAACCAAAAGTACAATATATATAACCACCACCACCACCAACCACTGTGTAAATAAAACCAAACAACTTAAAAAGACTTAGGAACTCTGCTCAACACAACGACCAATCATGATTCCATGGACTTAGAGTACAGAATGAGAGAGATCTTTTTTGGGCACAGCCAACGTGTATCTTCATTTTGCTTTTCGTGTATTTGTTACAAGGATTGTTGTTGTTGTTGTTGTTTTTAACAGGGGTGAGGAAACAGAAGAGAGAAATGAGATTTTTGTTAACCAAAAAAATAAAATTAAAATAACCAAAAAATAACAGTGCTTCCAGCTAGAGGTTCAGGTAATAATAAACTGTTCCAATGAAGTACTACTTCATCAAATGTTTTCAGCTTCCTTGGTTGGAAGGTACTATATATAATTCCTATGTATTATTAGTATTTACTTAAAATCAATGGTAACATTTATAAAATCACCAAATATTTCCTTTCCTCTCCTCCCCCCAAAAGAATGTTCAACTTCATTTAGCTTCCATTCTATGACTATGGGTCATGAAATTAAATTCTAATTTATCTATGAATCATTCAATTAAAACGCTAGCCAAGAAAAGGTGTTTGAGTGCTTGTAGAGCTTACCTTCTAATTTACTTACTCATTTTCACCTCTTGAAATGGGCATTTTTGTTATCTGGACTGCTTGGAGCTCTTTCACCTTATTTTTACTTAACCTGAATACTGATTTGAATTTTCTAACAGTCCCTTCGTAAATATGTGTTTTTCTTTGTGTAAGTATGGGATAAAGACTATGCCACTTCACTGGGTCCCAACATATTTACCAGGTGAGAACACACATTGATCACTAGGTGTGACAAAGCTTGGGTTGCTTGGAAGTGCTACAGGAGATCTGTTTAGATTGGATGAGAGACTTAGTCTTGCCCTCTGTTGCTTCTATAAAATCATGGAACTAGTTGGAATTGGAATTTGAACTACAGGCAAGCTCCAAAGAGTGTTTCAGTCAAAACCTAGAGAAGGAAATGATTGGAGTGGGTGATAAGAGGAAGAAAATGCCTCTCTCAGCCTCTTTTCCTCATTTTTCATGTTTCCTTAATTTTGCACAGGTTTTCATTTGGTCACTTTCTAGATCTGTTCTCATCCATTCAACTGTGCCAAAAGTATACATTAGAACTGGTGTACATAACTGTTAATTGTTCTAAATGCACTTTCCCCATTAAGCCTTAACTTTAGGATGCCAGCTTGTTTCATAACATACTCTGTTTCAGCTTTCTCTTTGGTATCCTTATGTTAGATCTGTCTTTCTTGGAAAGGACCAACATATTTCTAATCATCACCTTCATCCACTGGTTAAATTTAACCTTTGTATTTGGGCTCAAAGTGGTCATTCTCTGTTGTTACTTGGCACACATTAAGAATTTCACATTTATCAAAACAATAATAGCTGGTATTTATATAGCACTTTAAACTGTACAAAGTTCTTATATTATTTCATTTTATTCTCATAACATCTCTTATTATTTCCATTTTACAAATGAGGAAAGTGAGGCATATAGAGGTTTTGACTTGCCCAGCATCATATAAGCTGGTAAGAATCTAAGGCTGGATATGAACTTAGATCTTTGTGACTCCAGGTCCAGAGTTCTACCCATTATACAATATGCCTAAATGACAAAAATGGCATTTTGATATTCTTGGAGAAAATACTCATGAGATGAAATGGCTATTTAATGTATTTTTCAGTGGGGCCACATGACTTGATATCATCCATGCATATCAAAGTCACAGATGTTTTAGTACAATTACTCCTTTGATTTAAAAGCCACATCAATTTTACTCAAGAGTAATGATAATGGGGATTTAAGTCTGAGCAGAACCACAGTCACTTTAATCTGTCTCCCTGGAACAAGTTATTTTTTACGCAAATTGTTCTTTATATTACTGAGTTGGTGATATTTTTGAAAGAGAGAACAACTGTCCATCAGTACATCAAATATTTTACTATATGACTGGTTTATTTTATATAATGCAAATACATGACCAACTATGAGTGTGTAGTAACAGTCAAAAGCTTGCAATAATCATTTAAGATGATATAAATGTCATGGTGTGTTTGGAGTGCCTTGTTCAATAATCAAAGTTGATAATGTATTGCTCTTTATATCCCCATGGCTTTTCTGAAAACTTTTTGCTTCTCACCTATTATTTTTGTATATATGCTCATACATTTTTTGAGTGAGACAAGCTGTGACTGTTTTGTATAAAGTAAATAAACACATAGTTGGCCCACACTTGGAGAGATCACTGGAATTATGGTAATAAATATATGATGGTTTCCATTAAGAATGATGGGGTCAAGTTTGCACAAGGACAAGTGTTTTTCTAATAATTAATATATCCCTATCTTAAGCACCTGAATCAATAATTATGGATCTTATTTGGACCTCTCACTTTCTGGGTCTGCTGAAAATCTAGAGTTTGAGCTACATCCCTTGATGTAACTGTCATCATTCATTATATTAATGGCATACAAGTTTTCCATTTCATATTTGATACAATCTATGTTTTTTGTCGTGCTGGACTTCTTTCAACCTTATAGATATCTAGATATGCTCCATTATCTTCCTTCTTCAAGGGTTTTCTCTCTCTCCTATAATTTCTTTGCTTCTTAAGCTGCTCTAGTACAATATTTGATTGATACTGAATTATTTATTTTTTGAAGCTGCCATGACTCCTTGCATTCCCTTAAAATGTTCACTTTGACTTTCAATTTTTGATTAACATTATCAACAATTTCTGACATTTTCATTTTTTTGGATTCCAATTTGCATTTTGTTATTGCTGCCTTTAACTGGGCAATATAGTGTTTAAAATTCCTGCTATATATATATATATATATATATATATATATATATATATATATATATATACACATATATACTGACTAGATATTGATATAATTTTCCAATGTCTTTCCACAGGTCTTCAAAAGTATTCTCAACTCACTTCTGCCATGGTGGCATTTAATACTTGTTTTTAAGAGTATGTTCCTAGATAGCTCTACTTTTTCTCCTATGCTTCTTACTATGGTAATGACCACAGCACATATTGTTGCATGAGGGTTGTGAAATAGTTTTCTACTCTGTAAAATATTGTGGGATAATGCATTCTTTCATGATGATGATTCTAGCAGGCAGACACCAGCTTTTGGAAATTACTATTTTTTATTAGTTCAATGATGTGTGGCTCTTCATCTTTCCCATTTTCAGGTTTAAGCAACTCCTCAATTTCTTCTATTGTTTTCTAATCTTGGCTGCAGAATGGAGTTATTTCTTAAGATTGCCCCGTATTAGGCAGTTTTCAGATGAAGAAATTAAAGCTATCTATAGTCATATGAAAAACTGCTCTAAATCACTATTGATCAGAGAAATGCAAATCAAAACAACTCTGAGGTACCATATCACACCTACTAGCTAACATGACAAAACAGGAAAATGATAAATGCTGGAGAAGATGTGGGAAAATTGGAACACTAATGCATTGTTGGTAGAGTTGTGAATTGATCTAACCATTTTGGAGAGCAATTTGGAACTATGTACAAAGGTCTATAAAAATGTGCATACCCTTTGACCCAGTAATTTCACTACTAGGTCTGTATCCCAAAGTGATCATACAAATGGGAAAAAGACCCACATGTACAAAAATATTTACAGCAGCTCTTTTTGGGGTGGCCAAGAATTGGAAATTGAGGGGATGCCCATCAGTTGAGGAATGGCTGAACAAGTTGTGGTATATGAATGTAATGGTGCTATAAGAAATGATGAGCAGGCAGACTTCAGAAAAACCTGGAAAGACTTATGTGAACTGATGCTGAGTGAAGAGAGCAGAACTAGGAGAACATTGTACACAGTAAACAGCCACACTGTGCGATGATTAACTTTGATTGACTTATCTCTTCTTAGCAATGCATGGATCTAAGACAACTCCAAAAGACTCATGATGGAAAATGCTGTCCACATCCAGAAAAAGAACTATGGAGTCTGAATGTAGATCAAAGCATTATTATTTGCTCGCTCTTTTTTTTGTGTTGTTGTTTCTTCTTTCTCGTGGTTTCTTCCATTGGTTCTAATTCTTCTTTACAACATGATTAATGTGAAGATAGGTTTAATATGAATGTATATGTAGAGCCTGTGTCAAACTGCACGCGTCTTGGGGCCAGGAGAGGGGAGAGAAGGGGAGAAAATCTGGAACTCAAAATCTTATGGAAGTTAATGTTGAAAACTAAAAATAAATAAATTAATTTTAAAAAAAGATTGCTCTGTATTTATCTTCTAACATTGTTGCATAATTAGGCTCTGAGGATGTGTGAAGGCCTTGTCTATGCCTTGTAAGATCTGCTTCCAATTTTGTTATTATGTAGTTCCAGAACATAATAAAATCATTCATATCTCCTGGACATTTCATACATACTCATGGTTTGCCCACTTTAGTAGTCAGTGGCACACGCATCAGAACATTTCCAGCAAATTTGGTATTCAGAGTTATTTGTTTCAATTTATCTTGCCTTCTTGCTGTAATGCTATTAAAATAACAAGTACTATAATTTAGCCAAGTCTTCCCAATTTGGTACTTGTGAAGCTGATTTTTTGAGCCTCAATGTAGGACTCTTCATATTCCTATTAAATTTCACCCTATCTGATTCACCCTTTTATTTTAAAAACTGTTGAGGTCTTCTGTTGCAAATCTGACAATCATATTATTAGTATAGTCTTCTTCCACATCACTGATAAACATGATAAACAAAAAAGACTAAGGACAGAGTCCTCTGGGACTATACCAGAGACCTCTTTCCAGGTGGATATCAATTTATCACCAGTCTTTACGTTTGTTTGTTCAACTACATAATGGTACTACCATCAAGCCTGTATCTCTTCAACTACTTTATATACAAGGATATCGTGAAAGACTGCCAAATGTCTTGCTGAAATTCAAGTGTACTATGTCTACTATGCCAGTTTAATGAACACTGCCAAAAAAGAAATGAGCCTGGAGTCTACAATGAATAGTTACTGATAAATGTATAAGAATAATATATGTAAAGATCTATAACTAAGAGGTATAGTATTCATAACATTTGTGATTCAGGTACAAGATCATAATCACTTGAATGCTGTTAAGTTTAAACTATTCAATCAGTTCACTTCTCTACTTCTTCTCCCTGATCTTCTGTACCCCTATACTTCTTCAGGCTAAGTAGAATCCTTGCCATCCTTGTGTAGCCTTAGAGTAGATAATGCCTGCTTCTGATAAGTTCAGACACTGTGCAACTAAGAAAGAGCACAATATAAACCATAATTGTTGAGTACTGCTTTAGGTAATAGTGGCTTTATTTTCTGAACAAGCACAATTCTTGATAGGCTATCCAATAGATAATATGTGGTTTACTGAAGTAGTGTGTAAACTAGAAGCACTGAACCTTTAGAGAAAGGGGTTAGATGAAAGCTTTTCTCTGTGAAATAAGTGTATCAACATTCTGCCATGTGTAAAGCAAGAACTGGGATGAATAAATGAAATGACAGCACTTCTAAATTTAAATGCAGGCAGCCCAGGGCTATGATGAATACTTTTATAGACCCTTAATACTTACTTGCTACTAGCCCACTGCTAGCACTCATAGAACGTCCTGGTTCAGGGCGTGATTTGGTGATGGATGGAATACTGACAGAGCCACTGAACATTGTCCGGCTTTCTTGAGGCCTGAGGTTCTAAAGGAGAGATAGAAAAAGAAATACTTTAGCCTGAGGGAAAAGATTTATTGCACAGATATGTTTTTCAGTATACTTGACAACAGAATTTTCCTTCCTATTAGAATGAGCAAGGAGTGCAAATTAAACAACACCTTCCCTCCCACACAAAATAACCCTGAAACAAGCAAAACTAAATCTCAGGTGGGAGAGCTTTTTTTTTCTTTTTAAATCTGAAACATAAGAATTCTGTAGCAAGAACAGTGGCTTGAAGTTACTGAGTTGGCACTAATGGTCAAATGTTGAATTACATGGACAAAGGCAGACAACTTAACATAAAGCTCCCTAAGCTAAGATCTTAACATACTAACAAACTAAACATCCCAACAAATGCCCCAAAATTACAGTATTACATTAAACCGTACTTTTTGATATATATCATGTATGTGTAATTTCTCACATGAGGCTACTTACTCCCATGGAAGGAGTCATTTTAAGAACTCATACAAAGCACTGTGTCACAGACATATAGATTGACTACAGTCCTAAAATGAGGACAATCTGGTTAAAACGTTCAGTTAGGCATATCAGTTTGAGAAGTTTTCCATCAATCTTAAATCACTTTGGTGTACAATGGAGGGGAGAACTGGCTATAGTATTTCTCCACAATTATAGACTCCCAAACAGTAGTGTAATTGGGGTGGGGGTGGGGGGAGTTGCAGCAGGGGCAATTGTTCTAGACACTGACTACAAAACACATCTTCTAACCAAGAATTTTAACATGTGGCTTTATGTAGTGGGTTGATCAGGAGAAATCTTGAGCAATTTGATGAGTCCCTTGATTGGCTTAACGAGATTTTTGGGTGAGGGGACATTTCTCAGGGAGGTGGATGTGAGTTACTGGGAGGACAAAAGGAGCTCTCGTGGTTGGTCCCAGTGACTAGGCATTGCCTATAGGTGATTGGTTGACTGAGGCTCAGGATGGACTAACTTTGGTCAGTGGAACTGCCCCCGATGTGGTCTAGAAAAGTGACCTGTGAGATGTTTCACCCCTTTTACCCATTGCTTTCTTTCCCTTGAACTTTTAAACTGGATTGCAACAAACAGTGGTGGTAGTGGCGGTGGTGACGGTAGGGAAGAAAGGGATTTTTCCTTTTTGCTATCTTTTCTCTAGGAGGAAATGGCCACTTGTAAGAGGGCACATGGAGGGTAGCCTACATTTGCCCAGATGAAAATGAGATTAGAGTCTCTGGATGTCTTCTGCTTTTGTGTTTCATTTTTAGAGGATAGGTCAGACATTAAGAATCCTGCGAATGAATGCTTCCAACCTTGGAAGTTACTTCATGGATAATCCTGAGTTGAAGAGTTCCTCAATTTGAGAATCTGCAGGTAGGGCATGGACTCCAGGTAGAACAGTTCCTCAATAGTTTGAGATTTGGAAAAAAAAGACCATACTGCTGATGGAGGACCAAAGCCATGCTATGGTCAGGCAGAAAAAAAACTGGCCCTTGCCAATCCTTCATAATATTGCTATTATTCAAATGGTACAAATCTGAGGTGAATGGAAAATATTTGCTCAGTACCCCAAATGGTCTTTGCTTTCTGAGGGGAGTCCAAGGAAATTAATTGGTTGAGAGTTTATTTCTGTACACTGGTGAGAACATCAAATCTTATGCCTTTTCTGTGGTGGAGGAAATATAAAGCTGTCCTATACCTGATAGCCTTACTACTGCACATTAAGGTGAAAACGCTAGGCATAGGTCATACCTTAGCTTTGTTTTAGAAATTCCTCTTGAATTTTACTATGATGCAAGGGTAGTCAAAGGAAGGAAGGGATCTGTATGGGGTCAGGCTCCCAGGATTGAACTAGAATTGAACATAAAAGCCGAGAATCCCTTGGGGACTGGGGTATAGGCAAGATTTATTTTCTCAGGTGGGCAGAACTATATATGTGCCATTGCTATTATTAAATATGATGATCCATTCTTTCAAATATGATCACCTTTCCATTTCTTGAGTATTCCATTTTAATATTTATTTGGAAAAAGTATTTGATTATATTGATCACCAAGTTCCTTAACTTCTGGTTGTAGTTAATAAAAACAATATGATATAGGTATATTTTTATTTTTAAAATCTCTCCTTCCCATTTGTATTCAATATTAATAAAAGAAAAAAAGGTCTACTATGAATATTTTACTAGCCTACAGTATTTCCTTTTAACCTGCCCTCCTCCCTTTAGTTATCCCTTTGGTCAGTGTGGTCAACAAATGATTACATAAAATTATCATCCTTTAATAATGATCCAGCAATAAATCATCATGACCTTGGGGAAGCAGTAATCGCTAAGATGTCTCCATTTAAATTCTGATTTTCAGACACATCAGGATAGGAGACCTGCTAGAAACAGAAACTCACATAATTCACTAGCTGCTTAAAAGCAGGAAGACAATTTGATAATAACTATGCAATTATAAAGTATTACACTCTGTTCTATATTGAGAGATGCCCTAAAGCAGGGGTGGGGAACCTGCAGCCTCAAGGCCACATGTGGTCCTCTAGGTCCTCAGGTGAGGCCCTTTGACTGAATCCAAAATTCACAGAACAAATTCCCTGTAAAATTTGGACTCAGTCAAAAGGTTGCACCCAAAGACCCAGAAGGCCACATGTGGCCTCAAGGCCCACAGGTTCCCACCCCTGCCCTAAAGGATCAACTTGCTGGACAATGAAATAAAAACTTTTTCCTAACTGAGTTTTGCCATAATGTGCTAAGTGAAATTTAGGTTTCCTGAGTCAGGAACTTAGAATAAATTCCAACGAATTAGGATCAATAAAATTCTGTCTGGCTTTTAAATCCCTTGTGTATGTTTCCAGTTTTCTTACACCTATTCTATGATGTAGTAACATTGGCACTTACACTCCTCATCTCTTTTTTCAGCTGAAGTCCTATCTTCTGCAAGAAGCCTTTCATAGTTTTTCCTAAACTTGGTGTTTTCCATACAAGGCTGTTTAAAATTTATCCTATATATGTCTTTTGCTTACACAGTTGTTTATATGTTATCTCTCCCTCATTAGGCTGTGAGCCCCTTGAGAATAGAGACTGCTTTTTGCTTTTCTCTGTATCCTCAATGCTTAGCTCAGTGCCTGGTACACAGTGAGTGATTAATAAATGCTACTTGATTATTTTTTGACTATGTGATGCTTCTGACTACCTTCACAGGCTCTCTGAGCATTCTGCCTAGGCTAACCCCAAATTAAGCAAATGATTTCTTTCATGTCACCATGAGGTCTTAAAGGTCCAAAAAATTGGATGATCGTGGTTGGCAAATGCTCTTTTGCCCCTCTTCTACTAACATTCCTAAATCTTTTTTTTTTTAAAAACTACTTGAGGAAAGGATCTCTGTTTCAAAGGGCTATATATATATGTTCAAACTTTTGGTAGCCTAAGGCAAGATTCATTAGAAAAATCTATACACACACTTATTGCCACACACAGTTATTTTAAAATAATTTTTTAAAATTTAAAAACATTACACTGCCTTATCTTAAATTATTTAACAATAATACAGGTATATAATATCAGATTTTAAAGCCTCTATACAAAGAAAGGCCCAAATGTTCAAACTACTTCTTATATCCTTCCCCTTCTGTACCTTTCATTCACTGTTAAGTCAAGCATAAATAACCCCAGGTTATTTATCAACAATCTGGAACAGGGAAATGAACATGTGAGATTTGTTATCGAGCACATGGACGCAATAGCTCCTCCTAATTTCACTTTCTCAGATGCTTCTGCCTCTAATGCCAAGATTATACCATCACAATTATGCTGACAAAATTACCAACCCTTCAGTCTGATCGATGTGATTGTCACAGTTGGAAATGGCAACTAGAAAATTTCCTTGACCAATTTTTTCCTCAGAGAACAGTATATTTATCTATCATCGGTTTTCTATGGAAATTACTTTTTAATTAATAATATATATATCTTATCTGTATTGTTGAATACAGAAAACCTTTTTCCCATAGAAAGCCAAGAATTATTAGCAATTTTACAAACTTGATATGTAACACTAGACAAAAAAGGTCTCTACCTACAACATGTCACAAATATAACTGAATGCAATACAAACTATACAAATACAACTAGCATGAAACTGTAGAAGTTAAACAACAAGAAAGAAGGGAACAGAAAGTTTCGTGGTGGTAAGCTTTATGGTAGAATATTTTGAGCCATGATGAAATAAAAGTCAAGCTACAGAAGAATCTTGCTTGACTGGTGTGATGTGATTATTGCTTCAGCAAGAAGGGAACAAGCATTTATTAACTGTCTATGTGCCAGGCACTTTACAAATCTTATCTCCGTTGGTCCCCACAACAATAATACTGGGAAGTAGGTGCTACTGTTATCTCCATTTTACAGTTGAAGAAACTGAGGCAGACAGAGTTTAAATGCCTTACCCAAGGTCACACAACTAGTACGTGTTTGAGGCAAGATATTAATTCTGGTCCTCCTGACTCCAAACTTCATCTACTATGCCACTGGCTGCTTCTAACTCCTTAACTCTATAAATGCTTCAGTCATAGATACTTTCAGTCTACTTAAGTAAGGAACACTAGGTTTTTCTAAGTACACCACAAAAATCACCTTTAAGGAGGTTGTGGTGAACAGCCATCATAAGAGGATCAAAATTACAGTCAAGTAAGGTAAACAATGATGATGTGTAAGAAAAAATACATTCATTTGGAAGGAAAAGCATATTGAAAATCTGCCTTCCTTTAAGGTATCAAATTCAACCCCTACAATTTTGATTAACATATCTGTTTGCAAAGTCCATGTAATTCTTTGTGTGGGTATTTTTCCCCCAAAATCAAATGCTTCACTGTTCTTTTCTCCAAGAAAGTAAAATACAAATAAAAATCATCAATGCTAGTAGCTCAAAAGACAAGCATTCATAATGCAACTAACTTTATGATACAGAAGCAGCGTGCATATAATGTGGTACAAAGAATCTCGATAAAGGAATGGATGAGTCCCAAGCTCTGACAAGTAGGTTATTGTTATCGCATTACTGGAAGGGAAAGAAAGCTTAAAAAAAAACAAAAAAACCCCAAAACAACCCAAGCCTCAACTCTTAACATTTTGATACTTTCTAATGTAAAACTAATAAAATTTTAAACATTCAGCAATAACATCCTTGCTTGGCAAGGCTGAAGTAATCAGAGGAAAAATGAACAGAAGACATGCTTAAGGAAAAACCATACATAAATCAGGTTTCAGTAAATACAATGAGAACAAAAGTCCACTACCAAAGTGACATTGAATATCCAGTCCTCCAATCTTTTCCCCATGCAAATTTTTTTTTAAAAATTTAGTGAAAGTTTGCCTCACAACGTATTGTTTCTATGAACAAATGGCTGTTTTATGTGAAGTTTTTTTTTTATCATTTTTCTTATTATAAGTGCTTTATATGTAGGTGCCAAACTCCTTTGAAATTCCACCCCTTCTCCCACTTACCACTAGGTTACCATTGCTGACATCATCTGTTTACTATTGCTTACCTGTTCTTTTTACTGTGGCAAATCTTAATCTGGTTCAATGACGTTTTAGGATGACGTTACAATTATTGTAAACTAGTAATTTGTTTTAAATTCATGTGGAGTTAAAAAATCTTCAGGACAATTTAAAAGACAGAATAATGATAAATTTTTTGTCACCTTCTGCAGCCAATATTCCAAATGAAGAACTATTTTATTACACATATAGATAAAAATACAATGTGATTATTTCCCACAAGCTATTATAGGAAATTATGGAAAACGAGTCCCTGTGGGAACAGTCTAAAATTTTTATTATTTGCCCCTTTGAGGCAGATAGGGTTAGTGTAAGCAGCATATTTTCATTAAAATCATCATTCATAAAAAATTCTGCTTCAAAGGTGGACACGCATTCTCCATTCCACACAAAAACTAATGTAAACAAATGCAGAAAGACTGAACAAAAGCAAAATGACACCAGATGTCACAGTTCTGCAGAATGTGATCTGCCTCATTTTGTTTCTTGTATGGGTTTAGTTTTTATAGCTGGGATCCTGGGTACAATTAAATCCATGTTAGCAATTCAGTACCCTAGTTCTTGCTAATGGCTTCTTTTCTGATTTGTGAGGTCCTCTTCTTATGAGCAAAGGGTAGTTTTTCCTATTATTCATTAATAGTTAATATTATTAGTTTGTATGTCAAAGATTTTGAAATTCTTAAGAAAGACTGTAGTGAAAGATAAAACTACATATAAGATAATTGTATGTGCCTTAGCTTGGGTCTTAATCTCATAAATAATATATTTCTCTGTAATAAAATGACTTTTGAATGATTTAGAATAAAACTTTACAAGAGCCCCTTTCTAAGAATGACGAGTCTTTATTTGAAAATAGGTACTTTTGTTTTTATATTTTAAAAAAGGTTAATACTTATTCTTTATAATGTGGTCAACTTTTGAAAAAACTGGGAGTTTATTTCTTAAAATAAAAGAATCCCCAAATCACTACTAGACCAAAAAACTCTGTAGCACCAAGCCAAAAACAGAAATAAATATAAAAAAGAAAGGAATGAAAAAAGAAAAAAAAAGGAAAATCTGGGCAGAAAGGGTCAGAAGGAAACATTCATGAAATGTTAACAGCTTGCTATATTATTTGTTAAGCCAGGCATTAGGAAATCCATAATAAAGTTAGTAAACTTTATTTAAGTTAGTAAAACACCTGACTCAGCTGTTCATACCCTTAGAGTCATAAAGCTTGGTGTACCAGGGACAGAACGCAGAGACGGGGAATATTCAGGGTTTATGGAATCAGGAGAGAGGAATTTTTCAGCAGAATTAACAGTCATGTGATAGACGTGCTCAAAGTTGATCGGAGAGGAGATCAGGCTGGAGTGATGATGAGGGGATGAATGAGGGAAACCTGGCTATCAAAGACAACAACAGAAAGAAAGAAAGGTAGTAAGGTAATGGAAATGGAATCAGTAGTTATATGTGAAATTTCAGACAACCATGCCACTATAGGAAAAAGGTAAGGCTGAAGCACCAGCTTACACCGCAAGTAAATCCTTGCATTAGTCAATTCATTCTTTACCATAGCTTCCACATTCTGAGATACTTAGAAGTACTGAGGGGATATATCTCTAACCTCAGGAGGTCAAGGTCACATATTTTTAAAGAATGCCTTATAGCTTTTGATGTCAGAGAAAGAAGCTGCATAGTTCCACTGACTGCATCCAGTATGTGCTTTATGCTTGGAGAAGAATGGAATTTCCATTTTGTCTTTGTTTTTTTAATGTGATAATATAAACTGTCTAGATTAAACTACAAAGCTTTCATGCAGGAAAAGTGTTAAGTCAGAGATAAGGAAATGGTACCATTTTCAAGGCTGACCTTAAGAAGAAAAAATTGCTATTAGAATATTGTGGTTTTGCTTAAAAAACAAAATTACCAATGCTCTAAAAAACCACAGATATTGTTACTTAGTTAAATATTTGCTCAAAGAAGAACAGAGAACTCACAGTCATTTCAACTAGAATAACTTTCCTGATACATAGCCAAAAAACATGGGAACATACTGAAAATCAAATTTCTTGGGGAGCAAATATTTGTTGTTGAATGGTCTTTGGTTGTTTTAACTAAGGAAAATTTATCTTTCACTGACAGCTTCTATATGTGTGAAAAGAAATGACATAAAGGGAAATCAAGAAAATCAGTAATAATACCTGAAATTAAGCAAATAATAATAAAAATAATGATAGATAACATTTATATAGCTCCTACTATGTGCCAGGCACTGCACTAAGCACTTTACAAATATTATCTCATTTGATCCTCACAACGACCCTGGGAGGCAGGTGCTATTATTATCCCTAGTTGACAGTTGAGAAAACTGAAGCAGAAACAGAAGCGACTTGCCCAGAGTAACACAGCTAGTTAAGCGTCTGAGTCTAGATATGAATTTGGGTCTTTCTTACTCAAGGCGGCTGCTCTCTGCACTATGGCGCCACCTGGCTGTCCAACTGTACTATACAACAACCATTTAAATTCTGGCTCACCATAGCTTTGAAGAAAGACTTTGCCTTTTCCTTAGTGTTTAGCTCAGTGCCAGGCACAAAGAAGCCCTTGGTAAATGGTGGCTTGCTGACTGTAATGTTCCAATATGATTTAGAAAGTGAGGGGGAAAACATCTCTTCAGATTCACTGTCCACTTCACACACATACACACACATGAATACACACACATATTACATACACACATTTTACCTTGAGATCATTTTGGAACCAAGATAACAAAATTATGCTGGTTACATTCATCCAAATACAAAGTCAAGAAAAATAAAAATCTTCTCCTTACTCCTCAATTCTCAACTTTACTGTTCTGTCACAATTTATTATTTTATATATGTTCATATTTAATTCAATATACCTTTAGGCATGTGCTTTGCGTTGAAAAAACAATTATAGGTTGTGGGGAATTGTCTTCATTTACAATTTTTTTTAGCAGTATTCTATTAATTGTAGGTAATTTCACTAATGGGAAAAGTATACTAAAAACCTGAGAATATTACCACTCAAATATTAGAGAAGTTTTGTGATTCATGAACGTCCTCAAATATTTTAAGCTCTAAAAAGTACTTAATTTCACAATCACTTTGCATTAAAGGTAAACGATGAGTATGATCCATGAAAATGAAATAGGAAATTATGAAGAACAGGAATATATACAAAATATGTTGCTTGCCACATATACAAGCACAAGCACAGGCTGGAGAAATTTACGAAATCCCTGAAAATCCTTGAAAACACAGGAGGCTCTGTCTTATACAGGCACAAAAAAAAAAATGCATTAATGCTTTTGAAATTGTTGTGAATTGGCAGGGTATAAAATGCACTTTTTTCTTAATTCTTCCCACATCAACTCCATCTTCTGTGTCTCTATCAATATAGGCTCAAATAAGTAAAACTATATACAGATTCAAAGACTTAAAATAAACCAGGTCCCACCAAAATCACAAGGCAAAGCTACATCAGTGGCCAAGCCAACAAGTCAAAAAAACAAAAACAAAACAAAACAAAACAAAAACCCAAGTGAATAAAGAGAACTCTTTTCTTTCTCAAATTCAAGGCAGCATATACACAAAGATATGAATTACTTTCCACTATTCTTACCTCAACAGAATCTGAAATTCTTAAATATGCAAACATAAATTAATGCTCATATTTAGAATTATAGAATGTTCATGATAGATCTTAAAAGTCACTTGGTCTACCTTTTATAAATGAGGGGACTAAGGTCCAGAAAGACTGATCAATTTGCCCAAGGCCACATGGCCAACAAGATTCTTCACCCTGGGCTTTTCTACTATACTATAACACCCTGCCTCCACTGCAAATTAAGCATGATATTTGTTTATTTGGGGGAAAAGCAACCAATATACTTTAAAGGATAATCAGCATTTTACTCATTAGCTACCAAGCTCCTTTAACAGGGAATAAGAAGGTATAGTTTAGTTTCCGGGCAAAGTTAATCTGAGATAGATTAAAGCTGCCAATTCACAGGAGAAAGATAATGCTTAAGGGGCCTGAGGATATATTTCTGAGAAATGACATTAAAGCTGTATCCCTCAATAATAATAGCATGAGTTTCTTAACATAATGGGTAAATGAACAAAAAAAAAAGATGCATTCTTCTGACTAAACTAAGAGTGACTACGTAGAGCAGAGAGGGCTGTTTCATAACGAAATCAATGTTCCTGAAAAGGTTCAAAACAGGATAGTAATTCAACTTCGTATTCTTACTGAATATATCATTTATTGCCATTAATTAGTTCTACAAAACCATGGCATTAGGAAAAATGGTGAAATTACATTACCAGGAGCAGTTAGTTTCCTAAGAAAAAATGGCTGGTTGAATAAACAAATGATATTAGCTAGCATTTATATGCAGTGCTTCAAGGATTCAAAACATTTTATAAGTATTATCCTATTTTATCCTCACAATAACCTTTTAAGATAGGTGGTATAATTATCCTCATTTTACAGATGAGAAAATTGAGGCAAGGTAGTGGTTAAGTGACTTGCCCAGGATCATAAAAACTAAGTGTTAAAGACCAGATACGAACTTGGTACTGACTATCCATTTATTTTATCTATCTACCTACCTATCAATGTAATGAGATAATATTTATAAAGTGCTCAGCATAGTGCCTGGCATACAGTAAGCATATTACATAGTAGGCACTATGTAAATATGCTTATTTCCTTCCTTTCTCCTCTACACACTGTGCTACCAACCTGTATCTAATGCAAAAAGATTTTGTGACTTTATAGTGAAGCTTAACTTTAACATATTAATGATGCTACTGAAATGATACCAATCAAGGCTACTTTATGCAAAAAGTAGAACAGGAACCACCCCGGAGTCAGGAAGAACTGCATTCAAGTCCAAGCTCTGACCAAGACTTCTTGTATGACTATGGACAAGTCACTAAACCTCTCAGTTTCCATGGCAACTCTAACGTCATCCATAACAGACAAGTTGCTGATATGTCCATGATCAAAGGACCATAGACTGAGAGCTGGACCATGGAGGTCATCTAATACAACTCCCTTCTTTTACAGAGATTGAAGTGAAGAGAGGTGGGAGGACTTACCTAAGGCCACATAAGTAGTTACTGGCAGGGATGAGATTTGAATCCAGGTCCCCTGACTCCAAGTGCTTCTTCCACTGTAACCTGAAGAAGTTACAGGTCTGTTCTTCTCTCTCATTTCCTCCCCCCCTCCCCCAAATAAATAAAAGGCAAGCAAAAAGCACTGGTAGACTTAGAAAAAGGAATTCATTCCCTGGTGGTGAGTTCAGGAAGTACAGAGTATTACACAGACAACATATTTGTCTTCTTTAATACAATTCCTCTTGAGGCAATATGAATGATGTCTAAATTTGTTTCTTTTTATTTATAGGTTGAAGGGAAACTATATACCTATACATACATAGCCATTAGAATAAGGTGTCTGGAAACATTTTTCTGCTAACGAAAAATACATTATTTTTGTACAAGCTAAAAAGAATAAAAGGGTAACATTTTAACTCTGAAGATATAGGTACCTTTTAATAAAATACTCTGATACACACTGGCTGTGTGACTCTGCAAGTTCCTTGACCTCTCCCTGTTCTGAAGACTGTAAGTTGAAGAGCAGGTACTCATTTGAACTCGTTTTGAAACTGCTAGTTACTTTTCTTTTTAAAAAAAATTTCTTTTTATTTATTTCATTAAATATTCACCAATTATAGGTAAAAAAAATTTTTTTTAACAATCACTGAAAAAAATTTGAATTCCAAATCTCCTACCTCCCTCTCCAACCCCAACCCCTTTGAGAAGGCGAGCAATTTATTTTGATTATATACATGAGGTCATGCAAAAGACATTTCCATATTAGCCATGTTGCAAAAGGAAACACAAATAAAATAATAAAAATAAAGAAAGTTTAAAAAAGTATGCTTCAATCTGCATTCTGAGTTCATCATTTTTCTCTCTGGAAGTGGAGAGCACTTTTCATCATGAGTCCTTTTTAACTATTGTGGATCATTGTCTTGATCAGAGTAGCTAAGTCTTTCACATTTGATCATCCTTACGATTGCTATTATTGTGTACAATGTTCTCTGGGGTCTGTCCACTTCACTTTGCGTGAATTCATGTAAATCTTCCCAGGTTTTTCTAAAACCATTCTGCCTATCATATCTTACAGCACAATAGTTTTCCATCACAATCATATACAATAACTTGTTCAGCTATTCTCCAAATTGATAGACATTCCCTCAATTTATAATTATTTGCTACTGCAAAAAGTGCTGCTATACATATTTTTGTACAAATAGGCCTTATGCCCTTATCTTTGATCTCTTGATCTACTAGTGGTATTGCTGGATGAAAGAGTATGCACAGTTTTATAGCCCTTTGGGCACAGTTCCAAATTATTCTCTAGAAAGGTTAGACTAGTCCACAATTCCACCAACAGTGTGCATTAATGTCCCAATTCTTCCACATCCCCTCAGTATTTGTAATTTACTTTTCTGTCATATTAGCCAATTTGATAGGTGTGAGGTGGTATCCCAGTTGTTCTAATTTGCACTTCTCTAATCAGTAGTGATATAGGACATTTTTTCATGTGACTATTGATAGCTTGGATTTCTTCTGAAAACTGCCTTTGATATCAACTGAGGAATGATGCATATTCTTATAAATTTTACTCAGTGCTCTATATATTTGAGAAATGAAGCCTTTATGAAAGAAACTTTCTGTAGAATCTCCCTTCACCCTCATTTCCTGTTTTCCTTCCACTTTTGGATGCATTTTGTTTTTTTGTGCAAAAGGTTTTTAATTTCATGTTATCAAAATTATCTATTTTACTTCTCAGAATCCCCTCTATCTCTTATTTTGTCACAGACTCTTCCCCAATTCACAGATCTGAAAAGTACATTTTCCCATGTTCCCCTAATTTACTTATATTACCCTTTATGTCTAAATCATTTATCCATTTTGATCTCATCTTGGTATATGGTGTGAAATGTTGGTATATGCCTAGTCTCTGCCAAACGGCTTTCCAGTTTCCCCAGCAATTTTGGTCAAATGTAGAGTTCTTACCCCAAAAGTCTGGATCTTTGGATTTATCAAACACTAGATTACTATCGTCTTTTTCTACTGTGTATTACGTACCGAATCTATTCCATTGATCCACCACTCTTTTTCTTAGCTAGTATCAGATTGTTTTCATGATTACCACTTTATAATGTAGTTTGAAATCTGGAAGTGCTAGACCATCTCCTTAACTTTTTTTTTCATTGTTTCTCTTAATATTCTTGACCTTTTATTTTTCCAGATGAATTTTGTTACTATTTTTTCTAGCTCTATAATTTTTTGGTAGTTTGGTATGGCACTAAATAAGTAAATTAACTTAGGCAGAATTATAATTTTTATTTTATTGGCTCAGCCTCCTCATGAGCAATTACTATTTCTCCAATTGTTTAGATCTGTTTATTTGTATAAAAAGTGTTTTGTAATGGTGTTTGTATAATCTTTGAGTTTGTCTTGGCAGGTAGACTCCCAAGTATTTTATATTGTCTGCAACTATTTTAAATGGAATTTCTCTTTTTATCTCTTCCTGCTGGGTTTTGTTGGTAGTACTGTATGTAGAAATGCTGATGATTTACATGAGTTTGTTTTGTATCCTGCAACTTTGCTAAAGGTGATAATTGTTTCAACTGGTTTTTTAAGTTATTTTTCTAGGGTTCTCTAAGTATACCATTATATCATCTGCAAAGAGTGATAGTTTTATTTCCTCATTACTTATTCTAATTCTTTCAATTTCTTTTTCTTGACTTACTGATCTAGCTAGCATTTCTAGCAGGACATTAAATAATAGTGGTGATAATAGACATCCTTGCTTCACTCCTGATCTTACTGGAAAAGCTTCAAATTTATCCCTGTTACAGATAATGCTTGTTTTTGGTTTTAGATCAATACTACTCATCACTTTAAGAAAGATTCTATTGATTTCTATGCTATCTAGTGTTTTTTTAATAGGAATAGATCAATATCTATTGATATAAAAATAAGGTATTTTGTCAAAGGCTTTTTCTGCATCTGTTGATACAACTCTATAATTTTTGTTTTTATTGTTACTGATATGGTCAATTACAATGAATAGTTTTACCAATACTGGACCAATCCTATATTCCTGGTATAAATCCCACCTGGTCATAGTGTATGATCTTTTTGATATGCTGTAATCTCTTGCTAGTACTGCACTGAAATTCATTAAGGAAACTGGTCAATAGTTTTCTTTCTCTGTTTTTGTTCTCCCTGGTTTAGGTATCAAAACCATATTTCTGTTATAAAAAGAATTTAGGGGCAACTAGGTGGTGTAGTGGATACAGCTCTGGCCTTGGAGTCAGGAGGATATGAGTTCAAATCCGGCCTCAAAGACTTGACACTTACTAGATATGTGACGCTGGGCAAGTCACTTAACCCTGATCACCTCACCAAAAAGCAAAAAAAAAAAAAAATTTAGAGGGATTACTTCTTCACTAATTTTTTCAAATACTTTATATAGTATTGAGATTAATTGTTCCTTAAATGTTTAGTACAATTCACTTGTGAATCCATTTGGTCCTGGGGATTTTTTCTTAAGAGCTCACTGATGGTGTGTTCAATTTCTATTTCTAAGATATGGCTATTTATGTATTCTTTTTCCTCTTCTGTTAATTTAATTTGGTAATTTATATTCTTGTAAATAGTCAACCATTTCATTTAGACTGTCTATTCTGCTGGCATATAGTTGCCTAAAATAACTTCTAATAATTGCTTTAATCTCATCTTCATTGGTGGTGCATTCACCCTTTCTATTTTTGATACTAGTGATCTGCTTTTTTTCTTTTTTGAAGTCAAATTAGCCAATAGTTTATCTATTTTATTTTCCCCCCACAAAACCAGTTCCTAGTTTTGGGGGGTTTTCCCCCCATAAAACCAGTTCCTAGTTTTGCTTATTTACTAGTTCAATTGGTTTTTTATTTTCAGGATTCCATTTTGGTGGTTAATTGGGGGTTAAATTTTTTTTCTAGCTTTTTTAGTTGCATGCCCAATTCATTGACCTCTTCTTTTTCTCTTTTATTGATGTATGCCTAAGAAATGCTTTGGCTGCAACCCACAAATTTTGGAATGCTATCTCACTGTCATCATTCTTTTTAGTGAAATTATTGCCTGTTTCTATGATTTGTTCTTTGACCCACTCATTTTTTAGGATTAGATTTAGTTTCCAATTAGTTTTTAATCTATACTTCCATGGCCCTTTAAGAAATATAATTTTTTATTGCATTATGATCTGAAAAGAGTATATCTAATGCTTCTGCTTTTCTGAATTTGGTTGTGAGGTTTTTATGCCCCAATACGTGGTCAATTTTTGTGTAGGTGCCATGAACCACTGAGAAAAAGGCATATTCTTTTCTATTACCATTCTATTTTCTCCAAAGGTCTATCATATCTAGCTTTTCTAATATTCTATTAATTTCTTTGACTTCTTTCTTACTTCTTTGATGGTTAAATTTATCTAGCTTGGAGATGGGGGAAAGTTGAGGTCCCCCACTGGTATAGTTTTCCTATTTCCTCTTGTAATTTAATTAACTTTTCCTTTAAGAATTTGAATGGTATACCATTTGGTCCAATGGGGTCAACAAAGAGTCAGACATGACTGAACAACAATGCCATTTGGTACATATATGTTTAATATTGATAAGACTTCACTGTCTATGGTTTCTTTTAACAAGATGCAATTTCCCTTTTTATGTCTTTTAACTAGGTCTGTTTTTGCTTTTGCTTTGTCTGAGATCTTGATTGCTACTCCTGCCTTTTTTTAACTTCAGCTGAAGCTTAATATATTCTGTTCCAGCTTGTTATTTTAACTCTGTGTGTGTCTCTCTATTTCAAGTGTGTTTCTAGTTTCTAATCCATTATATTATCAGCTTACATTTTATGAGTGAGTTCATCCTATTCATAACCAGTTATGATTACTAACTGTGCATTTTCTTTCATTCTGTTTATGCTTCTCTCTTTTTATCCTGTCCCTACTTTAAAGCCTGTTTTGCTTCTGACCACTGCCTTCTTTTATCTGCTCTCCATTTTATCAAACCTCATTTTTCTTGTCCTTTTTCTCTCCTACTACCCTGTTAGATAAGATATATTTCTATTACCACTTGAGTATTTATATATTTTTGAGTTAATTTAGATGTGAGTGAGGCAAGCATTGCCTGCCCTGTCCCCACCATTTTCCTGTCCACTGGAGTAGCTCTTCCTTGTGAGCCTCTTTTATTTGAGGCAATTTTCTCTATTCTTCCTCACCTTTCCCCTTCTCCCAGGGCATCCCTCTTTCTTGCCTATCCATTTTTTTTATGTCACTCCAATATAATCAATTGATTCCTGCACCCTTTTTCTTCTTAGAATCCTTCTAACCACCCTAATAATGATATAAAGTTCTTAGAAGATACACAGAAAGGTAAACAGTTTAACCTTATTGATTTCCTTATGATTTCTCTCTCATGCTTACCTTTTTGTGTTTCTTGAGTCTTGTATTTGAAAGTCAAACTTTCTATTCAATTTTGGCCTTTTTATCAGGAATGCTTGAAAGTTCTCTATTTCATTAAATTATCTATTTTTTCCTGCCTTGAAGGATTATACTCAATTTTTCTGGGTAAGTTATTCTTGGTCATAATCCAGCTCTTTTACCTTCAGGACCATCAAATTCCAAGCACTCTGCTCCTTTAATATGTTAGCTCCTAAATCTTGTGTCATCCTGACTATGGCACTATGGTATTTGAATAGTTTCTTTCTGGCTGATAGAAGTATTTTCTCTTTGTCCTAGGAGCTCTGAAATTTGGCTATAGTATTTTTGGGAGTTTTCATTCTAGGATCTATTTCAGGTGGTGATTGGTAGATTCTTTCAATTTCTCTTTTACTCTCAGATTCTACTATACTGCAGCAGTTTTTCTTGGTGATTTCTTGAAACATAATGTCTAGGCTTTTTATTTGTTCATGGCTTTCAAGTAATCCAATAATTCTTAAATTTTGTTGTTCAGTTACACATGACTTCATGATCCCATTTGAGGTTTTCTTAATGAAGATACTGGAGTGGTTTGCCATTTCCTTCTCCAGCTCATTTTACAGATGAAGAAACTGAGACCAACAGGGTTAAAAGACTTGCTCAAGGTTATGCCATGAGTTTTTGAGGCCAGATTTGAACTCAGATGCTAGGCCCAACACTCTATCCACTGTCCCATCTTGCTGCCCTAATTCTTAAATGATCTTTCCTCATTGCATTTTCCAGATCAGTTGTTTTTCCAATGAGATATTTCATATTTTCTCCTATTTTTCTCTTTTTTGACTTTATTTTATTGTTTCTTAATGTCACATGGAGCCACTAGTTTCCACTTGCCCAGTTCTAATGTTTAAGGAGTTATTTTCATCAGTTCATTTTTGTACTTCTTTTTCCATCTGGCAATTCTATTTTTTAAGGTGTTATTTTCTTCAGTATTTTTTTTTTGTGCCTCTCTTACCAAGCTGTTGTCTTTCCATAATTTTCTTCCATTGTTTTCATTTCTTTATCTAATTTTTCCTCTACCACTCTTAGTTGATTTAGAAAATAATTTTATAGCTCTTCCAGGAATTCTTGTTGGACTTGTGTCCAATTCACATTTTTTCTTTGAGGCTTTGCTTGTAGCCATTTTGACTTCATTATCTTTTTCTGAGTTTGTGTCTTAATTTTCCCTATAACCATAGTCATTTTTTATGGTCAGGTTCTTTTTTTGTTGTTTGCTCATTTTTCCATCCTATATCTTGATTTGGAATTTTATGTTAATGTTGGGCTTTGTTCCTGGTGTGGCAGGCGGCAAGGCTCTGTGTCAAGCTTCAGGCTTTTTTTGCACTGTTGTTTTCAGAGCTAGTTCTGAGGGTTTGGAAGTTTTCTGTGCTTCCCAGGTGATGTCATCTAAGGAGAGGTGTGGTCATTGCTCTTTTGGTCTACACTCTGGTCTCTACCCAGGAAGGGCCCCTGATCCCTTGGAATTGCAATTGATACTGTTCCTCAGGGCCCCTCTTCCCTTGGGCCCAGAAGTGATATTGTCTTTCAGGATCTCTGATCTCTTGGGGCTGGAAGTGATACTGACCCTCAGAATTTCCACTCCCTCTTGATTGAAAGTGCTCCTCCTCTCTGCCCTTGAACCATGATCCAGAAGTAGGCATAGGCAATGGAGCTGCCAAACAGCATCTGGTCCTATGTACAGTGCTAGCCCAGGGGTACCCTCTAATCTCTTTATGAACAGTTGCCAGGTCCCCCTTACCATCCTTGGCTTGAAAATTCCTAAAGCTGCTGTTGCTTCTGTCACAACTGCTTAGTCCCACCATTGGTGTTTCATCCACATGGGCTATGGGTTAGCCTCCACTTCCATGTTACAGATCCCTCTGACCTCCTAAGTTGTTTTGGGCTGGAAGAATGTCTCTCTCTGACCTTCTGTTGGCTCTGCCACTCTAAAAATTTGAGGTGTTAAAGTTGTTTGGAGGGGAATGTTGGGAGAGCTTGGCTGAATGCTTCTTTACTCCACCATCTTGGATCCACCCTGAGAAGTGAAGTTATTTTCTTCATTTAAGGTTCCCTATATCAATGAAACCACAGGTCTGTCCCCCACCCCTGAAAAAATTATAATAAATGAGGTAGTTATTTTGTACATGTCGATATAATTACTCAAGTGATTTCACATGGTGTTTCCAATCAGATTTTATATCCTACAGCAAGCACTCTTTTTATGTCTTATATACCATCTTTAATGCCTAGTACTATGGTCTGCACGTGTAAGGTGTGCAATAAAAATTTAACTAAATTTCAAAAAGTTTAGCTAAAAATTAAAGTTCATCAAGACACTAAGCCTATGAAATATAACTCGTAAATCCATTCAACTTTTAACTTGATTTTCTTAAATTTTCAATTCTATTAGTCAATCAATCAATCTTTATTAAGTACCTACTATGTGTCACATACTGAGCTAAATGCTAGGGATACAAAAAGAGGCAAAAAAAAGTCTCTGCCCTTAAGGAGCTTACAATCTAATGGGGAGACAATATATAAATAAATACATACATACATATATAATAAATAGGAGGCAATCAACAGAGGAAAGGCACTGGAATTAAGAGGGATTGGGGAAGGCTTCATACAGAAGGGACTTAAAAGGGGGCCACAGAAGTCAGTAGTGAGAGAAGAGGAAGAGTGTTTCAAGCATGGCGGGACAAGTAGAGCAACAACATTTCAAGCTGGGAAGTGCAATTGTTATCACCTCCATTTTACAAAGGAAGGAGCAAAGTGACTTGCCCAGAGTACCATTGCTGTTAAAATTATGGAGTGGGATTGGAACCTAGCAATCTGGGTTCCAAATTCAGCATGGTTTTCTCTATCCCACACTGATCCACACACAGAAAATGGTTAAAATGCCAATTTTTTTTTACTTAAGTATTTTCTAAGTAGTCTGTGACCATTAAATAGGAGGAAAAGATTTAATTTGGTCATTAATTGACATCTAGGTGACTTGATTCCATGATTTAGGTAGAGAGACCAGCTTCCTATATTAAATTTTAGTGATAATTTAGTTTTGATACTCAGAATGGTTTAGCAACTAAATTTTAAATTTAGCTATGGAGTTTGATGTAAATTCTCAACTTACAGCATGCCCTGGGAGAACATTCCCTGAAGCCCAGAGCAGCTCTAGGTTGGAAACCAAATGAAAACTTTGTCATATATTTTGTTTTCAACTACAGCAAAATCACATTACAATCTATCTTGCCAGGTGTGTTACATGTATTTAAATATATTTAGGCAAACTCATTCTACCAAGACTTTAGCAATACACAGTTCTAAAACCAACTTCTTATTTTTCTTTTAATGTGCAAACTCACTTGATTCTTACTTATTCTTCCTTTTTCTTACCATGGGCAAGTCTTTCAGGATTTGTATTCCATCTCCTGGACCCATGTGTGCTATGTGGTTAAAATTAGTTGGGTTAGAAATTAATTTATTTCTCATTTCTGGATCACGAAGCATCTCCCTGTAAGAGAAAATGCCTAATTTAGACACTCGTTCTATGAGTTAAGCTGGGCATTTACAGAAACAAGTACATTTTCAGAAAAAAAATCTGAAACCATCTAAGAAATTGCTCATGTTAATATGAAGGATAACCCTTAGTGCAGTTGTTCTTCTATGTCAGCCTCAAACTTGCAGAAAGGGAAGAGGGGAAGTTCTGTCTTGCAAGCCAATATATGCACCCATAAAAATTCCAAATCGTGACTGAGGCAGAGAATTAACAGTCAGAGTGAGCTGAGATCACATTCAAGAAAAGATGCAGAAGGGGGATGCAATGGTGACCTGGTTCTTCTTCGAAGTTGGAGAAGCCAAAGGACAGAAAAAAATATAATTAGAATAATACTGCACTATTGTTCATGTTTGGAATTAGAATTACCTTAGCAGTGTTTTGGAAGATATCATTTAGGCATTCAATAATACAACAACAACAAAGTAAATAAAATATCCCCCAAATTTACCTTGACATTCAGAGTTAAAAATTAACATTTCTGCTTTTATATTGTAGCTAGTGCTTTTCTTAAGGCAACACAGAAACTATAAGAAAAGGATCCAGGACCTTTTCAATGGAAAACTGAGTGAGTAGAGAAAGAAGATATTCACCTCTTTGAAGAAGTTTCAAATAACTCATAATTTCTGGTGGAAAATAGGACCTCATTCAGTCAAAGACATAAAAAAAAAATCTCTGCCCCAGACAATTCTGGACTGTTTTATTGTTTATCGTTAAAAATTATAACATTTGAGATATTTCTATATATAAGTGGAATCATTACCTGTTTTTTGCCTATACATTTACAGAAATTCCAGCAAAACTGTTAGCAAGATAATACACCATTAATGAAAAATCTTATAGTAAATTCACAGACTGTACAAGAGTAATACCCTTAAATAAAGGAAAGCAGAACCAGAGTCTAAAGGTATTTAATCCATATTTACATTTAGTGTCATTTCTTCTTTTATAAAATGTTTATTAGAGCTCTTCATATGTACAGTTTAGAGTATATACACACATACGTGCTATATGTACCCAATTTGTGGAGGCATGCATTTCAAATTACAGCTATTGCACACATTTATTTAGAAATCCAAATAATATACTTGAATCTAATGCATCTTTACAACCATAGAAGAATTAGTTCAAGTTATACAGACAAGATAAAACACATTGCTGAACTGACACACACACAGGTGTCTGACAGAGTTTCAGAGACTGACTTTGGCTTTCACACAAATAATACAGCACTGTCACCAAACAATGGTCCTTCAGGGCCTACAGGCATGGACAGAAGACAAATATAAGTTAAATACCGACCTCCTCTGTTGCATCCTTTCCTCTTCTGGGACTCTGAAGGAATAACGCCTTTTATTATTGATGTTTCGAACCATTTGTTTCCGGCTATTATCTGATGTTTCAGGGACTACTAGCTCATCCCCCTCTATTAAAAACAAAATGAGTTTGAATTTAATTAGCAAATAACTTGAAAAATTCAACAACATTGCTCTATAATCTGCTAATCTGCTTTTATCTTTTATTCATTAACTTCAAAGAAATTTGCAAATGTCAAGGAATTATTATTTTCATCATGATAATAAAGGACATTTATATACAGTGTTTTAAGTTTTGCAAACCATTTTGCAAATATTATCTCATTTGAGCTTTATTACATCCCTGTCAATTAAGTACTCCATGTATTATCTTCATTTTTCAGATGAGAAAACAGAGGTTTAGAGAGGTCAGGTGACTTGGCTACGTTTACTCAACCAATAAGTATCAAACGTGGGATTCAAATCTTGGTTTGCCTTACTCCAAGTTCAGCACTTGATTCACTACACTATGCTATAAGGATGTGCTATGATAAAACTACCATAAAAAAAAAAAACAAAATGAGGGACAATGAATTTATGAAATATGATGTATTCATGACAGAGCTGGACCAGTTCTGGATGTTATGATTAGAAATTAAGATATGGCACCCTCATGATGACATTCAGATGGTATAAAACAGCTACTAACAACTTATGTATGACTTGCAAAATTTTACTAAGAGAGAATAAATATTAGAAAAGATGAATGATTTTCAAAATGAACCCTATCTCTAATAATTTAAATAGGGTCTTGTATTGGCTTGTGGCAGAACTCATAATTTTCAATGGATGTATATGTAATGTCATCTTATCTAAGTATATACTGTATACTTTTAGAGTACATAATGTACATTTCAAAATCAATTTTTAATAATAGGTTTAGAATCCTGCTTTAAGGTAACAGGTTGTAAAATGACTGTTTTTTTCAATTGAAGTAAATTAAACATGTATTTACTCAACAACTATTATAATGTTCAACACTACAGGTACTGTAGGGGAAATATCTATAATACTATTTGTTTTCAAAGAGCTTACAATCTTGTTGGGAAGGCAAGATATGAAACAAAGAATGAAATACATAACAATGTTCTCAACTGAATATAACAGATTGCCATGACAAAAGACCAAAACAAATGCTAGGAGGTACTCAAAAAAAGGACCTGATATGTGGGCTAGAGTTGTAGGGGAAGGCTTCATGAAGGATATGGGTCTTGAAAGGCCTCAAGAGATTAGTATAATAAAGAGAAGGGGCAGGGATTAGATTACAAATTCCTTGATGGCCAGGCTGTGTGTTGTCAAAAAACAAAATTGGCACAAATCTGCTAGAAACAATTCTCTTTAATTTAACATTAATCTAATATGCATTTCTAGCTTGGATAGAAATATCTAAAATGGAATAGCTGCTAATGTCTTTTGATATCAATGTCCCAAGATGATTTCAGGTAACATTTATAAGAATCCCTAAGAAACTATAATAGTTAAAAATGCAGTTTGGGTTAACATTCTAGCCAAGTAGAATAACTAGGCTACACCCCATTTCCTCCTGGACCACTCCCCTTGAGGAATCAAGGGGGTTCCTCCTCCTTACTCTGAATGGGAGATAGAGAGGGTGCTTTTCCTTTCAACAAAAGAGGGCATTTTCCTTGGGTGAGTCCTCGGGCACTCTTCTTTGGGAGAGTTCTGCTACAGTTTAAGGGAAAAGTGTTGAGAGCCTGAACTAAAGTGGTAGTTGTGTGAGTAGAGAAGGGGTCAGCTGTCAGAGATGTTGTGGAAATAGAAAGAGCAATATCTGGCAAATATGTTGGTAAAGAAATGTTACTGTGATTTAGGTTAGGACGTAGAAGCAGCTTCATTCAACAGAAGTGGTCATGACAATGTCTGACTCCTAGATTCCTTTTCTTTTTTTTTTTTTTTTGCTTTTCTGTGAGGCAATTGAGGTTAAGTGACTTGCCCAGGGTCACACAGCTAGGAAGTACCAAGTATCTGAGGACAGATTTGAACTCAGGTCCTCCTGACTCCAAGGCCGGAGCTCAATCCACTGTGCCACCTAGCTGCCCCTGACTCCTAGATTCTTAATTTATGAATTCCCTTAATATGACTATCATTTCCTTGACCAGATTTACCTCTGTACCGCTCCTATATATGCCTGGGACAGCCCCCCAAATCTATTTAACCTGCACTACAGCTAAACTAGGTGGCACAGTAGATAGATTGCTGGGCCTGGAGTCAGGAAGAACTGAGTTCAAATCCAGCTTCAGACACTAACTAGCTGTGTGACTCTGGACAAGTCACTTAATCCTGTTGCCTCAGTTTCCTCATCTGTAAAATGAGCTGGAGAAGGAAATGGCAAACCACTCTAGTATCTTTGCCAAGAAAACCCCAAAAGGGGTCACAAAGAGTCAGACATGACTTAAAAATGACTAAACAACAAAAATAGCATTATTAATATCATTACAACTAGTGTTCAGCTATAACATGGGTAAAATGGTTTTTCTGTGGATTTTCCCATTGGCCACTATTTCCATGGCAATATGTGCTTTAAGGGCCAAGTGAATGATTCATATTGCCTGCCTTGTCTCCTAGATTTTTTTTTTATGGTAGAACTAGCTACCAGAATGTCTAACTAAATGGCCATAAAATCAACCTTATAAGCCTCCTTGTTCATGCCATCTGAAAAATAAAATGACCAATAATTTAGGCAGAATGTTTTACGTTAAGCCTGAATAATCTACAGGCATATTAATAATATAATTCTGTATTGATATACTATATTTTGACACAAGCAACACCTTCCAATAGATACTCATACAAATCCCTCCAAAAAGTTTAAACTCCCAAACCACTCCCTGGCTGAAAACAGTTCAGCAAAACTACCTAATTTGATTTACGGGTGATTTATTAATGCCATTCTTTACCCTTTTAGTTACTAATTATTAAGAGAAATGGAGGTTATATGCTTTAACTTTGGTAGTTTAGTATCAACATTGTCCACTGAATTTGACTTCAGTTTTCTTGTGTTTTGGTATTTTCTTTAAATGGTATATAATTACATATTCTGTTCAGCAGTCTTTGTTGCTTCAGTTGCTGATTGTAGGATGAGCAATTGTCCCCTAGTCATACACATCTATATGGCATTTTTTTTTCCTATATGGCATTTTTGCTGGAAGGCAGTGATATAATAGAAAAAGCAATGAGTCTGTAGTCAGAGCATCTGGACTCCACTCCTGGTTTAACCACCTGTAGAACTCTGGGCAAACCACATAATTTCGTTAACCCTCAGTTTCTTCATCTTCAAAATATAGGATTATATTAGCTCTCAAATGTATTTTCAAGAAATAAATCTGATTTGAAATGAATTTCTAGGACAAATTTATTGTATCAAATCATAACTTTCCATTTCAACATAGTTTGCTAGCCCAACAGAGACGATTTAATTTCTTTTGGGGGGAATTTAGAAATTGGAGGGCTTTATGACAGTCTATTATTAAGTAATGAATTAAGTAATGAAGGGACATACTTCGGAAAGTCCATTAAGTTCTGGCCATTAAGAACAAATAAAGAAAACTATTACAATAGCCCTATAGAATCTCAGATTACCAGAGACCCCTTAGTCTGCCCTGATTCCTGACCAAAAATTCTTATACATCAACCTAAGCCTCTCCTTGAATATCTCCAGTGAGTGGACATTTAGTAAGTGTGCCAGCACTTGTGCTAAATGGTGGAGAAACAAAGACAAAAAATGAAAACTCCCCTGCTCTCAAGAAGCTCAGGCTGAATCTGATTCTCAGCAACTTTCATACTATGCTCCCAGTTCTCATCTCTGGGACCAAGTAGAATAAATCTAATATCTCTCTTAGATTGCAGTCCTTCAAACACTTGAAAAAAGCTGTCATCTTTCGCTCTCCCTACCATTAATACTTCTTTTTTCCAGACTGGCTAGCCCATGTTTTTCAGCTGATTCTGGTATGGCATAGTTTCCAATCACAAAAGTCACATCCACAAAGAGATTATTTTTATATAAGTATTTTCATTAAGACTATATTTCCCCCTTACCTGCCATCTTATTTTTGAAATATATTAATCTAATTGTCTCCAACCCTAAAAGGTTTAATGATCCTTCTGTGTTCAAGGGTCGCACCTAAAATAACAAAAAAGAAAATGATTATTTCAACAAATTAATACAAAATCAGATTGTAAAACTATTAGATTATTAATGAATATACACCATTAAGAATTTCCCTTCATCCTTCTTACTACAAAAATTGCAGTCTCAAATATAACTTGTGAGAAATGTAGAGTGATGCTATTAATTCTGACTCTGAAGGTATGAAAGACAGAACTTGAAATACCAACTCACAAAGATTAAATAAGAATCTCAGATAAAATATGTCTATTATTTACAAGTGCTTTTCCTTTAAATGAAATAAACTATTTAATTAAAATGGCCTTTTTGGAGTCATTTGTGACTACAACTCTTAATGTGACAAAACAATAATATATCTCTTGTGCAAGTTCATAATGTCTTAAAAATGTTAAAGTGAGATAAAGGCCAATTTTTTATTTCTTCAGTTTTTTATTCTTTATAAAGAACTAATTTTGAAATTGGACAATTACTGAAACGTAATTTGACACTTTTTTTTCCTCCTGCATAGCATGGTGTACAAATATATCTTTATGAAATCCTTCTTATTCACTCAAATGGCTGTTCTCAGCATGGCAATTTTCTATTTGTCAAGATTGTGATGTAACATGAAAAAAAATGTTTTTTTGAAAAAAATTTGAACCTGTAAAATCCTAACTTTTTCAATTGTGAGAAGTTTATCCACTGCCTTAGCCACAAATTTCATAACTGTTTAGCTCTTTGTAAAGATATATTACATTAATAAACAGAAACCAGTCATAAACTAAAGATTATACATGATCGAGGTCCTTTTTTTTTTTTAAATCAATATGGGGGAGGGAGGGTTATATTCATCTTAAAGGTAGGAGAATATAGTTTTTAAGCAGCCATAGTCACAGCTATATGATGGAATCAAATATAACAAAGTCCATGGTACATATTGATATACCTATAGTAAAATTTATCATTTGTTCCTCTTGTACTAATTTTTCCCCTTACTTGTAAAGAAGACTCCAAATTATCAACTATTTTTTCTGTCTTTCAACTCTTAACTTTTTTTCGTCTTTCCTAAAGACTGTTCCTAACATTTCAATTTTCCATCAGTAATTCACGAAGCAAATATCTTTAGGAGTGTAGCACACTGTTGCTTAACTACATTGTAGAATTACCTTCTTGAGGGGGATTGTCTGAATCCATTCCATGGAATTGACATCAAATATATCAACTGCATTTTCACTGTACACTGAGAGGTATGGTGCATTGTAACCTAAGGGGAATAAGGGACAATAGCACATTTAAAATTTAAAATTAACCAAGTATCTTTAATTATGCTATTTATTAAAGATTAGATATATTATACATTTTAAGTAAAGTACACAATACATTTTCCAAGATATGAGAATGAGTTATTTCTTAAGTATTTCATTCAGCATTCAGCACACACAAACTACTACCCTTAAACTCCTCGAAAGTAGATACCAGTGTTATATAAACTTTGAATCTATCCTATTGCCCTATATGCAGTAGGTTGTTGATGTTAACAATAAATTAATTAGCTTAGTGGTTATTTTCCTATTTATAGTTATCATGAGATTTTTATTAACTATATTTTGGGTGAGTATAATGACATCTAGGGCAGCTAGGTGGCACAGAAGATAGAGTGTTGGGTCTAGAGTCAGTAAGACTCATTTTCCTGAGTTCAAATCTGGCCTCAGAAAATTAATAGCTGTGTGATCATGGGCAAGTCACTTAAACCTGTTTGCCTCAGTTTCCTCATCTGTAAAATGAGCTGGAGAAGGAAATGGCAAACCACTCCAGTATCTTTGCCAAGAAAATCCCAAATGGGGTCACAAAGAATCAGATACGACTGAAATGACTGATAATTAACCACAAAATAATTTCAAACTCCATCCAAGGTAATTATCCCAATGCAACATACAGATATTAATTTTAGGTCTTTAGCTTATATCATTACAGCCTTAAATATTAATTCTGTTGGCCTAGAGTTAATTTCATTACACTTACTATTAATGGTCCCTGAAGAAGCATGGTAAATATTTTGGAAAAACTTTAACTAATTAAAAAAAAACAAAACACCTGAAACCTGTTATTAATTCTGGTAGAATAGGGCAGTTAAGAGAAATAAAGATAAGGTAGGTACAGGTAGGCAACTCTTACAGCAGGAGGATGGTACTGCAGGCCACATCAGTTCTTGCTGTCTTGATCTTCTGCCCTGGCAGTCAATATATATTCCAACGCTGCTAAAACACAGCAGATACTCTTTATTGGAGATCTCGACCGCGCAGATTGCATCAGTTGGCTGTTGTGCAATAAACGACAGTGTATGGTCATCTGGATGGAGCAAGCTGTGTGGATTGCCTTCTCCAGGCAAAGGATATCTGAGGAATCCTGATTGGAATCCCACACAGAGTCGTTCACTGAAGACTGACATCCATTGGACATTACCCAGGACTTGGATCTCCTTCATTTTTTTGTGACGGGTCTTGCTTTGATTTAGTTCATAACAGAGGACTTGCCTTTTCATAGCCACACACAGGCAGGTAAGAGCTCCATGGCGCACCTGTCCAGAAGCTATGGTTTGGCAACCTTTAGTCTCTGCCAGCTTAAAAAATTCAGTCTCTCGTCCATCCAAAGCAGACATGGGGAAAAGTCGCACGTGGCGGTTTCGTCCTGAGATCACAGCAATGAGCTGTTCATTTGGGATGAGTTCAATCTGATGAACCTTCTTATTGTCACCAACACGAATAATCTCTACACAAATAAAAATTAGAATAAATTACTTAAGACAGACAATATTATATTATGGTTCTATGTGAAAGCATAAACATTGCATTGTAATTATATATAAACATAATTTATCTGAAATAACACTTTTTCTGGTTGTTACTTCTGGTGGCATTAATATAATTATGAAAAATTCAAGCAAAATTGTATTCCCAGCTTTATCACCTATAAGATTGCCATCTGAGTACTTAATTCTAATTATTACTGATGATAAAGTAAGAAAAATAACTGAAGTTTTAGACCCTACAGGGAACATGGAGCACTGGAAAATTTAAAACTGTAAACATATAAAAAAAAAGAGTTGTAAAATTTCAGTTATAAAATAAACAAAAGATAAAATCTTGATACTGTTAGTTTTCTTTTTCCTGATACATATGGTTTAAAGTTATCCAAGATAATAAAGTTTTTCCTTACCATCTTTTGTGACATGCACAACAAATAACCCTTCTTCATTTCCCAGAGCTATTCTTTCATGATCTATGACACATAAATAAAAAGGTCAAGAATTTTCATATAGTAAATACTACTTAAAACCAGCAGGGTAAATTAGGTAAGTGTCCTAATACAAATAATAAGTTGCCAGACAGAAATTTAAATAAAGGTTAACAAGAATTGCAGGTGCAGTATATAAAATAGAAAAGAAATTAATTACAATAATTCATTTATACAATTCATTTTCCTTGCAAGAAAAACAGTATTACCTATCTCAAAAGACAATGATTGAAAGATCAAAAGCCTGATCATTGCTAAACAATCTTTATCAATACTTTTTTAAACAAGTGAGAACTAAAACAAAGATAAGCTTCCATGCCAGCTATAATAATATTTATAATCAGAAAAAATAGACAAAGATCTGAGTTTGAGTTCCATTTTTTTGCTTAATGAGGACATAATGTGAAAGGAAGAACTTGATATAGTTCTACAGGGTGATTTAGAACCAATTTTACCTAGCCAATTTAGACTCAATAGATGATAATAAAAACTAGTGTTTATATAGAGTTCTAAGATTTACAAAGCATCACATTTATACGATCTCATTTGATCCTCCCAACAACCCAGTAAATGAGATGCTATTTTTATCCCCATTTTACAGATAAGGAAACAGACTAAAAGGGGTTAAGTGATTTGCCTGGGGTTATGTAAGTGTTAGAGGATCCACTGAACTTCCAGACCTAGTTAAGCAAGGTAACTAAAGAGTCTAGGTATGAGGTGTATGAGAAAGTAAATACTTCATACACATATAATTAGAAATGAAAACTACAGAAAATGATCAACATCATCACTGCCCATGATACTGCTGTATAGCTTGACAAGTCTTGACAGCAAGGTATTTTCACTGACAGAAAAAGGATTCAATGTTGATCAGACAATTCCCACCTATGATGGCTGCTGCTTGGGTTGTTTTAATGAGGGGGAGAGTGCTGTCATAGGCCTCTTTAGGCATGTAGACTGAACGGTCTTTAAGTTTATTCTTCTTCAAAATCCTGTGCAGTTCATTCAGTAAGCACACCCATTTGCTCTTCTCATTCTCACTATCTGCTAACATCAGGACTGAACATTTGTTACTTGATGCTGAAAGCTGAGAAGCTGTTACCTAAAAAAAAAATAGATTGTTAATACATTAGGAAACAAGTATTTTTATTCTAGCTTAGTTTCTGACATATCAAAAAAGAGCACAAGTGACAGCCTTTAAAATGGTTTTTTTTTATTGACATCACCAACACAGTTAAGTAGTTTCTCATTAACAGAATAACTTATTATCAGCATGAGAATTCATGACAAAAGCAAAGGTGAGAGAATCTGCAAAATGCTAGTATTAAATTGCTTTTTCCGGTCATTAACATATTTGGATATTTTCACTAAACAATATACTATACGTATGCTGGAAACTAAATGTAGTTTGTTAAAAAACACATCAGAAATGTTCAGAAAGATATATTCTCTGGCTGTTGTACACTGACATTTTAGATTAAAATGAAAGTGAGATTACTTTGCATGAGTGTCAGCTCATTTCCCACCTTTGGCAGCAGGCCTCTGCCATCTCCATCTCCAATACTCTTCCTACCCCCCTGCCTCTTCTCTTAGAGATTACCTCCCATTTTTAATGTATAGACCTTACACTTACAGAGTTGTGTGCATGGTGTCTTCCTTGCTAAACTGTGAACTCCTTGAGGACAAGGACCCTGTTCTGACCTTTCCTTGTATCCCTAGGGTTAAGTACTGTGCTGGTCACTTCATAAGTGCTAATTAAATGAATGCTATGCTCTTCAAATACTTGAAGATACCTACAAATGTTCACTTTGCCTTCCATTCTCACTCCCTACTTAATAAATTCCAGTGGCTCCCTGCTACCTCTAGAATCAAATACAAAATGTTCCATTTTGGCAGAATGCCATTCAAAATCCTTTATAACCTAGCCCCCTCCAACCTTTCCAATCTTCTTAAACCTCACTCCCCTTCTTCAATCCAGTGACAACAGCCTCCTGGTTATTCCATGAACAAAACACACTCTCTCTCTACCCTTGGTGTGTTCTCTGACTGTCCTCCATCCTGGCAGGCTCTCCCTCCTCTGCTCTGCCTACAGACCTCCCATGTAAAATGCCTGCTTTTGCTGGAAACCTTTCTTCCGTTAATTACTTCCTATTTATCCTGTATATAGCTTGCTTTGTATATATTTGCTTGCATGTTGTCTCCCCTGTGAGACTGCGAGCTCCTTAGGGGCTGCGACTGTTTTTTGTCTCTTTTTGTATCCCCAGAGTTTAGTACTGTTCCTGGTATATATATATAGTCCGTACTTTATAAATGTTTACGGATTAGTTTCAACACATGATTATTAGAAGGCATGATCTTGAGGTCTTCACATTATTCTAGTTACTTTCTTCAGGACATTCTTTGGCTCATTAATATCCTTCCTAAAGTGTACGATACTATACTCCAAACTTGGTTTGACAAGGGCAGCACTATCACCTCTCTAGTCTTGGACTCCATGCCTTCCTTAATGCAACCTAAGACTGCATCTATTTTGGTTACCGTATCACACCACTGAATCACATTAATCTTATGATCCGTTAAAACTTTCCAATTTTTTTCAGACAAGTTGTGATCTAGTCAAACATATCTATGTCTTCTTACCCTGGAAAAACCTATTCCCTCTTCCTACTTCTTACCTGTGGTCCCTCTTTTCTCACTGACGAGTTCTTCCTGAAAAATTCTATTTTGAGCAATGGCCCAGGTGAGCCCTTCACTCCCCTCCAAGCTCTGCTTCTCACTGACTGGAATTCACCACCACATCCCCACATGGAATTTTGTGTGTTGACTTCCTCCACTAGAATGTAAGCTTCTTGAGGGTAGGGACTATATTTCTTTTTGGCTTGTATTTACATCTCAAGGAGTTATTGTATTCAGTGCATGACATAGAATAAGCATTTAATAGATAATCTGTTGATCTGACTTACCAATATATATGGAATTGGATTTTTGAACCAAATTTAAAGAACACCATATTTTAGAATTCTGGTAAGGAGAAAGTCAAGCTCACGGGCCGATAGTTTGTAGAGTCTATTTTCTCTCCTTTTAGGAGGATGTTTGCCATCTTCCAAACCCTGAATAGCTCTCTGATTCTTATGACCTTTCAAAGATTACTGATGCTGGTTCAGAAATTACATCTGCCAATACTTTCAGTACCCTGGGATATGATTCTTTCAGAAATGGTTGCTTAAACTAATCAAATATAGCTAGGAGTTCTCTTACTACTTCCCTATTTATCATGGTTAACAACTATCTATTGACAATTTTTGATTTGTCCTTTCTAGCCCAAAGATCACTCTTTTTGAAAGAGAAAATAGAAGAAAAATAGGGGTTGAGCATCTCAGCCTTCTCTCATGTTCACTACCATAGTCTCATCTCTGTTCTTCGGAAGCTTACAATCTAGATATAGACACAGTATATATTCAGGAGAAAAATTTAGACTTGAGAGAATAAATTCTAGCATATACACTTACCCTAAAGATACAGGGGATATCCTTTCGGCTTGCATGAATAACATCAGATGCCAAAACTGAACTCACGGAAAACTCTTCATCTCTGAAAAAAGCAAAACAGTTAAAGTGAGTTACTGTTTCTTCTTATTATTTTATTTTTAAAGTTTTAGTTATTGTTTATTTATTTATATGAATATTCAGATAAGTACAAGTAGCAGCCCTCAAAATGGAATTTTAAGGAGCAGCTAGCTGGCACAGTGGATAGAGCTCCAGCCTTGGAGGACCTGAGTTCAAATCTGGCCTCAGACACTTGACACCTACTAGCTGTGTGACCCTGGGCAAGTCACTTAACCCCCACTGCCAACAACAACAACAACAACGTAATTTCATAATGAAAAGAACACTCAAATCTGATTTTAAAACAATTTCTTTTTCTCCCAATTAAACTGGTAGGCAACAGCCAAAATATTCTGCAAGGAGTACAATATTATCTTGAATCAGAAATAATTATGAGCTTTGAAGACATAGATTTCATAATATAATTTGCTTTCGAGGATAAGGCAATAACAATTCCTCATTAGAGAATCCTCCAAAGCTAAAAGTTTTAATTATTTAATTTTTCTCATTCATACTTTAAATTAAAAAAAATCTTTTCCATTATTAAGAAAAATTTCACTTTCCTTTGGCCCAAACAGATAGGAAGGCCTGATTGCATATTATGTACCAAAAAGATTTAAAATATAAGACTCTTAATGAGATTTTATTGAATATATATCTATATATCTACATCTCTCTCTCTACATATATATTTTGCCTACATTTCAGATTGGAATTGTTCTACAATATGATCTTCAAGAATTAATAATATCTGAAACCATTATACAATGTTTTTTTCTTTTGTGAATATATTTTATTAATGATACAAAAAACTTTTTTGCTCTCCTAAAAATATTTTTAGTCAGGACATTTTTAGTGAGAGCAACGTGCCTGAATATGCTCAGTTATTTTAAAACACATTTTTGTTAATATATTTGTTTTTATATTACCAAGATTTTTCTGAGTATCTGTCCCACTCCTTATGAGCTATTCCATCTTACAAGTAATTTTTTTTAAAAAATTTGATTCACTTTAAAAAATATAAAATGAGAAAAAAAGAACACTTCCATGTACATAGCAGAACATAAACAGAGAATTCAATATAAAGCTATAAATTTCCATTTCAGACTTTACTTTTTTTTTTTAAAACTATGTAGTAAGTACTACACATTGTTTTCAAAGCTACCCAACTTTTCTTTGCTTTCTTCTAAGTTTTTGTTTGTTCTCCGCTGTGAACTTTTTATTTATTTTTTCTTCCCTCCCCAATCCACTCTAGAGAAGGCTAAAATCAAACACAAATCTGTATTTACATATACATATACATATACATATATATTTCTACTTATCAGTTCTTTCTCTGGAGGTAAATAGCATCTTCCTTCACAGGTACAAGTCTTTACATGTTTTTCTAAACTCAATCAGCTCAGCCTTTCTTATATCACAGGTAGATTCCATCATAATCATATACCACAACTTGTTTAGCCATTCCTCAATTGAAGGGTATGTATTATTTTAGCCAATTTGACAAGTGGAAGATGATACCTCAATGTTGTTTGAATTTGCATTTCCTCTAATCAATAATGATTTAGAGCATTTTTTACATGACTATGTATAGTTTTGATTTCTTCACAGAAAAACTGCCTGTTCATATTATTTCCTAAGTAATTTATGTTTTCCAATTATTGGAAACGAGATTATTGAATTCTATTGTTTTTGATTCTACCTTGTCTAGTTTGTTCCTATGAACTACTTTTCTACTTTTTAACCAACATCCAGTGATTTTGATGGCTATAGCTTTATAATATAGTTTGAGGTCTAAAAGTGCTATTTCCCCTCTATACCTACCTTTTTTCATTATTTCCCTTGACATTATAGATCTTTTGTTTCTCCAAATGGATGTTATTACCTTATCGAGTTCTGTAAAGTATCCCTAATGCAGTTAGATTGAAAAAACATTAAAACTGTAAATTAACTTTGGTAGTATAGGCATGACTGAGTCGAGGGCACTTGAACACTTGAACACTCCTCCAAATTCCTTAAATTGTTCTTTATTCCTTTAAAGAGCACTGTGTAATGGGATGTATTCAAGTATTTGGTGTGCTTTGATAGACTGACCCCCAAATATTTTAGAACTTTTGAATGAGGTTTTCATTTACTATTTCTTGAATTTTGTTATTATTAAACAGAAGGGCTATTGATTTTTATGTGCTCATTTTGTAGCCTGCATGGTTGGTTGCTGAAGCTACTGTCTCAGTATTTTTGCTGATTCCCTAGGAATCATTTCATCAGTGAAATGTCATATCATCATTAAATGGTTTTATCTCCTTTTAACCTGTTTTAATGACTTTAATTTCTTTCTCTTGTCTCATTGCTAACATTTCTAAAACTATATCAAATAATAGCAAGAAGAGTAGGAAGCCTTGCTTTACTTTTTTAAGATTTTACCGAGAAACTTTATAGTATATCCCCATTGCATATGACACTTACTTTTCATTTTAGATAAATACTTCTTGTAGTATTTTACAAATTCTCTATGTCTATATCTTGTGTTTTTAGCATAAATTAAAGTTATGCTTTGTCACGGGGTCATGAAGAGTTAAACACGACTTAACAACAACGTCACAAGCTTTTCTGGCATCTATTGAGATAATCGTGTGGTTTTGAATGTTTTTGTTTTTAATACGATTAATTTTGTTTACTGCTTTCCTACTGAAGAAGTAGCTTTGCATGCCTGGTATTAATCTAATTTGTTCATAATGAGTAATTCCTTGGATAAATTGTTGCAGCTTGTTTGAGAGGTTTTTATTTAAAATTTTTGAATTCACATTCATTAATAATATTGTTCTATAGTTCGTCTGTGCTTTATCCTAACCTGGTTTAGATACTGAGACTATGTGTGTCTCATAAATGGAGTCTGGTATAGCATTTTCTTTTTAAATTTTTGTGAATAATTTGCATAGTATTAGTACTAATTTTTTCTTTAAAAGTTTGATAGAATTCTCTTGTCAATCTATCTGGGAACAGGAATTGCTTTTTTTTTTTTGGTTTGTTTGTTTGGTAGTTCCTTTACAGCGATTTCTGTTTCCTTTTCTGAGAACAGAGCATGTAAGATCTCTATTTGGTCTTTTGTTAATTTGAGTAATTTATATTTTAAAAGTATCTCTGTATTTCTTTTATGCTTTCATTTTTGTTAGTATAAACTAAAATTGTGCATAGGAAGTTATAATTATTTTTTATTTCTTCCTGTTTCGTGATTTCATGTTGATTATTTACTATTTTATTGATTTTCTGTCCTCTTTAATCAGGTTGGCAGTTTTTTCAAAGAATCCATGGTTAGTTTTATTATTTTCATATTCTTTTTTTTGGTTTCCAATTTGTCTATTTCTCCTCTAATTTTAAATAACTTCTCTTCTGTATATATTTTGATTTTGTTCATTTGGTTTAACTTTTGATTTTTTTTCTAATGCATATTAAGTTCATTAATCATTTCTACTGTGTTAAGGTATGCTTTAGGGATATAATTATTTCCCTGAGGACTGTTTTAGCAGCATAGCAGAACTTTAGGCATATAATTTCATCATTATAATTTTCTTTCACATAATTACTGTTTCTACATTTTGTTCTTTGACCCATTCATTATTTATGATTTCATTGTTAAGTCTTCATTTGGGTCTATGTGCTCCTTGAACTGATTATTATGTTTTTTCTGTTTATGTCCGAGAGGACATTCGTGTTCTGCTATTATTGTATTATTGTCTGTTTTCTTGGGATTCAATTAAATTTTTTTTTTTTAACAAATTTAGAGGCTACGAATTTGGAGCATTTAAGTTTAATATTGATATTGGTTTGTTGTTTATGGTTCCTTTTCAGCAAAATGTAGTTTCCCTATTCATCTGTATGTTTTGAATTTTTGTTTTTGCTTTAATAGCATGATTGCAAGTCTAGCCTTTTCTATTTCACCTGATGCATGGTAAATGCATTATTTCTAGCTCCTCATTTTTATTCTGTATATGTCTTTGCTTTTTAGGTGTGTTACCTATAATTTTTTTTGGATTTTGATTTCTTATCCAATCTGTTGTTCTATTGTTTTATTGTGTTGTTTAATCCATTCATATTTAAAGATATGATTTGTGTTTACATTTTCTTCCATTTTTATCTAATATTCATTGTATTCTCTATTAGGATTTTCTTCATCATCCTCTATGAAGTCAATACTTTGCCTCATTATATTTGGTTAATCTATTTTAAAGCAACCCTCTCGTCACCTCAACTTCCCTCTCTTCCTTTTCCCTAGTATTGGTAATTTACTTCACTTTTTAATTCCTTTTCTTCCTTTTATCCAGTCATCTAATTCTTTCTTTTTTTTCCTTCCAGTTAAGTAAAATCTTCACCTCCTTTCCCTTTCTTCTATTGCTAATATAGGTAGCAACAGACAAAAAAAAATTAACTGTTAGGGATTTCAAAGTACCGCTTTCATCTGAAATGTTTTCAGACATGTGGAAGAATGAACAGGTCAATGAACAAATCATAGAAACAATAAATAATTACATAAGATCATAGTATCATAGATATAAAGCTAGAAAGTAACTTGTAGTTCTATCTATTCCTTTCTCTACAGATTAAGGGACTGAGGCCCAGACAGATTAAGTGTCCAAGGTCACACAGGCAGTACATATCAGAGGAAGGATAGAACCCAGATTTTCTGACTTTAAATCATGCATATTTTCCACAATACCATATTGTCTTAAAGAAAATGCTAAGAATGAATCAACATATTAAAAATTTATGTTGTAGCCAAAGCAGAGCTTAGACAAAAATTTATAACTAAAAATATAAACAAATAGAAAAGTGATCAGTGAATCTTATTAAGTAATAACTCTGCATTCCTATTTTACTGTGATGAAAAACGCTTTCACCTTCTCAACTTACCTCATATCAATCACTTGACTGACTACCACACTGGGTTGGGATGCTTTTCCTTCAGCTATATCATATAGGAAGAGTTTGAAGTCACAAACCACAGCCAATGCTCGCTGCCAACCTTTCTTCACTCCAGCTGGTTTGGGGACCTTTAATTTTGATTAAAAAAAAAAAAGAAAATGAAAGTAAGAAACAGAGTCATCAAGTTTATGAAAATACAAAGATACTAAAGATTCACTATCACCTTTATGTAGAGCTGTTACTAGGACACGGAATTTAGAGAGCTCTAACAGCACCTTCCTGGAGGGTGCTGCTTCTCCTGCCTAGCTCTACCACAGATTACTGCAGGAAGTTTCCTTTTTGTCCCACCCCATCACTGGCCTTCTTTTCTCCTGTGCCCAGCTCCATACTCTGTAATGGCAGCACAATTTTTCCAAGTGGCCAACTATCAACAGAGTAGAAATTCTGAGATATCTTCATGGTCTACTTCCTCCTACCAGAAGCCAATCTACCAATCCCTGCCTGAGGTATATTTTCTCCTCACAGGTAACACTGAGGTGAGCCCTGCCCTACCTCTTCTTCATGTTGATTGTCTCAGGTGAATATATCGCTATAGTTTTGCTGCTTCTTCTTTTTTTTTTTTTTTTGGTGAGAGACAATTGAGGTTAAGTGACTTGCCCAGGGTCACATAGCTAGTAAGTGTCAAGTGTCTGAGGCAGGATTTGAACTCAGGTCCTCCTGACTCCAGGGCTAGTGCTTTGTCCACTGTGCTAACCTAGCTGCCCCAGTTTTGCCTTTTTTCATATTGGCAACAGAAACAAATGAAAAGAATAAAACATGAAAAAGATAAGTTACTGAAATATTGAATAAGACATATTCAGTATCAGGTAATCAACAGCATTACTTTCTCCTTTCATATGTCTGCTCTGGAAGGTAAACCTAGAAACTCAATTGTCAGTTTGGGTCACCTGATATCTCTGAAAAGTATTTTTAATAAAAAGTGGTAGAATTTGACTTTAATTGTAATTGATTAATAAAATTACATAATAACATGCTTTCCCCATACCAGTGACTCTTACCCTAACATGGCCTTCATATGCTGTTCCAACTCCTTTTTGTGGGTCTATTCCCAGAGGGGCTTTTGTTTGTTCAGGAGGAATTGGACAAAATGCTGGAGCTTTGTCCGCACAGGTAACATGACATGAAAATCCACATACTTAGAGGACAAAAAAAAATATGATATTATCTTTGTGATAATTTACTTATTAATTTAACCAGCAAATATCCACTATATTCTAAGTATGTGTAAGACACTGTCCTAAGTACATTCTCATACCTGTTTTTAGCTTGATCATTTTTAATGATTGGTTAAGTAATGGTTTTCTAAAAATGATATGTTTGTTTATTAGTAAGAAATTGAATGCAATTTATTAGAAGTAGGTGACAATATTCCTAGTATTATAATGATATTTGTTGTACATCTGATTAAAGTGACTGACTAGCATATATTTTAAAAAGCTAAAATCTAAAATGACCCCCTGTCATGTAAACCACAGATTTATATGACCTATTCATGCTTGATGCATTTAGGAAAAAGAAAAAAAACAACAACAACTATTCCTTCACAGGGATGCAAATGCCACCATCATAGAAATGTATATGTCAAGAGTGAATTTAACATCAAAATCAGTGATGCAGTTTTGTCATCTGTAATATCTTATGTAATTTACTTTATCTAAAAATGAGTCCTAAAGCAGAGCTCTCTTAGAAATTAATTTAGAATCAAAGAAAGAAGATACACAAAGAGAATTCTTTTGTGTCTCATTGTGAACTACTACAAAAATGAACATTATTTTTAAATAATCCAGTATTCTGAGCTCTTTACCACAGATAGTGGGAACACAATACACTTCAAACTTGGGTAAGGTTTTTAATTGCTCATTCCTTTTTTGTTTTTAATTAAAAAAAAAATTCTGGGTCTTCCCATTTTGCCCAGGCTAGAAGTACAAGGACTACTCATGGGCCTGATCCTAATACTGATTGGCAGAACAGTTTTGACCTGCTCTGTTTTCAACTTGGGCAGGTATGCTCCTCCTTAGTGCACCTGGTGGCCTCCTGGCTCCTGAGTGCTCACCATATCAATACTGAATTTAGTGCTGATATTCAGTCAGCATTGCCCAATGTAGCTCAGAACTCATGAGCTCAAGATAGCCACCAGCCTCAGTCTCTCAGTAGTTAGAATTACAAACTCATGTACTACCACACTGGGCTTAATAGATAATTTCTAGTCTTTTCAGTAATGTACAATGTATAGAGTTGTGAAAGACTGAGCACATAGGTCCTTAATAAATATTTGTTAATTGACTGAATATTATAAGTAAAAGCTTAGGTCATAATTTATCTGAATTGGAACAGTTTAAAATGTCAGTAACAATTATTGTGGCTGTTATGTTGTGTCAATATCACTACAATGCGTAGGTAACATTTCAGGAAAGACAGGTGTTATAAAGTGTTGTCTGAAATATACTTTATAATATTATGAAATGAATAATTTTTCTTCTACTGAATTCTAGTATAATTTCAGAGATATTCCTAAGAGAAAAAAAATTGACCCTAAGGCAAATAAATTTTATCTAATGTCAAAGTGTTATTCACTGGACCTTGATAAGCAATGAAAAATCTCTAACATAAAATCATTTATAAAAATATTTTGTGGTATAGTGAAAAAAACTTAGTCCATCTGAATGTGTATTGCCCTTTTAAACATTGGTGAAATTACACTCAAAGGGTACATTAAAAAGATTAAAGGAAAATTTTCATTTTTTCTTCGTCACAAAAGCATGTGGCTTCTGAACTATGAATTCTTCCCATTAGTGTTAACGGGAAATGAAACGTAACTCTTAGAGAATTCTTAGTTGCCATGAACTATCTTTCTATTTTCCTAAGTAATACAAATAGGTTAAGACGGATATTTATTCAGCAAATTGCTATCATTGTTTCTAAAATGTCTTAATTGCAAAAGAAAAATGAAATAAATGCTTTAAGCAAAAATCATAACTTCAGGATTTTAGCAGAATAAAATTGTGTGAATAATACTCTCAACTAAAAATATGAATCTAAATTTCCATTTTTTTACCTCTCCATTCTTACCTTCACAAGCACAGCCCTGTCTTATCAAACCAACCATCAGAGATGTGCACTGATTACATTTGGTAGGAGTGTTAAACGATTTTACTACAAACTGGTGGGCCTTCGGCTACGAAACAAATGGATAAAAGCATATGTTGACAGTTATTCTGTGATAAGGTAATTGCATATTTTCTTACATTATAACCTTATATAGAAATGTATCCTTGGCATGCTCATCTACATGGGCAAGTCACTTAGTGTTCTAAGCAATTCTCCAAGACTAAAAGTTGCAGAAAAAGTGCCAACCTGCATTGGTGGGAGGAGTTTCCTCATCTGGAAGTTCCTTATTTATCAATGAAATCATAGGTCTAGTCCCTATCCCTATTATACCCTAGATACTGGGTCATATATTACTCATAGTATCCCACAAAAGTTGTGGATTCTTCTTTAATATGATCTTGGAAATTTAAAAAAGAATACTGAAAGTTTCAAAATTAAGGTTGTAAGTAAATTCTATTCTCTTCCTCAATAAAAGCAGTACAAAAGTAAGGAAGGTGTAGCTTTCCTCTTCTTTCCAGAGAAACTTCAATCTTGGGGCAGATGATAGTTTTAGAAAGGCAGTGGGAAAAAGGGGTAGGGGAAAGGGATAAATATTTATATAGAATCGATTATGTGCTAGGCACTGTGTTACGCATTTTTTTTTTAAACAGATAATTCTCGTTAGATCCTCACAACAACTCTGTGGTAGTATTATTAGCCCCATTTTACAGATGAGGAAACTAAGGCAAACAACAGTTAAGTGACTTGCCTAGGGTCACAGTTTTAGCAAGTGTCCAGGTCTTCCTGACTCTAGGCCTGGTGCTCCGCATACTGTGCCACCAGCTGCCTCCATGACAGGCACTAGCCTTGTGTCCCATTCACTCTAGATATCTCTCTTTATACTGAAAACTGCAGGAGATGGAACTAAAAGCATCCTTCAAACTGCCTTGTCCAAGCTGCTCATTTTTTTATTTTATTTTATTTTATTTTTTGTTTTTGCTTTTTTTAGTGAGGCAATTGGGGTTAAGTGACTTGCCCAGGGTCACATAGCTAGTTAAGTGTCAAGTGTCTGAGGCCAGATTTGAACTCAGGTCCTCCTGACTCCAAGGCTGGAGCTCTATGCACTGCACCACCTAGTTGCCCCCAAGCTGCTCATTTTAGAAACAAGAAAGCTGCAAGAGGGAGGAGGAGTGAGCTCAGTGAGGAAGTGACAAGGCAGGGACTACAACTTTTCTTTTTTCTGACTTTCAGCTTGGTGCCCTTTCCACAACAACACACTGCATTCAAATCCGTATCTGGGCCAAAGTTTGAGATGAATTTATAACTTGTTATTCAAGAGAATTAGTGGAAAGGATATCAGGCTACATAAGACATGGTTATGTCATGCTTATAGGCAAAAGTGAAAATGATAATCATATGAATAACAGAACTTTAGATATTTTTGTCCGGTTAACATCACAAATATCTTTCATTTTTATCCTTCATATCAAGCACATTACAATTGTTTACATCTTAAGTTAAGAAACTTGCTGAAAACCAAATTAACTTCTTTCAACTATCTAAATATTTTCTACATGCAATGTTTAAAGTGAATTTATATATTTATCAGAAACTGACTAAAACTTTAAAACCATCAATTAATCTGTCCAAAGAAAAATATTTCATTTTTTTTCACTTCTGTTAATGAGAAGGTGATGCGTCCTTGAAACAAAAGTAGTAGAGGAATAGGAATAAATAAGTTTGAACTACAAAACAATTGTGTGCAGTGCCCAAGAAATCACTTTACATACTCATTATTTTTAGGTCTACTTAAGCAAATAGAGCTCTAATTCAGAATTCTATGGTTGTGGGGAAAATTCAGACTATTTTGGCAGAGTACTCTTAAAATGAAGGTGCATAATGTATTTAAAGTTATTAGCGCTTCTGGAAAAGATACACTCTTCCATTTTACTGAACCCATAAGAAAATTATATAACACAATGAAAGATTTTGATTGTATCAATTATTCTATAACACAGCCTAATTTTTATACACTGGGAGTGGGTGCTATAGAAAAATACATACAGATAATTATTCAAGTTCCTTATTTCCTTCCTTTTGGTCATAACACTGATCTTTAATGTTTCTGCCAAATGGTGAACGGGAATCAAAAAATTAAAACAGGCCAACATGTCCACTGCTCAGTAGCTTCAATAAACAATATGATATCAGAGGTTATTAAAGCTAGGATAATTTATGTTTGAAAATGATACAGCATTTTAGTACTTCTGAGAAGAGGCTAAAACTTCCAAAATCAAGGTCAGAAAGAAGAATCTTTCTTCCATTTCAGGTACTCGTGGGCTTTAGATTCTCTATGAGTAAGAGTAAATAGGTAAGATTAGATCAATAGAACATTTAAGAGTAAGAAATTACTCCTTGTTTCCTCTTCTGGAACTTTAAAATTTTGCCATGGGTAATTATGATTTCATTGCTGACAAATATATACTTTATGGGATTTTGATTTTTAATCTACTTCCTTTGAAAATACTACAGAATTTCTTTATGGGTATTTGAAATGACCACGTCCTTCTCTCTCTCTTATATTAAACAAAACACAGCTATATTGAATAGAATGAAAAAAGAATAATCCACCACAAATTTTCAGTGAAATGTATATCTTTTTACTGCCAGCAGTGTATATTACCATAGGGTCAAGAGAGGTAAACTTAAACTAGCATTATTCTCTACAACAATATGTAGAAGTCTAAGACACTTTAAAACAACTTCAAAAAAACAGAAAACAAGCAACTCTTAATCCATTCTTTCCTATAACTTATGTATATGAAATTGTATTGTTTCAAAAGGACAGTCTGAATAGGTTTGCTAGGAGCTTTACTGTGCAGAACTGTAGGAAGACCAGCAGGAAAGATCACAGTAACTGTACAAGTTAAAAGAAATCTCTTTCCATTTTTTAAGAAAACAGGAAGTTTATGAATACTACCTTAGGTATGGAGATGCCAGATCCAATATATGCTGATCTCATTGTTGGTGTGTGAACTGAACGTGGAGGGTGGTCTGTAACCTGAATCCAAGAGAAAAAAGGAATATAAAGGTCTTGAGATATTTCAAACATCACTAGATTAAACCAAAGTAAACAAAGCTAAAAAACCTCAGGCAAGGCAAACTTTATACTAATGAGTATAACGAAAACTGAGTAAAACTCCAATTAATAAAATATATTTACACATTTAGGTTTATGCATGTACCTCCAAAATTCATAAATAAATTTGTTCATTTAGCAAAACTTGCTTAAATCTGGAAATATAAAAAAATTACTTGCAAAAGAAAAGACATAAAAATAAAACTGAAAAGACATTGAATGTAGTCTACATGAAGTGGAAGATAGTAATTTTTAGTTTTGGTTTGCACTTGATATTTTAAGCCTTAATGCTTTAAAAAAAGGCTCTTTAAGAGATAGACAGCTACAGCAATAACTGACATTTCAATAATCAACCTCTAAATCAAGAATTCTTAACCTTGCATTATTTTGTTAACTATTTCAATATAATTCCATTGTAATCCTATGCATTTAAAAAATTTAAAAATATGATTATGAGAAGGGACCCACAGCCTTCACCAGACCAAAGGGGTCCAGGACTCAAAAAAAGTTAAACTTTCTTGTTCTAAGTTGAGGCAAATAACTACTTGACTCACACATGAATAATGACTTCACAGGCTTGGCAATGGGTATAAAGATAAATGTAACCTAAAAACTTACTGGAATGATAAAAGAATTAGTTGACATTTGATAAAGGAATTAATATATTGATGGGAAAGTCTGTCACAAGCAGAGGAGTTAAATCAATATATGATCAGGGCTTTAAAATTATATAAGTTATCACGCACATTTCTTCATTATTTAGTTATACAAAATGCAAGACCTTTTTATTAGTAGTGGGGTGGGTAATGTCCTTGAACAGAAGGAGCTAATGATTTTCTTGTCTGCTACGTGGGTGGACAGGGTGTTTGAAACAGAGGCTGCTTATTAAGTGGTGGATATAGAAGTCAAGAGATATGAGGAAGGGCCTCTGGCTTGGATAGCAAGGTGAGAAGGAAGCTGACAGAAGGAAATAGGTAATGATTATAAGAGGTCCAGGCTAGTTAGAGAGAATATTGAATTCTTAAGAAAAAACAGATCACATTTTTTTGCCTTTGTTATTGTACACTCCAGCAGATGAAAAAGTTGGTATGTTTGTAGGCTGAAAAATGGAATTGTGGATCTCCTCAAGCTGACACCTTCTATTCTGGAGTTAACCTCAATTTAGTTTCAATTGGTTTTAATCAGAAACTATCTGGGGAAATATTTTGAACCCAGATCAGAATTTAATATATAAAAAGCTGAAAGTGGGACACTACATTAATTATAGAAATACGTAAAACACTAGTGAAAAAATATGCTAACATTATAAGCCAAATAACAGAAACCCTGGATTATTTATTGTTTTACAAAGCTTTCACAAAACCTTTATTAAGGTTATGTATCAGGGCTAAGGCATGGCTACAATACATATATTGTATAGTTTCCCAAATTTATTCTTTTCTTACTAGAACTCTAAATCCAACCCTGGAACCACAGAATAAAATCCTACTTGAATTAGCAAGAGAAGACAGGAGAGGATTAAGATAAGCAAGTGATAGGTGCATCTTTCAGTTTCAGTAACATAGACAAAGGTGTGACCTATGCTTTTTTTTTTTTAACTTATTAAAGAATTGATTTTAGTAAAAAGAGTCAACTGGCTGGCTCAATAAAACCCTCTAGTCACATCAGGAACTACTGCAGCTGTTTTCTGCATTACTGGAACAAGGACAAGAAACAGATTCATGTTGGTTGACTATTCTAGTCAGAAATGAGTACTTTATAGCCGGGAGTGACTTGGTAACTGCATTTAAAAGACTTAATTATATGCACGATTGAGTTCGAGCTGAAATTTCAAAAGTTAAAACGAAAGTGTGAAAATTTCACTTGAGAATCATACTATATAGCACTGGTATCTGATGAATGTTCCTACCAACTTCCTCAATTTTTCATCCTGTCACACGTAATATTGCTAAACTATGGTTAGTTAAAATACAGCTGATTTGGGAGGATTTGTCTTGAGGGGCAATTACCTTATTTGATTTTTCCCACCTATCTGTACAAGTGATAATTATATTAGACTACAAAGTCTAAATGTCTTTGCTGTGCTATATAGCATAGGTAAAATAAAGAGATAAACTTCACTTTTTTGTAATGGGATTGATTTACTGTTTCTGGTCACAAGTTAAAGGTCAGGGAGCAGAACAGCCCCAGAGAGGTACCTCAATTGGTTCAATGTCACTAGCTGTGGAAGGAGACCTGGACCTTGACTGGAGGTGAGACTTGACCTCCTCATCCCGTGAAGTAGGGTTAGACAACGTAAAGTTCTCAACTGAATCAATCTAGGAAAACAAGTCAGGGGGAAAAAAAAACCCAAGAAGTCACTTTTAACAATTCATTGCTCTTAGCAATATTAAGTCATGATCATGATAGTGTTTCTTAAGAAATGACAACAAAACTATAAGTTTAGTATTTGTTAGGGATGTTTCAGAAAATATAACCATAACTCTAAATTTGTAATAAATAAGCATGTGAAGTCCACCAGTTGAGCAGGTGGTTTTGCAACTGGTACCACTGATTTTTTAGTTTCAGTATTACTACTGCATTGTCTATATGGATATCCCACATAGAATTTTTGCTGACACCTAAAGGAATTTAGCTTATGAACAAATGCAGAATATGTAATAAAGAAATGCACTGAAAATTGGATACTGTACTACATCTTAAACACAGAAACCCAACCAACATCTCTGGTGGCTCCTAGTTCAAACAGTGTTCATTCTGTAGCAGCAGAATTGTTGGCACTGGTAGCAAAAGATGCATTACTTAAGAACTTTAGCAAATGACAATAATGCTTTGGGTTGAAGCTCAGTGTATAAAACCCTCTAGGGGATAAATTTATATTATGATTTTTATGGTTTACTTATTTTTTCAACTTATCAGGAATAAATTCAAAAAATGAAAATTACATATTTACATAATAAAGATTAATTTTAGGGCAGTCTCTTATGACGATAAAAGAACCTGAAAGAATGAAAATTGATTGATCTAGGGTTGAGCGATAAATATGATTAATGAAGTCTAAAGCAAAATGCTATACCTGAGATTTGTAAACTTTTTCAATTCACGTCTCTGCCTTTAGCTAAAAGCAACTTAAAAGCAAGCTTCAACTTATGTGTAGATCTTTTTTTGAACACTGGAATATATTTTTCTTTAGATGATTTTTGTGACGTACTTTAACATCACTATGTCCAAAGCATAACATATAGGTAATGCCCGATTATCTACACTGACACACATAGTAGTGTGAATAACAAAAACATGCTTTGAAATTGATTTTTGGTACTTTGAGTATGGTGTTGCTGACATCCCAGAAAGTCACATTAATTCAAAATAACTGCGCCAAATTATGAAGACCTTTGAGGACCTTTACTAAAGTCCTACTCTGATATCTCAGCCTGGTGTGGTGATCCTGTGTTTTCAAAGGCACTGAAATCAAAAGATAAACTCTATCAAGTCCCTTACTAAATTGAAAAGATTTTGGGTACACGCCTAGTCACAATACCTAAGTCTAAAATCAAAGGACTAGTCTAGCAAATTTTGTTTTTTGTCCAGGCAGTGGGGTTAAGTGACTTGCCCAAGGTCACACTGCTAGTAAGTGTTGTGTGTCTGAGGCTGGATTTGAACTCAGGTCCTCCTGACTTCAGGACCAGTGCTCTATCCACTGTACCACCTAGCTGCCCCCATAGTCTAGCAAATTTCAAAGAGGCTCCCTACCAGATTAGTCCAAGAGTGATGATTTTTTTGGTCAAGACAATTCTCAAAGACCTTATAATAAGTCATTTAAGAGCTGCAATTTGCGTCAGAGAAGGGAATACCAACACAAATGAAATCACCAGTTGTTCAAATACTGAGGTATGAAGATACCTTTAAGAAACTACAATGTCTTCCCATCACTTATTGAATCAATTCTTTAATCCAGGGCTCCAACTCCTCTACAAATTATCTTCCCTCTGCTTCCTGATCCTTCTCCAGACTTTTCTCTTTCCTCTACTAATATTCTTTTATACTATGTAGGCTGGTCTCCTTACTGCTATTTTTTTTTTTTTTTACCTCTTTTATGCTAAAGTATGTACATCACTTCCTTAAGACACTATCTGATCTTCTCTAACAGTACATCCCTAATAACAATTTGCACTAACTTCCCTCGCTCTTTGTTAGCTATGCTGTTTTTTTTTTAAAATTTCCTTATATTCTCCAGTTATTACTTGTATATTTGTCTTGTCTTCCCAATTACAATGCGACATCTTTTTTTGAAACATTTTTTTTTTCTTTTTTAAGGCAATTGGGGTTAAGTGACTTGCCCAGGGTCACACAGTTAGTAAGTGTCAAGTGTTTGGTCTAAGGCCAGATTTGAACTCAGGACCTCCTGACTTCAGGGCTGGTGCTCTCTCTACTGCACCACCTAGTTGCCCCACAATGCAACATCTTAAAGACAAAAGCCATCTTTTTTCAATATTCCTCACATGATCTAGTACAATGCAATTCAGAGAGTAATTGCTTAACCAAAGTCTGTTGAATAAATTAATAATTTGGAAGCTACTCAACTTCCAGATTCTATAAACTATTCAATCTTCTCATTCCCTAACTACATGGCTTGTGATGAAGTACATTCAATTTAATACAACAAATACATATTAAGCTGCCAGAGCTATAGTCTTGCAAACTGGACCTCAAGAGACCTAGTCTGTAAGTAGCTAAGTGGCTCAGGTCTAAACCTCTTGGGATCATACTTCTTCAACCAAATCATTTTTTTCATTCTACTGTTGATGGTGCTCCTGCTCCATCTTCCAAATGGACTTCTACAGACTATGCTGGAGAGGAGCTAAGTCATGTAGTTTATGGTCCAGTTCCCTTGGACCATGCATGCATGTTCATTTTCATTCCAGCTGTTTTTCTCCCTCTTGCCTATATGATATCTTAATCTTTTTATTTCCTAATCTGAAAATGGTAGTCAAATCAACATTGCACTACTGTACCACTCCAAAGAATTCCCAAATTAAAACAACCTTTCCTGGCCACCATCTCATAAGGTATTATCTACCCCTATGAGAATGTAAATTCCCTGAAGGCAGGGATTGCCACCCTTTCCTATTTTTATTCCCAGAGCACTTAATAAATGCTTCTTAATTCATTCATTCAACACCTTTCAGAAGAATAAAAAACTGGAATTCAAATTTAAACCTAACAGCTTCTTTCTGGATCATACATTTGTTGGAGGTGGGCAATAAAGAGACTTTATAATTACTAAAGGGATTTTCTTGGTGGAAAACATGGATTGGAAGCAGAGCCAAATCTAATAAAATGAAATTTTATAGGAATCAATTTTATAGCAATGTCTTATACCTGCATTCAAAAATAACAACTTCCCAAGTACAAGATGTGGTTAGACAGTTGTTTACTTTAGAAAAAGATTAAGAGGTACCAAAAGGTCAATGTGTCTATTGTGCAATATGGCAGACAAGAAATGTTATGCAATCTTATGCTACGTTAAGGAACGCCTAGTATCTAGGACTTGGGAGGTGATAGTTCTGATAGTCTTTATCATGGTCAGATGACATCTGGAGTACTGTGTTTGGTTCTGGGCACCACATTTGAGGAAGGATATTGATGAGCTATTGAGTATACAGAATAAGGAGATGAAGATGTGAAGGACATCAAATTCACATTATATGAGAGCCAACTAAAAGAAATGAGGGCGTTTAGTCTTCAAAAAAGAAGTCATGTGTGCAGGGGAAATGTGATAATTATTTACAAGTTTTTGAAAGACTATAATGTAGAAGAAGAATTAGACTTTTGCTTGCTCTCAGAAGAAAAGAACTAAGAGTAATGGAGGAAGGTACAGAGGTAAATTTAGTTCAATTAAAAAGAGTCAATTTCTTAATAACTAGACTAGAGCTATCCAAAAGTGGAATGGGATGCCTTACAAGGCTACAGGTTCCTCTTCCTTGTAGTTTTCAAACAAAGGATGAGTGACTACTTGTTGGGGGTGTTATTTAAAGCCAGGCATAGCTTAAGGCTAGGTGGCTTTTGAGGCACCTTCAAACAGAGATTCTGAGAGGGAGAAATAATCTTATAATTATTAAACTGAAAATGGAGAGGAATGCAGAAATGCATCTTTACACAATACCAAGGCAACTAAAAGATAAGACACAGGAAGAATCAGTGGGAAAGCCAAGGAATTCATAGAAGCCAATATTCAAAGAGGAGAAGTAACAACACTCAAGGCCTCAGACACTGTTCTACAAATACAAAGAAGAAGGTTAAAGACCAAAGTAAACCAGAGACCTTGATACAAGAAAGTAAACTAAGCCTCATAGGTATCACTAAGACTTGTAGGGAATATGACTTGTGAATAAAACACAGCAATATTTTAGAATATTTTTTCAAATATTAGAATATTTTAATATTTTATATCAATTAATAGAATATTTTTCAAAATGTTATAAAAGGATACATTAGGATAATATCACATACCAGAGTAAGATATATTCAGTAATATTCTGATGGGATTTTACAACAAACAACCTGATTAAAAGACGAAAGAGATTATAAGTTGGGGAAATATCATAAACCCAGCATGAAGATATCAGTGATGTGGAACTTCCTTGGTATTCTTCTTCCTACAAGGAGCTACTATTTTTCTGTAGTACCCCAGTTAGTGAATGGGCCTACTTGCTCTCTTACTTTGCTAAAAACAGAGGAACTTACCTCATAAGCATTATGACTTTTCTTCCTATTTTAATACTATCCTATGAATTACTGGCAAAGGCTCTCATTTATCATCTCATTCCAGGACTATGGCAATAGGCTTCTGGTTAAACCTCTTGCCTCCAGTAGATTCCCCAATTCCAGTCCATTTTCCATTCAGTTGTCAAATTAGTCTTTACAAATTACAGGTCTGACCATGTCATCTCCTTATTCAATCAACTCCACAGGCTTACTATTACTTCCAGGATCAAATATAAAATCACTTTTAAAGCCTTACACTCTGCAAATACTTTATATACCCATGTACTCTACAATCCAGTGACATTGGCTTCCTTACTGTTCCTCCCACAAAACATTCTGTCTCCAGACTCTGGGTATTTTGAATGGCCAGTCATATAGTTCCTATTCATCTCTATCCCCTGGCTTCCCTCAAGTCACAGCTAAAGTCCTACTTTCTGCAAGAAGTCTTTTCCAGTTCTCCTAGTCACTTCCCTCTGAGAACATACCCAATTTCAACTGTATACATCTTATTGGTACAAAGTTGTTAGCACGTCATCTCCTCAATTAGACTGTGAAGTCCCTGAAAAAAGGGGATTTTTTTTTTTTTTTTTGAGGGGAGAGCTTTTTTTTTGTATCCTCAGTCCTTAGCACAGTGCTTTTGGTATGTAATTAATAAATGTTTCTTGACTTGACATGAAAGAAGGCCAAAGAGGGGTATGGGAAACTTTTAAGCATGAGATTCTGAAAAGACAAGCATAAATGAATCCAATGAAGAGGTAAGGGGGAGCTGACTAAAGAGATCAATGAGTCATACAAGGAGCTCATAAACCCATACAGCTTTTTTAAAGACGGATACAAAAGACAGATGAAATAAGTAACCGATGATGAATTTTTAGAATGAGTATGTCACTCCTGTGATACTAATGCAAGGAGTGCTAAAATAAGCTGAGGCTGTCAATCACTGCTTAAGACAACCATAAAGTTTTTTGAGGTATGTTAGAGGAGGAAGATTAAAGAAGAAATAGGAATGCTATACAGGTAGATGGAATAATGAAAATATATGATACAAGCTATACAATTTAATTCTTCTTTTCATCTGTTTTCCCCTTTAATAAGAATGATCTTTGGACTGTGAAGGACAAAACAAAAATGTTTGTTAGGGAATAGTAACCTAATATAAGTAGTAAAGCATCCAGCTTCCCTTCGTGTGTCCAAGTTAATATTAGGCCAAGATGAGTTATGTTTTAAGATAATCAATAAGCTGGTAGATCATCCTTGGTTTTTGTTATCCTTTCTTATATCTTCTGCATCTGTCTTTAAAAAATCTATATGGATTTATGAGTTTATGAGTAAGGGTTTATCCTTCTGTGATTACTGAGGCATCTAAGGGGTGTAGTGCATAGAGGATTTTTTTTTTTTACCTTATTATATAGCAGACTGCATAGAGACTGGCCTGGAAACCAGGAAGGCCTGGTTTCAAGACCCTCATAATACAAGCTATGTGAACCTGGACAAATCACTTAAACTCTCAGTTATCCACTAGCCAAAATCCTGAAAAATAGTAGGAAAAGCAAAAAGTATAGCTAATCCAAGCTGAATAATCATGTCTTCAATAATACCAGTAATTCTGAGGCAGAATCCTCTTCATAAATGTCTTAAGTAACATTAGACATATAGGACCCACAGTTCTAGAGCAGAACAGTCCCAAGCAAGGTGATTCTCTCATTTGACAGGAAAAAAACAAGGCCAAAGAGGTTAGTGACTTGCACGAGGCCACATTTGTACAAAATAGCAGAGTAAAGATTAACACATTAGTACAGAAGCTAATTTTTAAAGGGTACCAAAAATATGAAATACTACAACTCTGACCCTTGCTATTCTAGTAGCTCCCTGTGGTATGATGACACTATAGCTGCAATCAACATATTAAACATCCTCTGTGTTAGTGAGAATCTAGGGAAAGGAAAAATACTACTGCAATTTAATTCATGATTACATACATCCGCAACTCCTGAAGAGCTATAGAGTTAAAAAAAAATAAAAAATATTTCGTGATCTGCATGTGGTATTACTGCTATCTGAATAGGAACAAAAGTTCTGAAAACTCATTTGTCTATTGACTAGTTTTTAGTCATCAATAAAAATGACAGAAAAGAGTCACAAAGATAGATTCACATTAGATATGAAATGAACTCAGTGTCAAAACTCAGTGTCAAAGATAACTCAGTGTCAAAACTATTAAGATTACTACATCAACACTATTATAGTAATATTAAAAACTAAATACTAGGTTTTAAGTTTTGTATAATAAGACAATTCAGATCAAAGTTTAAGTTCAAAGTTCAAGCTTATTTTTAATTTCTTTTTTGTAAGTGAAACTCAATTATTTTCCAAGAATAAAAAGAAACTACCAAAAAGTAAGTATGAATATTTCTAACTTTTATGATGGTTTAGATAAATGATGAAATCAAATTCAGAATATTAGCTAAACAGATATGGACATTTTGAAACACTACCTTACAGACTAAAAAAAAAAAAATGAACCATTAAATATATACTTGAAATTCAGGAAGAGTAGCCCCAAAAGCTCATCTCCCATAAAAAAGTGTGAAAGACAACTGCAGAAATAAACTTGCAATGAAAAAATTATTTGGGAAATTATCCTTTTATTTTCTATACATATAATTCATGTAATTGGGACTGACAAAATTACTTCATTAGATTTTGCTGTATTTACATTTTTCAGAATATTTACTGTTTAAAAAAATACCCCATAGATGATTTAGCATGAAATACTTAAAGAAATTAGGTAATGAATCAGTTGTAATAAGGTAATAAAGCAACTGATTAATGGAAAGTTATCCTCCTTTTTAAAAGTACCTTTATAAGTATCCAAAACAATGGTCCTTGAAAATATAATCATTATTAGCATTTAAGTTAATCAAACAAAAACAATATGTCCCACATCCTAAGGGAAAAAATTATAATCATTTGTACAAGCAATAAATTGAATCGATGATGTAATAAGTTAATAAGTGTGAAGGTTCATCATCAATAGAAGTAACTTAAAGGATTCTAATAGAGAAAGAAATAGTAAAAAGGGAAATGTGATGAAATGTAATGGTATTAAAAAGATAATGAGTAGTAAACTACTACTAATTAATGCAAGAGATTTCAAGGAAAGAGATACTGAAAATTAATTCTAACCTAACCAAGTCAATTTGAGATTTCTAAGACTTAATCAATTAAGAGTAAGGAAAAAATACCTTAATTAAAAGCCAAAATGATGGTTATTTTTCCTGAGTAGAGATATATTTTAAGACGTATGATATCAGCTGAATAAGTTGTGCTTTATCAATGTAATGAACTACTATTGCGCTATAAGAAAAGATGAGCAGGCAGACTTCAGAAAAACCTAGAAAGACTTATGAAAAATAAACTGATGCTGATGAAGTGAGCAGAACCAGGAGAATGTTGTACACAGTAACAGCCACATTGTTTGGTGACTAACTCTGACTAACTTTGATAGACTTAGCTCTTCTCAGCAATGTAAGGTTCTAAGACAACTCCAAAAGACTTATGGTGGAAAATGCTATCCACATCAGGAAAAAGAACTATGGAGTCTGAATGCAGATTGAAGCATACTATTTGCTCTTTTTTTTTCCTTCTGTTTTGTTTTGTTTCTTCTTTCTTGTGGTCCCTCATATTGGTTCTAATTCTTCTTTACAACATGACTAACGTGGAAATATGTTAAAAAAAAAAAGTATGATATCTAAATGACAATTTTCAGAACCAGTTAATGAAGGACATTAGAAAGGGCTCCAAATGGGATTTTATTATTTTTATTTCATCAATTAAGAAATTGATTCCACTGTCTTTCTGCCACTGGATGAGAGTCATCTAGGAATTCACCAAATTCTTTTTGTTTATTGGGAGTTTTTACTTACTGATCCTCAGAATTTAAGAATATAACAACAAAATATAAATGTACCTTCATATTTAAATCACTGTCTGATTTTTAGATAACAAACATTAAGAATTTATTACATTATATAGTTTAGCTCCTTGTAAATAATACTCATGATTAAAACCAGTCATCTGGAATATATAGCTTTTTTCTATCAGAAAAATAATTTAAGTGGAGAACAAATACAAATATAGAGATATTTAAAATACATCTAATTTTAAGAATTTTTATACAAGTGCTCTGATATATTTTATTGTACAACACTTATCATCTTTAACAAAAACAATGCTTTTTCATCTATTTTCATCTGTTGCTATTACTTTTAATACACATTATATTTACAAAACTCTTAAATTAATAGATTAAGACAAAGCCCCCTTTTCAATACAACCATTTTTTCCACATTTAATTTTGAAGCCTTTTGGAAATTACTGGCAGTAACTATCATTTTAAAAATGCTCAAATATTCCAGAAGCTAGTTTTAACCTTAAGTGACATCTGAAATTATTTTTTTCAATAGATCCCTTCGTATAGTTACAAAAGGAATACTGACTATTTTCATAATAGCAACTGGGAAGCTGTAACTTTCTTCAATAACCAGTTACAAATCAGTCTCGATTATGAACAGTTGTTGAGATCCAACAATCTAACTTTTGTTTCTCTTCATGAAAATCTGTTTTAATGTCTAGTCTCATTTTTGAATGTTCTAGGATAACAGCAAAGAAAATAATCTCTTTTCCTCCTACCTGCAATGTAAATAAACTATGAAGGAACATACTCAAAAGATAAACTCTTAAAAGCAAAGAAACCATATTAAGATTTTCTCTTTTTGTGATTACAAACTGAAAATAGTACTATTAATATTTTTCCTGTACTATAAATACTTAAGAAGCAAATACAATGTAATTTATTAAAAATGTTCAAACTTTAAAATATGATCTAATTTATATAGAGATATTTTTGGAAGGAGGCAAATGAATCAGGGAGAATGAATATACATTGACTTGCCTTCCTGGTTACTCAATTAAGAAGTGTCTTCTTACCTTCTGAAAGCTTTAATACTATAAGGGTGGTTTAGAGAAGGGAGGCAAGTACAAACAGAAAGGATGTGGGTCAGATATATCCCTAAATCTTATCGTGGAGCTGAGAGTAGAATAGAAGTAAAGTAGAGGCTAGAACAGGAGTAGAACTGATAGAGAAGTCATAAGAGAATCACTATGGGGTGGAATTATTGGTTCTATTTGTAAAAATCACTGCTTCACTAACAGATAATCCTCCTAAATGCTCACTGGGAATTCTGCTCATTTAAGCATATATTAAATAAGTAACTGGTAAAGGATAAAATAAATTTCCTAAAAGTGTTATAAGGTTTTTGTTTAATAACATTTTGCTAAGCAGAATTTTATGCCTTTATTCATTCTGATTTTAAAAGGATCTGGTTTTTAAATGCCACAATATATTTAAGATATAATAAAATAATTATCATCAAAATATGTGTATGAATAGCATGCAATAAAGAGTTAGACATGGCCATAATAACAGGATGCATAACATTATGTTAGAAAGAACAACATAAACACTCCATTAGACTGTAAGCTGCTTGACAGCAGGATCTGTTCTTTGCTTTTCGTTTTCTCAGAGCAGTCATATAACAGGTGCTTAGTAAGTGCTAGTAGACTTGACTTATATAGCAATATCTGAATTATCTGGCAAGCGATAAAAGGATCCATACAAATGAATTTCCCCTTAAAGACCCTGAGTTTTAAAAATTTAAGCCATTTAAAATACAAATCTAAAATGTACACGTACTTAAAACTTTTTCAACTTCAATACACGTAGCATCAAGACACAATTTAACTATTTTTTGATGCTTGTCATCAATATAAGCAGTAATTACTGTGCTATGCAAACAAATATACCCCTGCACTAAATATATCTAAATTACTGAACAGTTTGGCCATTCTCTAGCTTTGGCTAGTATTTCCTGTATCAGCCGTTAACTTTACTATAGTTTGTAGGAACAACTTTATCCCATGCACCCACTCCCCCCACACAATCTACTGTTTAGCTAATGATATATTCAAGGTTTCCAAGGGAAACTAGATAAGCAATGAGATATTTTTTTCTAAAAGAAAAATACATTTCTAAATTAATCAGCTTTGACTAAGGGTTCCTTCAAGTCATGCCTAAGCAAGAAAGTAAATGGGTTTTGTGGATGTTATTTTTCTTTTGTATTCATAGCAGTGGTCTTGATAACTAAAGTTTCCACATATATGACCATCACAGTAAGTAAGGAACTTTTTAGTAGGAATACACATAGTAAAACTAGCCAGAAAATAAAATCTCTCTGAATGTTTAGTTTTATGATTACACCAGAAATAAATTAAGTAAAAATTATATCTATTCTGATATGTGATCATGTAAAAATATTTTCAATTTTTTATACTTGAGAGCAATATATTCATATTATTAATCATTTTGTTTTTCTTCTTAGAAGTAGCATAACACTGTGGCTAGAATACTGTACTAGTGGTTAAAAGTCTAGCAATTAAAACTCTTAGGTCTAACACTAACGTCTTTTATAATGTTATAAGGCTCACTGTATAATCTGAAAATGAGAATGACATGCTGGTCTCACTTATGGTACTTTGGAATACTTTATTAACCTTCTAATTTTACAGAAGAGGCCCACAAAAGTTATGTAATTTGTGTAGGTGTTCAGTGGGCTTCCAAGTTATTGGAAAAGAGATTATGTAAATACACATTTTAAGCACATAGTAAAAAAAAAAATTTTTTTTTTCTTTTTACCTCAGGACCATCTTGACATCTGAAATTCCAGAATTCCAGAGAACTGCATCTACTTTAATATTATTAAAAATGCTCAAACAAAAGCTACTTTTAACTCCAAACCTTGAGTGATGTCAGAAATTATTTTTGTCAATAGATACCATGATATAATTACAAAAGGGGTATCAATTACTTTCATAACAGCAACTAGGAAGCTGTAACTTTCTTAAACAACCAAAGTTATAAATTAGTCTAGGTTATAAATAATTTTAAGTGAGATCCAACAATCTAATTTTTTTTCTTCATGGAAATCTGATTTAATATATGAAAGCCTTCCAAATTTGGGCATCCCTAGGAAATCTCTAAATATATGCTTATATCTAAGAGATCATTTATAAATCTGACTATGCTAACTCAACACTTCTCTATTTGACTAATTTTGAAAGATAATTTCATTGTAACTTTCCTTTGACATCAACATCAAATGAAAGTCAAACCTTTATCATTCTGGCAGTTTGGTCAAAGAAACACTATCATGTGAACATTCCTAAAGCTTTGACTTCAAAGCAATAAAATAAAAGCACAGCAGTAACAGCAGCAGCAGCAGCAGCAAGAGCAGCATAAAACATGCAGTAATGTAAATAAAACATTGCAAAAAATGCAGCATAGAATGTTCTGCAACCACAGGCAAAAAAGATGGCAATGGGGGAAGCAGGAGTGGGATGGGGAAAGTACAACAATCTCTTACACGTCTGCCTTTGCTAGCTGGAATACAGGATGGAGAGCGCTTCAACAGAGAAAGGAGGAAAATGTGTTACAAAAATTCTCACACACAATTATCCTTAAAAATTCTAGTTAACAGGCAAATGATACATACACACACACACACACACACACACATATATATATATATATATAAAGAGAGAGAGAGAGAGAGAAAAGAGCCACATTTTATGCTAAAAACAAAACCATACATATTTGTCAGATGATTTTTCTAGGGGAAAAAAAGAACATATGCATAAGACAGTACAAAAACACCAGGAGGTTTGACAGACCAAGCTGGTGGCTCACAGCAGGGCTCTACACTGGACTATGAATACACAAGGAGACTTATAAAATACCACCATAAACCAACCACCTTCTTGCAACTCCATTTTTCTGGTATATTTAATACATTTAAATGGAAGGAATAGAAGTCTTCTTGATTTAGTCATGGTTGGCACTTGAATGTTTAACTGATTCCCATTAAGTGAAGGATAATTAATTCTGTAATTTGGCTGTTTAACTACCAAATACTAACCCTTTTCATAGATGATCCTTTGACTTGGCAAGTACTCAAAATTACTACTAAGTAATATCAGTATTTCAAAGATATGCCCCATTCTGGATACTCAAAAACAATAGTAAGAATTTCTTGAAATAACATCCAAGCTTGTAGTATATAGTGACATTCAAAGAGACTTATCTACCAATGTAATTTTATACATGTCTAGCATTTGCATTGCACTTTCGACTTTTTCCAAAATGTTTTTCTAGTTATCTGCACAACAAGCATAAGGGGGAGGGCAGTGATTATTTCTATTTTACCATTTTACAGATGAAGACTTCGACTAAAGCATGAAGGGAGAGATTAAAGTGATTTATCCATGGTTATTTAATAAGTTGATAGAAAACTAAAATTACAACATTCAATTCTCCTGATTTCCAGTAAGATCCTGTGCCCACCTCCCATTACTCCAAGCTTACTCTTTGTTGTTTATTTCAGATAAAGGCAAGAGGCTAATGAGTCCAAAGTTTCAGGTTCAATCCCTTCATGGCCTAGATACTTTCACATAAAGAAAAAAAATTCTATTCCACAACCAAATGGGTCTCTCTCAAATGCAAACTATCAGTTGAAAGAACTGTGAAAGCTCAATGAAAATGTATCCTTACTTCTACAATAACCTTAAGAACATGTTCTATTGAAGAGTCAGTAAAAATAGCTTTGAATATGAACAATATCACATTTTCTTAGAAACCTACATTATAACCCAAATCTGATTTTGCTTACAACTAAAAATGATAATGAATCATCTACAATAAAAATGCTCATCTTCAGGAAGCATCTGCTGTCTCTGGGTATAAGCAGCTGAATCCCAGACATCTATTTTTATATTTTCAATAGAAAAGGGCAAATTACATTTTTCCCCAATGGGGTAATTACAGTAAATCACAAAATACACGGTTTTATATAAACATCTAAATTAGTTGCCTACTAGATGAAAGAAACCAGTGCTTTGTCCTTATATGTAATTGCATCATTTAAAACATATATTTAGTATCTACAAGATCCTTTCCATCAGCACTTTAAGTCTAGAATATGGAATATCTTTTGATCACACATGTATAATTTGGGTTTTTGGTTTGTTTTTTTTTTGAGAATTAGTTAATGGATTCTAAGGATTAAATAAATGGTCTCTTACACATCTGCCTTTGCTAGCTGGAATACAGGATGGAGAGTGCTTCGACAGAGAAAAGAGGAAAATATTTTACAAAAATTCTCACACACAATTATCCTTAAAAACCATAAAACCATAGACCATTTTTTTGATAATTTACTTACAAAAAAAAAAAAGGTCTACAGTGCTATATTTCCATCACAGCTCATGGCACTTAGATCATCAATCAACAATTTATTATTTTGGATACAGTCGAGTCAAATTAATTGACTAGCCAAGGTGTATATGATAATGTTCAGAAATCTAAAAACCAAAGAAAAGCTGTACTGAAGGTATGGCTGGAGGTGAAGGGTATGAAGAGGAAGACACTAGCACTAGTTACACAGTCTCTATGTTTATATAATACTCTTATACTACTTAAAAATTCTACTGATAAGAGTTCATTTGTATTATCAAGAAAATATACTAGGAAGGTTAATGGTAGTGGCATTAGCTATATTATCCCTTAATGTGAATTTGGAGGGCATAAGAAAAGGTATGACAGGTAATTTTAGGTACTGTATAAGTGAAGGGAGAAGGCCTAAGTGGGGTCCTATAGTAGTTTTTGACAGCTAGAGGATAAAATCTGGGCACTAAATTCTCAGGAAGGGATGAAAATTAAAGGGTAATAGAGACAAACACGGCTTCTTTTTCAGTTTTATTGAAGTACAACCCTGATCCTGGCCCTACTCACAGCCCCAATTTCAAGCTACAAATGAATTTGTATCAGGTCACTACCACCACAAAGTATAAACTACTGGAAGCTCCTGTCATGGTTTGTTGGAGAAAACACATGTGGACTCGCATATAAACCTGGGAACACTTTCCAGAGCCTAAGATTAGCTGTGCATGAGAATATGTGGCATCATGTATAGCTAGACAAGAGCAGGTTCTAAGACACTAGGATGATGAAGCCTTTATGATCACTGCACTCTCACAGAAGACTAGAAAAAGTGTAAGTTACTCAGAGTGACCAGTGAGAGCAAAGGGCAATTCTATACTAGATAGACAGTCCAATTCTATTAATATCTTTCTACTAAGATTTTTAAAGTTCTTATTCCAAAGTTACTAATATTCCTTCAGATTTAGATCCTGAACAACCTTTTACAAGCAGCTGGGGTGGTCTTCTGTAACTGAAAGTTACTACAAAACTCATAGCTCTTACCTCCAACTCTACTCTGATTCTTAGCCACTATTGAAGCAAGAAGAAAATTGGGCATTTCCTACTCTGGCATGAATTAGCAATTTAGAGTAGCAGACAATATGAAGAACTTCCATAGACCTACTCCTACATCTTCACTGCTCGTTCTTCTCTTTCAGCTCCATCAATATTTCACTCCCTCAGCATAGGACCTAACTCAATTTAATGTTTGTTTCCATCTTTGAGGCAGGAAAAAATGCATACACACACACATTCTCATTAAAGATACACAATTCAAAATAGGGAAACCTGACAAACACTAAACATGAAAAGGAAATATTTTAACTAAAAATAATAGTCTATATTTTAATTAAACAAGAGCCATGATCTACTAGAACAATCAAAAGAAGTTTTTTTTTCTGGTTTTTGTTTTGAAAGATTCATAAATGGGGTGAAAAGTTGGGAGAGAAGAGAATTAACCTGAATTTTAAAGTTAGTATGTTTTGTGGGCCTCTAATATACATTGGGTAGATCCTCCATGAAGGACCTATGGACAATCATGGCTAAGAATCACATGGGATAAGAAGGAATAGATGGGTTATGATCTGTAACAGTGGAGAGATTACCTATATCCACGAAATCAGATCCAAATTAAGTATAGAGATAAGTCAATGCCTTGGACTGAACTTGAGCTAGCCACAAGACTGGGTAAGACTATCCAGAGATCATTCTCCTGTATCTTTGTGGATAATAGTGAAAATAACTGACAAAAGAGTATATTTCTAGTTTTTAAAAACTTATTTATGGATAGAATAGTAGCTATATAGAAACAGGAACAATTTTTAATTTACCTATATTTTCAGTATACCTGACTGTACTATAACCTTAAAATAGCGTTACTCTTTTAAGAAATTAAAAGTAGCAATTATAACATATAAAAACCTTTATACAATAATGTCAGTGTGAGCTGAGTAGTGACCCCAGATGAAGGCCAGAGGTTTGTTATGGCAAAAAGCAGCCTTGTGTATGTTAAAATTTGGTGACAGCAATGATCTTTAACATAGTAGTATATGTGTTGAAATCCTCTGAGAAAAGAATATGATGACCCTTTTTGGTGAGGGATGGAATTTCTAGCAAAGTAGACTGATGATGTGGTACCATACAGAAAGAAAGCTGAAGAGAACATAGGCTTGGGGAAGGGGGTGGAAGAAGATGGGGGTGGGCTAAATGAAACACTAGAAAAGCCTTAAAGGCAGAGTCAGAGGAAGCAAGAAAAATGTAGTAAAGGAGAATAGAACCTAGGATTACTTACACATATGGATAATTCAACTCAGGGAAATGATAATAGGCTAAAGGAAGGAAATTAAGTGTAAGCAGAACCTAGAAAGAAAATATGCTAAGCTAGTGCAGCAAGTATTGACCAGAACAGTGATTTCTATCAGAAGAGAAAAGGGATATACCTAGGGCCTAAACTAAAGAAAACAGCTTGACATAGAGAGTAGAACAAAATGGTGAACTAGGAGGAAGAACTGTGATCCCAAAAATTAAAGATAAAAAGAGATTGTAGACTGACAGACTGAGGATAGGGAATTCCTAGAAGGGTCAATGCTTGATGCTTTAAATTTGTGCCAAGCCAAATAACACCAGAGGGTTACTTTAACTCTACATATACCTCCCCCCACCCCCCATACCACACAGTCTCCTTACATAGTTGGTAAAGTTTGTTGCTCATTTCAAATAGCTGCATATGCTAAAATACAGCAAATCTGGGAAACAGAGCATTTCCAGAGAGGAAGTACTAAGTGGGGAAATGTTCTAAACACAATATCAGTTTTCAAAGAGAAGTCCCTACCACCTTCCCTCAACACTTTTTTACACTTGGTTGGTGGCAGCAGAAAGTTAATCCAAGTTCAGCAATTAGGCGAAGTACCAGAGCATTCCTTAATTTAGAGAGTACCTCTGATGGTGGTACCTTATTTTTGTCATAATTCTCTCTATAATTATGTTACAGAGACAAAAGTGTGTAGAGGCAGGAGTGAGGGACATAAGTTATAAAGAAAAAGAAAATTGCTATTTGAAGGAAAGGAAGCTTAAAGTAATATTTAAACTCTCTTCAAATGTTTTTAAGGGTGAATGGTACTTGTATTTGACTATTTTATAATTTAGGAGATTTAGCAATAATTTACATAAAAATACCATCATCATATATAGTACTTTTTAGTGGTACCCAAAATTATTCTTCAACACAAAAATAACAGCACATTCTAGATTAAACAAAAATGTGAAATTTTATATAACTATTTCAAACATACCAAGGCAGCCAGACTTTGTGTTGTTTAATAATAAAAAGATTTCTCATTAAGATATAACCACAATTAACATGCACTGATTATCATGTGCTAAGTAATTTTAAGAACACTTTTAGATCTCTGTTAAAATATAAGGGATATAGTATTTTAAGATTTTTCTCCTGATAAAAAGAGTCTATGTTTGACATGGCACCATCCCACTGCTCCCCCAACCCTCCTTAACACTTTTTGAAGCATAGCATTTTCAACATGATAAAAAAAATTTTTGTATTAAGGATTATTATATTATTTAATATGGAATATAGATAATTCATATGAGAAGAAATTATGTAAAAAGGATGAATGGTGCTTATCTGATGGGAGCTATCTAAATGGTTAAATCTATAGGTTTTATTCAGGAGGGAAATAATAATGCAGTCAATTTATATTGATTTACACGTACTAACTCAAAATAATTCAAAGTCCATTTCTACATTAAAAGAAAACTTTATTAGTAGCCTAAATTTCACTGTCCTTAACCTTTGTGCCACTTAATAGAATTAATAAGTCTTTAAAAATCGGTAGTTATGAACACCAAAACAAAATTTAAAAAAATATTTTAGGAAGAGGATTCAAAGAAGTCCAAGATTAATGTACAGGAAAGAAAAGGAAGAAGTAAAAAACAGAAATTAACACATATAATAAAAATACTAGTAGTGGTGATAAAATTAAATCAGCATTTCAGATCTGAGAATGATTTAAGGGGACCAGAATGAAGGGAAAAATGACAGATCCTCTGATAATCAAAGCATTTTAAAGAGTGTATTACTTTATTTTCATGTATAAGAAAAATGTAGAAACATTGTATACCCATAATTTATTCTACAATTCCTTAAATTGACTGCATTAATTTATAGAGTCTCCAAATCAATTCACTGATCTCTTTTACTGAGGGGTGCATTGTTTGAAGATGAAAGACTTACGTCATCCAAAAAATCAATCAGTGAAGATGAGGAAGAAGAAAAGGAATCCTATTTAACGAATACAGCAATAAAGAAATAGAAAAAAATGTATGAAGCAATTTGATAAAAATAAATAATAACTCCAATCTCCTATAACAATTAAATAAAATGATAAATGGCATTAATTCAAGAAAACAAGTGAACAAAGTAAATACTGTACCTTTTCTTACTCAAGAAATTTATAAATCCCTTTAACTACATCTAAAAAGTGGTGCTTTTTTTTCCCATGCCACAAAGTAATTAAATAATTTAAATATTATGTCCCAAATATCATCAAATATAGCACACTATTAAAAATAAAATTAAACCAGAAGAAAACATCTAAAGTATCAATAAAAAATAACCAGTATAACTTTTAGATATAATGACTCTCAAATTCAGATTTTCTCCATTAAATGTAGTCATTCAGCTCTAAAAGAAATGCTACTTCAGCTTACATAAAATTACAGTAGGACTGTTTACCAAATCACACTCTTTCCATTTTTTCTTTTTTCATTTCATGGTTTCAAGGTGCTAATGTATGATGGAATTATAAAGTAATAATGCCTATTTTTCCTTTTTGGTATCTCCAGTGCTTAGCACAGTGCCTGGCATAGAGCAAATGTTTAATAAACACTTATTAATTGATTGATAGTTTTTATATAAGTATAAGAAAATTTCAAAATAACATGAAGTTATAAAACGAGAGAAAAAGAAATTAAATGATTTTACACTTACTTCAAATTGATCCAGAGCAGAGGTAGGAGCATTCAAAAATGCCAAGAAAGAATTCTGTGAGTCTTGGTGCTTTACACCTAGAAGACAGCAGCAACTTTTTTTAAGCTTGAGAACAAAACTACTTTTCATGGATGACCTTTTCTGCCTGAGTTTGTTAAAAGACATTCCCAAACCAAAGTATTCAAAGATCATCAAAGTCCTGTGTACACACACTCAAACCAAAATATATTCAATACTAGTAATAATTTTTTTCTTAGCATTATATATCATAAGATCAGAGGATTTTGTGGGGTTTTTTCCTAGTACACCCATAGTAGGTTTTGTAATGGAATAATAGACATATCTGCCTTCACATAACTGCTTCTTAAGTTTCAAATTATCTCATTCCCCCCCTTCTCACTAAAATACAGAGCTTAAACAAAATTTCTGATCTTCTTGGGAGGCCCACAATATTTTCGATAAAAGGGGCCTTTCAACTGACTCAAATTGTCTGTGCTGATTTCTTCTAACCAACTGATATTTTTGCTTTGAAATATTCTTATGAAATGCATAGGATGGATCTGCTAATATAAACAACTTCTTATAAGAAAACAATGCATTTATTGAAATATTATATAAAACAATTCACTTAATTAGGCTTAAAATTTTTTTCAAGGTATTAGCCACTAGGTTACCTGTTCAGACAGAATGAAGAATCCAGATTATACCTTGTCTCAAAATAATTTTTAAAATAAAGTCTCATGCATTATTTTCTAAATAATAGCATTGTACTTAAAAAACTGAGTTTTAAAGTAAAGCATGCCAGTATCAACGCACTACTCAAAACATTACAAAAAATAGTCAAATACAATTTTTAGCACTTTGAATAAGTCATATTGTTTAAGAACTCATTTTACCTATGATTTTTCAGATACAATCTCTATGTTTAGAGATGCTGCACAAAACTGCATATTTATTTATCTTCATTTCTGCAACTGTTGTTATTTTGTTGCATTCTTAGACCAAATCACCATTAAAACAAAATTACATTAAAATGTTAAATTGGAACTAAATTACAGAGCACCACATAATGTCAGAGTTATTTTTTAATCTTTCTAAAATGGCTTAATGTATTATAATGTTTGGCAAACAACGTATCAAGACACAATGCGTACATCATGAAAGTCTTGGTGATAGGCAACAAACCAGAATTTTTTTGTAGTTCTAATCTGGGAAATGCAGACCACTATGATGACCACATTTATGTCTTGTCCACCTTTGTCTTCCCTTCACCAAGCAATCTCTTTTTATCCTCTCAAATTTTAACCAAGTCAGGAGCTATACCAGTAGGGTACTTATGGCTCCAAATCTGCATTCCCTTGCACCAATCACTGCTGCTGAGTTCTTTCTCCCTTCTCTCTCTCTCTCCCCTTCTCTCTCACTCTCCCCCCCTCCCCCTTCCACCCACTATTACAGTCAACAAATCATTCAATAAGTATTTATGAAACACCTGCAAAATTAGGAATATTGCACTGAGGGGATTATCTGTTGTACCTTCATTATGTGCATCTCTTTTCCCTATCTGTCAATCTTCTTCAGCGCATATAACGGATCAGAAATATAACTAACCAATTTTGTACTCAGGGCAGGCATCAAGGAGAATGGAGATTTGACTGGGGTCTGGCCTTAGAGGGAGAGGTCTGCCTAACTCCACAATATCATGAGTTTTCTAGGGTAAAGGGGTAAGAAGCTGTCTTTGGCACAAATTCACTATTAATGGGGTCCAGGAGGAAGGACAAGTACCCCAGAAATGGTGTTTTTGGCACCTTTCCACCGACCTTAGTTGTGCCATAGCAAATCTACTGATTTACAAATGTGCTATGAAAAGAAAAGTTCTTAAAGGCAATTATTTGGAATCAAGAAAACCTAAATTCAAATTTGACCTCAGACACTAGCTGTGTGACTGTGGACAAGTCACTTAACTTCTATATCAGTTTTCTTAACCATAAAATGGGGATGATAATAGCACCTATCTCTCAGGGCTGTGGTAAGGATCAAATGAGATAATATTTTGAAATGTTTATAAATCTTAAAGGACTAAATATAAATGCTACCTATCATTATTATTTTATTATGAATTTAGCATAATTTTCAATGGTTCTTTGCTAAAAGTATATCATCTACTGATGTTACATATTCATTTCAGATAGAAAGTGTTGTTTAAGTCTTATCGATGTTATGAAAGGAAATTCTAAGCAGCACATTTAAGAGAAATGCAAAACAGTCTCATTGCTCTTTTTTTGTGGCAGTCACAGTGTTTAGTGAGAAAAAGTAACAATTAAGGAAATCTCAGAGTATATATGACAGGCTCATTTGATGCATTTCATTCAATAAACTTGAGTAAAACATGGCATTCAAAAACAACTGTTCATTAGCTAATTACCCCCTTCTTTAATGCTTTGTTTTCTCATCTAGTTACTTTATGTATCACTTTTATCTTCTGAACTAAATTCTATGTTCCTTAAAGACAGGAGATGAATATTGTTTCCTTTGTGCCTCTAACAGCAGGTAGCAAATTTCTAGACATATGCAGATGACTAATAAAGACAAGTTAACTTAATAGTCTTCTTTTGTAGATATAATCACATATTCATATTACATCGTGCCACAGCAACTTAGAATATTCCAAAATGGAAAGTGACAATGGTTTAGTAACTTCAAATAAATTTTTTTCCAACTACAAAAAGCTGTTCATAGAAATTTCTATACTAATGAAAAGGAGTTCAAATTGGTGCAAAATTATATTTATTCCTACCATAAAAATAGATCTTATCAAGATAAACAAAAAACCCAGAATAAATGGCTCTGTGAAGCCAGTATTTCTCATACACAAACTATAAACAGTTTCTTATATAGTAAAATATATCCACAGTACAATGAGACCTGATTTATATGGACACCAGCTTCCATACCCTTTTCAGATTTAAGCTCCTCAGTCTCCTTTTTCAGTTTTTCAATTTCTGAAAGCAGTTCCAAGTTCTTCTTCTCTGACTCTTGCAGTTTGCTTAAAGGGGGGAAAGAGAGGGAAAAGAAAAAGATGTAATTAGCTACTAAATTCTAGCTATTTCCTCACTTAACCCATCATTCATATTACTGTCACTTGAAAGGCTTATTTAGGAATTTTAGACTAAAAACTAATATTGGCCAACTTGAATTGTCAAATAAAAAACAATGCCATGAAACAAAAGCATGCTTCAGATTCTGTTAGGACTTATTTAGGATGGAACCATAAAACTGCCTTTGTTTACTATTCTGAGGTTGACTCACATCAAACTCATATACCTTGAGTAAATGAAAAGTTTATCTTTACTTTGATGTACAACAGTATTGTTATATATCAATATTTTAATTGGCACCTCCACATGCTGTTTTGGATCACATGCTCAATAATGTTTTTCTTTTAAGAGCCATAAAATTTTAAATAAAGCATGTTTGACTCCCAGTTTAAATTTTAAAAAATTAAATATTCTATTTTTATGGGTTTGCTTTTCACACAAAAATTGAACTTACACACATACACACACACATATGGATTATATATGTATTTCCTCCCATTCCATTTAAGACACTTTAGATTTTTAATGGTCTACATTTAAGAAAACTGTATATTTATACAATTTACACTTTGACTATCAAATTTATTTCTTTTAATCCCTCCACTGTTCTTTTACAACTCATTTGTAGTAACTTATTCATAGACAAAATCACTGAGATAATTATTAATATTCTAAACTTTCAGAACTGTGCTGTCCCCTACTTTGGTGTTAAGCTTAGAGAGCCCTGGGAAATGGTTTTTTTCTTTGGCTTACTGAAAAAATAGATCCATGAATTTTAAATTTATGAAAGCTCTAGGTGCACTTGAAGTCTTTTTAAAAAGTATAATACAACACACACACACACACACGCACGCACGCACACACGCACGCACACATCCACCCTCCCCAATATTCTTTCCGTAATGGTAACTGGCTGTAAATTATAAAACAATATGATTCCAGAAAAATGATAATTTCAAGTGTCTGAAAGGCACATCTATGGCAAAAACGTGGTAAGAAGTTCAAGTAGCAAGAGTCATAAGTTAAGAGGTGGACAACTCAAGTGCTACACTGGTGCCCATTAAAATGCTAAAAGAAATAGAGGCCCTTCAATGTATTAGGCAAGATTGACTAGGAGGGATTTGTTGAGTTACAACAGACAGAAGGTATGGAAGTGCTGAGGGCTGTACTGATGAAGAGTCCAATCCAATCAAAAAAACATTTATTAAGCACCTACAACATGCCAGGTACACAATGTGCTAAGACACAAAAATAAAAACAGGTTCTGGACTGGAGAAGCTTATACTGCATTGGGGAAAGCACTTTAATCTAAAGCAAGCTATTTAATCTTTTGTAGAAACTAGTGTCTTTCATCTTTAGTTTTCTTTACTTTAAAAAATTAAAATTTGTTGACACATTTGAAAAGTTAATTTTTTTTCAATTAACCAACATCTACCTTCTCTCTCTCTTTCTTTCTCTCTCTCTCACTCTCTTCTAACCTAACCTCCTCTACCGAGAAAGAAATACAAAGCTCTTTTAACACAACTTGTTTTAACAATACACACTTCCCAACAAACACCCAAATAGGATGTCAACCAAATAAAAACCAGTGATCAGTTGTTAACAATACAAGATGGGTCTTCATGGGATTAACACTGACAAATATATTTAACCAGTTTTGTTGCCTCTCCATGTTGACTTTATACTGGTGCAGTCATTGAGTATCTCTAAATGGGATTACAGATATGCTGAAACCATGAAGTATGCAAGTAATCAATAAATGATTTTTAATGCCATCTTAAGGAAAAAAAGAAGGAATTAAGTGATCTTTTTTTTTTCTTTGTAAAGAAAAATGGCTTGATAGGCATGAAATTAAATGCATGTAACTAAGACCTCTCTTTAAATGCCTTCTCACAAACTCAGGAAGCAGTCCATTTGAACTGTATTACTCCATCTCACCATTCTGTTGAGATGTTTGATGCTTTCACTTTATTAAGCTCTTCTTGGATGGCCTGTTTGGCTTTAATTTCAGCATCCAAAGCTGACTGCAACTCCAACCGAGCTGACATATCCAGTTTTGCAAAACGGCGCATCTTCCAGGGCATATCCTAAAAACAATGCAATTGTGTTTCCAGCTACATTCTATTATATTTCCAACATATAAGACCTAAAATTCCAAAATTAATATGGAAAAACTCCAATAATATTACCTTTCTCAAATGATAAAATAGAAAAATAATCTGTAAAAATTATTACTTTACACTAAGCTCAAAGATAAGTTATTTATAAGAGAACAGGTTGATTTTTACATGAACATCTCATTAATTAAAATTTTAAGTACATTACAGAAATTATGTTTGATATATAAATTCTGAATTAAGGAGAAAGTCAAAGTATTTGATTTCTACTGAAATACTTTATTATAGGTCAAAATTTGGAAAAACATAACCTTATCAAAATAGTTTTCATGGCTTATTTTTCATCACCACTATTAATTCTTACATAAAATGGCAATTCCTTACTGTTGCTCTTGTACCAAGGCTGGAATTTCTCAATGCCTCCAGTTCCTCTGTCATTTTAGAGGCCAAAGCTTGAAGATACCCTCGTGCATCCTTTTCATCACTCACCCTAGCATATGAAAAACAAAAGACTAACGTGAAGACTCTTAAAAGGCTATATATTTAAATTGTGTAGCTCAATTACATATATGTTAAAAATCTAAAAAAGAAATGTGATAAATGATTGAACAATTTTGAGCTTTACCACAGAAAAAGGCCTAAATTATAGTACTTTTGTCTGGGAAAAGGCTTATTGTACCAGAAAAATTGAAACTTTGTGAGGGAATGTTTGGATTTCCTTATGATTAATAAACTAAAAATATTCCTTATAGTTAACATCGTTTACGTTTTCATTGATAACTTTTTTTACATCATCATGAGTTTCCTGAGAACTTCTCCTCCTCTCCCACAGCTATCCCATAAAACAAAAAGTACTTTTAAAGACAAAATAAAAGGAAAGAAAAAGAGGGAAAAAATCAGCACAATCAATCAATACATTGAAAAAATTCAAAAATGTTCCATGTGCATCACCAGAATACCCCTCCATCTTTGCAAAGGAAGGAGTGTCCTCTCATATCTCTTTCTTCCAGACATGGTTGATTTTTGTAATTTTACTATTATTTACTTTTTATTTCTCCTTGTGTGATTGTTCTATATATTCAAAGTTTTGTAGTCAAGATAGATACTACATTCTTGGCTCTGCTTACTTCATGTAGATCTTTTCATGCTTTTTGGTATACATTTATCATTTTTACAGCACAGAAATATTACATTACATTTGTATTACAATTAGTAAATAGTAAACAGTTTGTAAACAATTTGTTTACATCTTTTGGCCACTTACGTGTTGAGAAATGGCTATTCATCGTGTGTGTGTGTGTGTGTGTGTGTATTTGTTAACTGTCTACATACCCTGGATAATAAACTCTTATTAGAAAAATTTGATACAAAGATTTTCCCCCCATTCAACCACTTCCCCTTGTAGCCTAAGTAAATTAATTTTATCTGTGAAGAAGCTTTTCAGTTTCATATAATCAAAGTTATCTATTTAATTTTTTGTAATTGCCTTTAATTCCTTCTTTAGTTAAGAATACATTTACTACCCATAGATTTTAAAGGCATGTGACCTGTTTCTCTTCTAATTTTTTAAGAATATGATTTTCATGTTGGAATATTACATTAATTATATTTATATTAACATTGTTAATAATAAAGGGCAGCTAGGTGATGCAATGGATAGAGTGTCAGGCCCGAAATCAGGAAGACTCATATTCCTGAGTTCAAAACTGGCCTCAAGACACTTACTACTTACATTGATCCTAGGCAAGTCACTTAACCCTGTTTGCCTCAGTTTCCTTATCTTCAAAATGAGTTGGAGAAGAAAATGGCAAATCACTCTAGTATCTTTGCTAAGAAAATCCCAAATGGGGTCATGAAGAGTCAGACACAATTGAAGATGAGTGAACAACAACAACAATATTAAGGTCCCTTACCCATTTAGAATGTATTGTGGAATATGGTATAAGGTCTAAGTCTAATTTCTGCCAGACTACTTTGATGTTTTCCCAGTAGGTTTTTTTTTTAAATCAAAAATGGAATTTTTCCTTAGTAACTTCTATTTTTTACTTTATTGAATAGTGAGTTATTGAGTTCCATTGTTTCTAATGCTCCCTTATCTATTCCTTTGATCTACCTCTCTATTCTTAAACCATCAGGTGTTTGACAACTGCTGCTTTTTATTAGAGTTTGAGGTCTGGAAGAGCTACTTCCCCTTTGTTTCTAATTTTTTTCATCATTTCCCTTCATGTTCTAAAACTTTTGTTTTCCCAAGTGGATTTTGTTATTATTTCATATAATTCTATAAAGTATTCCCTTTATAATTTGATTGGTAACAACATTAAAAGTATAAATTAGCTTTGTACAATATTGTCATTTTTATTGTATTGGCAAAGCCTAGCCATGAGCACTGAATATTCCTCCAACTATTTGTTTTTTTATTTATTAAAAGAGCACTTTGTAGTTAAATCTATACAAGTCTCTTGTGTGCTTTAGTAGATCGGTCCCTACATACTTTATGCATTTTGCTGTTATTTGGAATGGGGTTTCCCTTTCTATTATTGCTTCTTGGATTTTGTTTTTAATATATATAGAAATACAGTTGTTGTTTTTTTCCTGTTCTTTAGTACCTTTATTTCTCATGGAACGTGACCAAGATTAGAGGTCTGAGTTTTCTCAAACAAGATTAGATTTTACAGAGACCAAGCTTGAGGCAACTGAAATGTTATCAAATACTGTGACTCACGCTATAAGTATCTTATATTCTCTGTGTTCTGAGACTAGACATGTTCTACAGAGAGTAAGCCTGTAGTAATGGGACTGTGATGTCTCCTGCAATAAGTATCTTCTCCTCTGAGGGTCCTGAAACTAGATGCATTTCTAGAGAGCAAGGCTATAGTAATCAAAATGTTCTCAGACAGAATGTCTCTTACCACAACTATCTTCTCCGCTCAGTGTTCTGAGACAAGATGCATTTCCCCAGAGAGCAGAGAGCAAAGCTGTAGTAACCAGAATGCTCTGAGGAGTGTATCCTGCCCCAAGTATCTTGTCTTCTGAGTGTTCTGAGACTACATGTACTCCCAGAGAGCAAGTCTGTAGTAATCAAAATGTTCTCACAGACACTGTCTCTTGCCACAAGTATCTTCTCCTCTGAGTGTTTTGAGACTACATGTGCTTCCACAGAGAGCTAACCTGCAGTAACCTGAATGTCCTCATAGAGAGTGTCTCTAGCCACAAATATCTTGTCCTGTGAATATATTGAGACTAGATGTATTTCCACAAAGAGCAAGGCTGTAGTAACCAGAATGTTCTCTAAAAGCATGTCTTTAACTACAAATATCTTGTTCTCTGAGTGCTATATAGTTGAGCTGACATTTGTTTTACCTTCTCCTTTGTGGAGGTGAGAAATCCCTGGTGTTATACACTGTACACATTTTCCAAATGCATCCGTCAGTTGGGCTGACCTTTTTTTCCCTTCCCTCACAGATCCTGTTTGAACATGCACACACAGGATCCTCAGGGATCAGTGATGCAGGGGGTTGGGGAGGGGACAGGGTAAAAAAGCAGGCATTCCTTGAGCTGCCTGCAGCCCCCTCTCCTGACTCCAGGGAATGGGGCCCTCAAACTGCCTCCTTCAGAGGCCTATGTTGATAGTTGAGGACTAATTTTGTAGCCTTCAACTTTGCTGAAGCTATAATCGATTAGTATTTTTGATGATTCCCTGGGATTTTCAAAGTATACCATCATATCATCAACAGATATAATTTTAACCTTTCTTCATCTTTGTCTTTAATTTTTTCTTTGTCTATATTTATGTCTTTAATTTCCTTCTTTTATTGTTGTTGCTAGAGAGTGAGTAACCTTGCTTTACTCCCTATTTATTGGAAAAAGATCAGTCTCTACTGAATATGAGGCTTACTTTTGGCATTAGAGATGTACTTTTTGCAATGTTAAAAAAAAAAAAAAGGTTCCTTTATGCCAGGCCAGCACAACCTGTGGCCCACGGGCCACTTACAGCCCATGGCCAAAGGATTTTGGGCGGCCCGTGTAAAATGTAGAGGAAAACATCCTCTACATTTTTCATGGGCCTCCCAAAATCCTTTGGTGTGCCTGTGGGCCGCAGGTTGTGCAGACCTACTTTAAGCGTACATTTTGTAGGGTTTTTAGCATAAATGAGTGTTATACTTTGTTAAAGTCTTATTGGTTTTCAATATGATTAATTATATTGAATGCTTTCCTAGTGTTGAACTATTCTTGCATCTCTGGTATAAATCCAATTTGTTCATAATGAATGATTTTTTGGATAAATTGTTACAGTCTAAAAGGATTTTGTTTACTTTTTTTTAATCTATATTCATTAAAGACAGTGGTCCACAGTTTAATTTCTATCTTTTATCATTTTCTAGTTTAGATAATAGGACTATATTTCTATCATAAAAAGATTCTGGTAGGGTCCTTTTTTTTTAATTTTTGAGAATAATTTGTATAGTGTGGCTCCTAATTGTTCTTTAAACGTTTGCTCACTTGGGCGTCTCTTTTTGTTTGCTGCTTGACTTTCAATTGTGAAGGGTAGTTCTCGAGTCCAAAGTTAGTTCTTTTCTTTGCTGCCAGAGGTTCCATTTTTTGAAGCTGCTTCCTGTTTACAGTTGCTCATTTTAACTCTCTTCCTTCATCTGTGTCTGGAAATTGTGTGTCTCTACTCTGTGTTGAATGTGGCATCTCCTATTGTTTGAAGAGGTCATCTGCCCTGACCATGTGGTGAAAGGAAATCTAAACCATCCCCAAAGCTACTTTCCATTTTGACTTAACTGTAGACCTTAGCAAAAGCTAGTTTTTCAAAGACAACCGGGGCATGGCAAATCTTCTACTATCTAATGGTAAGCAGGCCCCTCTAATTCTTTCAGGGAGAATTTCACACTTTATAAAAGCATAACACCTTGTTAACACATTAACACCTCATCACCTCTACAACCTATCCTTTACCTTCAATGATTTACATGGTTTTAACACTTAATTTAGTACCTTATTACCTGCCTTTACATCCTGGGTTAAGAAATCATGGACCAACTCCTTAGTTATTTAGGAATGAGAAAGGAATTTATAATTTTCATATTAATTGATATGATATGTGTAATGAATATACTAATAATTTAGTTTCTCAAGAGCTGCCTCTCTAGCTTGGGAGTCAGAGCTCACAATGTAGCTTAAACAGATAAATCAAAACTCTGACAATACTCACAATCACTAGACCTTAAATGAAGTGAATCAAAGATTGTAGAACCTGTTTCCGTCATAGAATTCTCATTCTGTACTTTAGGGGAGGTAGTCACAACCCCCAAAGACTTGACTCCAGAATTGTTGTACTGTGGGACTCATGGAGTTTCTTGTGGGAAACCACTAAATGATTGTTTGTAATCCACCTTCTCCAACTGTGATTTAAGTATATAATCTGTGCTTTTACTTCAACTAACAGAATATTCCTCACTCTGAAACTGATTAATTAAAAGACTGTGTGCTTACTGGCACTTTGTGTCTGGCCTGCTGTTTCGTCATTCTCAGGTTAGAGACTGGCTCAGTAAAATCCTGTTAACAGGAATTATAATTAATACTGATACAGTGCTTGTAGGCCAGTGTAGAACTGTGCTGGCATATCCAACAGGGTGTATTGCCACTGGTCTCTCTATTCTGTAAGGCAGGCCTGCATAACCTGCAGCCCGCAGGCTGCTTATGGCCTATGGGCCACTTGCAGCACACCAAACGATTTCAGGTGGCCAGCAAAAAACTTAGAGGAAAACATCCTCTACATTTTTCAAGGGCAGCCCAAAATCCTTTAGTGTCCCTACAGGCCTCACGGGTCACAGGTTGTGCAGGCCTGCTCTAAGGGGAAGAATACTGTTGGTACTGTAGGGTTTGTGGACAAATGTGTCGCATTCTCTGGACTTTAAAAGTTATTTTCCTGCATAGATGAGATCATTGTGACCAGGTTACAGATAGGTAGCATTTGAGATGTTGAATGCATCTCCCAATGAAGGATGTATAAAGTTCCACAAACATTTCTTTGAGATGGCAGAGTACTTCTCATGGACTTGGTAATTTGTTAACTCATTCAAAATATGAGAATAAGTCTCCTAATCTGGGAATAATCTGATTGGTTTAGGCTACTGTGGATATGAGCTTCTGACTTTTATGTTGTCCACTCATTTCAGTCATGTCTGACTCTTCATGACCCAATCTGGGGTTTTCTTGGCTAATACACTAGAATAGTTTTCCATTTTCTTCTCCAGCTCATTTTACAGATGAGGAAACTGAAGCAAATAAAGTTAAGTGACTTATCCAGGGTCGCATAGGTAGTAAGTGCCTGAGGCCAGATCTGAACTCAGGAATGAGTCTTCCTGACACCAGGCTCAGCATCCTATTTATGGTCCCCCCTACCTGCCCATTCTGGCATTTATACTATGACTATAAAAAAGAATAGGGAAGTCTGAGCTGAGAGTCAGACAGGAAGAAAGAGAAAGACCTTCAAGAGAACTAAGAATGTATATGGGGGGCAGCTAGGTGGCGCAGTGGATAGAGCACCAGCCCTGAAGTCAGGAGGACCTGAGTTCAAATCTGGCCACAGACCAAACTTGACACTTACTAGCTGTGTGACCCTGGGCAAGTCACTTAACCCCAATTGCCTTAAAAAAAAAGAATGTATCTGAGGTGATAATGGAGGGGGAAAAGCCTAGTTATATGCAGACTCCCAACCAGAACTGCTAATGGGTACATTAAAAAGTTAAGGGCAGAAGTGTGATGCAGTTATATATGCTCTAAACCAGGTATCCCTGAAGAGCCACATGCCCCAGTCTACTAGAAAGAAGAAGGGGAAGATTTCCCAGATCCCAAGTTTTTGTAACCAGCATGCATAGAAAGGAAGGTGTCATTCCTGGACAACATTAACCTCTTAGAAAAGAACTGAGCAGATAAGTTACCTTGGTGGCTTAGGTTTATCATTGGGGTGATTTGCTTCATTAGCAATCTCAAGTTCATTTTCTGTCTGGGACTAGTCCAAATCTTAAGGATAGTATTATAGGGCTAAAGCCTATGAAGGTTCCCTAGTTGGAAGGTGGGACTCACTGTTAAGGGAGAAGAAGTTTTGTCAGCTGTTTTTGTTAGAGTAAGTCCTTTGTGTGGCTTTGCATTTTCTGTAGGGTGAAATAAAGGTTGTTCTGTACCTTTTGTACATTGTTATCTTGAGTGCTTACACAGGAAAGAGGATCTTTTTTACCCACATCAGTGGAGATCCACACACAAAATTATATTCTGAGATTTTTAGAGGAAACTCAGTATTAGGGCAAAATGAGCCAGCTTAGAGAAATTCTCTAAAACACAATCATGTAACCCTTGAGCCTGGGGTTTGGGACCATGAGATATATACATATTATTTTATAGAACCTTGCAATGTAGCAAATAGGTGTTATTACTTATCTTACAGAAAAAGAAATGAAGGCTCAGACAGGACAAGTGATCACAGAGCTAGTACAGTGCCAGAGGTGGGATTTAAATCCAGGTCTGCCTGACTCCAAGTATAACATACTATCCATTATGATACACTGTTGCTCATTAACTTTTCAAGAATTTATTACAGACAGCTAGGTGGGTAACTGGAGTCAGGAAGACACTAGCTCTGTATTCTTGGGCAATCATCTACCTTCTCTCTGCCTCAGTTTCCTCTTCTATAAAAGGGGGATAATAACAGCACCTACCTCCTAGGATTACTGTGAGGATCTAATGAGAAAACACGTATATAGTGCTTTGCAAACTTTAAATCAGTATAAAAGTGCTAGTGATGATGATGATGTCATATATTCAAATAGAAAGTAAGGTCCTTGAAAACAGGATACACTGAGCCAACCACAAAGCCTCCTCATACAGAGCAGAGAGTCCAATCGATTATTTGTTGAATTTAGTTTAGTTTTTTTTTTTTCTACTAACCATTCACTCTCTCTAAAACCGTTAATGTAAGAAAATGTGTTATGAGTTCCTACTTGGAACATGTGGGTTCCTGTCCCAGGCTCACTGACACAACCAAACTCTGAGCACAGGAGTACCCCAGTCAGAGATAAGGGTCCTCATTCTCAGTATATGGGCAAGGCAGTAGACCTTGAAGGAAAAGTAGCAGGTAGAGCCTTTCACTGGATGAAAACTCAGTCATTACTCTCCTAATGCCTATGGCTGTGTTCAACCAAAACAAGAAAGAAGAAAAAGCAATGCGGACAGCATTCCTCGTGTTTGAGATGGCTACTTCACACACTAAATCTTCTTGGGGCCACAGGTGAGAGCTGGGTAACAGGTGGACACCTAAGGTGAACGAACAGCCCTGGAAAGGCTTCTGCAAGCCCTAACGCCAGAGGCACTAGTCCTCTCTATACACCCTATATACCCCAATGGCCACGAAGGTGGCTGAAGCAGGCACCGTGGGACACTTAAAGCTTGGTTAGACATCACAGACTCCAAGATCGTCCACTGCATTCTGGGTCATTGCCAGTCATCTTGACTTTTGTCCTGCCACTGGACTTTGATGACTCAGATAGAGAGAGACTTTGTGTAACACTACTTCACTTAAATCCGATTTATATGCAATTCAAGCCATTATCTGTGATGTCACTGGTCCTCTGAAAACAAAGGATGAACAACATGAGATTTGTCCCTTACTAGTCTGTGACCAGGTAGTGAGCACCAGATGGAGTAAGAGAGTTTGGCTGCAATGATTTTTGAGTCTCATGTTTATGCAACACGAGGGCAGTCAGAGCATGAACAAAATCTGTGTTCTTATCAGAAGGTCTGGGGTTTGACTGGCACCATGTATAGTAAAAGGGACACAATTTGGGAGAAGTCATAATAAACTGTGCTCTCAGATTCATCAGATAACATGTAATTGATAAGGCTTCTATACTAATACTGTCACCATTAGTATATGTCAGGTCCAGGGCCCGACATTCCCCCTCAGAATTATTTGATCTATGAGCTATAAAATGGATATATGTATTTTGGAAGTACTTACAGAATCCACATTGTTTGATTTTTTTTTTAATCTGTTGAGAAGTAGTGCGGAGAAGTGGAACACTGGACTTAGATTGTATGACTTAGGTCCAATTCCCAGAGTTGACACTTAATACTATAGTACGCCGGGCCAGTTTGCTTAACCCGTTGTTTCACAGTTTCTTCCTATGTTATATGGGGAGTAATAATACTTCACTACTTAATCCCAAGATTTTGAGAAAAAAACTTTGTAAAAAGTACTATACAAATGTGAGCTGGTATTATGATTATCACGTGATGTACCTCTACAATTGGGCTGTAAACTTCATGAGGGCAAGTGCATTTTATACTCCTTTACATAGAGCAAGCATATAATAAAATATATGAGGACTAACTGACTAGTCAATCTTTAAACAATAGCTTCCATGTGAAGCGGTTTCCTTGCATTGCTGATTTTCAGTGTATTGTTGTCCAATCTTTCCTAAATGACACTGGAAGACTAGAACCAGTAATGTGTGATAGCAAATACACACTCAATTTTCATTTTCCTTCTCTAATTTTTTTTTTTTTAGGCAATTGGGGTTAAGTACCTTGCCCAGGGTCATACAGCTAGTAAGTGTCAAGTGTTTGGTCTGAGGCCCCATTTGAACTCAAGTTCTCCTGACTTCAGAGCCAGTGCTCTATCTACTGTGCCACCTAGCTGCCCCTCTTCTCTAAATTTTTACAATGATTTTACCCAAGCTTCTTTCTTTCTTGAATACTCTTTTTCTCCTGCCCCTGCCCACTGTGGTAGCTACATGAAGGGAAGAGGTTCTAGGTTGTGATCAAACTCATGGTGTGTTTAGCATTCAAAATCCTATTAAAATTTCTTCAAAAGGAAACTAAGTTTTCTAGATACCTTAACACTGTAACCTTGGTTGCTGTTAAAAATTATATTCTCTGGACAGGTATATACATTGTGTACGTTTATGAACTGTTAGCTGCACTATATGGAACTCATCTGAAATTTCACATTCATAAGCCCACTCCTTTGTTTAGATATGGGCTTTGCATTTAAATAGATATCAAAACACTATCAATTCAACTAGGCTTCCTTAAAAAGGTACCATTTGTTTAATCACTTTTTATTTGGATTTTAAAATGAGATTCCTCAGTTGGTAGAAGAAAAGATAAATGAAAAACATAGTTTAAAGAATCAAAAGATCAGTAACTGAGAATAAACTACCAAAGTAATTGATCTATAAAAACATTTAGAAATAAGTGGTTTTTAGATAAATTCAGCATTAAGACAATGGGAAAAAAAGTGCTAGGGAGGAAGGGAAGAAGATTTACGTATTTCTATTAAGAGAATAAACATCCACTTGTTTTTCCCTATGTTTTATAACAACAGAGAAATTAGTAAAAGCACTAGGATTGGCAATTTAATAATACATTAACTTTAAACTTAGGTTGATTCAAATTACTACCCATTTACCAAATATTGAGAACTGATAAAACCATACCTAAAGTTAAAAAAAATTACATGTAACACAATATTATAATGAAGGAAAAAAATGATATATTCTCTTCAGCTACTTCTTTCTCTAGGCTTTTTGTTCCTTAAAGCCATTACAAACTTAACTTTTGGTCTTAGAAAGGGGTGACTAAATATTATTGATGTATTTCTTAAGTCCTAAAAAGTCTAACCTATACAACAAAAGGGTAGTTAACTTTGTTCTTAAGGAGAAAGAGTAGCTTTCAAGTGAATTGTGGGAAACCTGGCGGTGGAAATGAGGCCAAGGTGGGAGAACAAAGGGGGAAATAAAGGAATTTCCTGGCTCTATCCACAGAAATCACACAATGGCATAAAAATGACTGAACAGTAGTAAAGCCTGTGTTTCTGGAATAAACAATTTTTTTTCCTTCCCAGTGGAAATGTGGGACGGAAAATCTTTTTGACAATTAAAACAACGCTAAAGACATTATTGGCAATCTCCTGGTAATTGAAACAATCTGCCCAATGACCAAGTTCTCTAAATAGGACATATTTAAAATTGGAGTACTCACCACTGAATAATTTCTGTGATTTGGGCCTCCCAATGTGCAACCGATTCCTTTTTATCTGCTAGATCTCTCATCTCTTCTTCTAGTTGTCGGTTAGTTATACTTAATCTCTCAAACATAGCAGTGAGCTGAAAAGATATTTTAAGACATGAAGCTGTAATCTGAATTACTCATTGAGACAGTCTATCTGTCAAATTTTTTGACTTACACTAAGAACATGATCGAATTACCTGGAAACTACCTTGAAATAACACATAAAAATTCATTAGAAAATCTGTTTTCACAATTTTACTCCCAAATTGAGTTCTAGAGACTATTGTCACCTTCAAATCTGCTTTGTTTTAATAATGTTACTTTTCAAAAGACTTCTTTTCTAGCTCCTTAAAAAGACAGACACTATTGCCTGAGTGAATAAGTTTGTGTCTTGTATATAAAAAAAACTTCAAAAATCATAAAGGATATGTGTGAAAATTTGTGAGCTACTAGACACTTTTAGAATGCTACAATTTCTGATAAAAGCATAATTCATTCAAAAAAGAACATTAGAAAGAGCTACATTTTTGAGAGGGGGACCTTAATATATTGCTGAGATATGGCCAATGGAATTAACAATCACTTCAAGTTCAAAAAGGCAACATGATTTTTGAACTCATTAAGATTTTCCTGTTTACAAATAAGTAAGCATGATTATATATGGGCAGAAATTTGCATCTCAATCATGCATTAAAACTTGTTAATTTAAAGATAAAGTAGTTTATGCAGAGGTGATGTTTAGCCTATCCTGTTAAGTACTCACTGCTTTTTAAAGCCTTCACATCAAAGTTTTCAAACTATACCATCCCTTCTAAAAGATCACCTTGTTTATTCTATTTAAATCAAAGAAGAGTTAACATTTCTTTAACATTTAACATTTAAACAATTTTGTTTAACACTCCTTTCAATTATCCATTTTGTTTGAATGTTTCTTAATTTACATTCCCAACATACACATTTTTGCAACTTTGGAAAAATAAGTCAAAATACAAAAGTGTATTTTTCCTTAAAAAATTCATTTGCTCTTATTTTAAAGGAACATGATTTACTCAATTTGTAGCTAATATTCATTATAAAGAAAAACCTCATCTCCTCTAAAACTTTACCCAGTATTCCTTCTATTTCTTTTTCACTTCTTGCTTTTTAATAACATGAACCAGGTCTACTGATAACATATTTATTCTTGCCAGAAAGGTGATGGAATTTTTTTTTTAGGAGTTGGAGCAAACCATCATTTTTATTAGATATGCCATTCATTTGTTGTCTTTATCATATATTCTACATCAAGCATATTTCAGAAACATTTGTATTTTAAACTTGTCTTCTGCAAATAGTCACATATAAATGGCCTATTTGAAAGAAAGCATTTTGAAATAAAGGATATCCCTTATATAACTATGTAATGAAACACACACAATGCATCATAAAAAATGAAAGCAACACTTTTAGGTGATGGAATTTTAAAAGGCAAAATGAGACATACATTTTTATACATAGCCAATGTGGAATTTTGTTTTGCTGAACTATGTATATTTGTTAAAAGGTTTTTTGTTTTGGTTCAATTAGTAGAAAGCAGAACTGAAAGAAGAAGAGTTAATAAATAAAATAGGTAAGAATTTTTGAAATAATGTATGAAGAACTTACAGTCTAGGATCTTTCTACAGTATAAAAATAAAGTCTACAACTACCACTTAGGTGCCTTGTCTTAAATGATTGAGAAGGCATCTAGGTTTTCTTCTTCTACCCAGATACCAGCACAAAGCTTTTTTTAGTAGGAATCACACACAGTATGATATATGAAGCAAAGTGGGGTACAGGCTATACTTATGACCAGCAACCACACTGTAAATCTTCTCCATGGTATATATAACAAATATCAAAGAAAATCAAAAGGATAATTCCCCCCGCCACACACACACACACACACACACACACATACACACACACACACACACACACACACAAAGTAAAGAATGGTAGAAACAGAAGTAGAAGGTGTAGAACATCTCATAGGTTGTAAGGCTATTTTTCTTTGTTAAATTGTAATGTTTCTATTATAATAAATGGAAATGACTAGTGTAAAAACAAATTATTGATAAAACTTTAAAGAAAATAAAGAAGAAATTATTCTTAAGAGGAAAAAGTACGGATTTGTTCAAAGAGAACAATGTTACTATGTAAACAGAACTCATCAACTAACTCAAAATTTTATGACATGTATAATAAGCGGAAAGAATTTTAAAATAACAGTTTGGTAAGGACAGAGTCAGGAGAGTTAAAGCTCAAAATTAGATAGTGATGAATATTAAGGAAAAGAACTTTTGGGGGGATTCTATGCTAGGGAATAAAAGAAAAATGAAAAAAAAGACTTCTGCTGCTGAAAGAAAATGGGGTAATAATAAAGGACAATAGTAAGAAGTCTGGATGCTCCCCAAAATCAATCAACATGCATTTATTATTGTTGACTATGTGCCAAGAAATGGATGCTAGGAGCTAGGCACACAAAGACAAAAATGAAACAATCCCTGCCCTTAAAAAACTTAAGTTGGGGAGACAACATGGACATATATAGGGGTATGTAACTAGACAGAAGGTATGACTGAGGGAGGGTGACTGCAGCTAGAAGGATCAGGAAAGGTGTCATCAAGAATAGTGCACTTGAGCTGCTCCTGAAGGAAACGAGGAGGTCTAAGAGGCAAGGTGAGGAGGAAGAGGAAGTGATGGGAGGATGTACAACAATCAGAGGGCCAGGCCCCTCAGGATCTCAGAGCGTGTAAACAAGTACAAGGAGCAACCAGGCTAAGAAGACAGAATGGAGCCAGTCAGGTGCTGAATGACTTTAAACGCCAAAAAGAGGAATTTATATTTTGTCCTAGAGGCCAAAGAAGACCACTGGATTTTACTGAAGAAAGGAACGACATAATCAGACAACTGCCCTTAAGGAAAATCATTTTCTAACTATTTTTAGAAAGAAGCAAATTAAAACCTTAAATTAAAAGCAGAAAAGAAGCAAAACACAAAGAAACTAGAGTTGAGGCAGAATAGCAGAAACAATCCAAAAAAGCAGTGCAAGGAGAAACGGACCAGGACCAATGCCCAAGGAGGAACAGAAGCCTAGTCCTTTTTCTCCAACCTTTGTGACCAGGCCTTGTTTTGACCTATGATTTTTTTATTTAAAGGATCATTTAAGATGTTAGCATCAGATGTTTATTTCACATAGAGCTAGCAATAATGTAAAAACTAGCAATGAAATGGAATAACTGGCTGTTAACTCAACTGGGGAACTGACCAGTTTTCTTCTCAATTTTACTACACATTATATCACTTCAGATTGTTTCTCTGCACTCTCTAATTATACCACAGTGATTCCAAGTGAAATCATCTTGTAATGTGTAATTTCTGATCTCAATGTAACTCTTGAGCTTATAAGACAAATCTCCAACTCTGTGGTAATTAACAGGTATATACATGTTAACTAATTGAAAGAGAAACTAGGCTTTTTTTTATCTAGTTAAACTACTAGTTTCACATTTGTTTAAAAACTTCAAGGTTTGCTTCTAAAAAGTCTTAAAATTCACATAAATCATTTAATTTTAAATTTATTTAAGGCATTGCTTGAGGCTTTGTTATCTTTCAAAATACTATGCGGTTTAGTTGCACAGGAGGTTACCATATACATTAATATTTCTTCTCAAGTTGTTTTCAGCAAAACAAGCCAGGTAATGTTTTATGAAGTTTGGAAAATTAAATAGTCAAAAGAAGTAAATGTGGGAGAAGAGAAGGTATGTGGGACAAAAATGGAAATGAGCCAGTTTAGACTACTAAACTAAATTCTTTGATAGCATCACAGTTGTTTGTTAAGCATTTTGCATAGTACGCACTTATAACTGTTTCTTGAATTAAATCAGTCATGATGTCTGAAAGTAGAGAACTGAAAGCCATATAGTATGTTAAAAAAAATTTTTTATGTCAAAATACAATCTTTCCTTATTAAAATTTTAGCAGTATGCAGCTAGCACTACACAGTTAGGTCCCAATTACTACAAATAATAAATTCAATGATGTTACTGCATTATTACGATTTGTACTGCATATTTCCATTAAGAGGAACCCAAACTCACATAATTATAACTTCATATATTGCAAATTTGAATACATGTGATTCATTATCCCAACTTATGGCATTCATATTTTGCATTAATTGGGGCCTACCTGTAAAAATTTCTGTTCCATTTCAGAGTGACATGTCCAAAACCTAAAAAGTATACCAATACTACCTGAAGACGAACTAGATGTAAAAAAAATCCCACCAAGTAGCTGATGGTTTATTTCATGAGCCTGGATCACTTTTTTTTTTTTAGTGGGTATAAACAGACTGCAATTTATAACCAACAAAGAGCTCAAATAAAGAACAATGGTAAAGGAAATTATCAAGGAATTTTATGATTGGACCAGTCTCTACTGATACCTTTGAGATTGTGGGAGAAAATAAGGAAGATTTTCTGTGCATGGAGTACACTACTTGTGGACACCTTTTAGAAGAACATAGATCACTTTGGATAAATAGACAAGGATGGGTTGTGATTTTTATCAGTGGAGATAAGAATTTATTGACCAACTACTATGATGTGCTAGACACTGTAATAAGTTCTTTTTACAAACATTATCTCATTTGATCCTCATTACAACCTGGTAAGTAAGATTTGTTATTATCCCAACTTTACAGTTGAGGAAATTGAGGCAAACAGAGGTGAAGTGACTTGCCTAAGGTCGCTCAGCTAGTAAGTATCTGAGGCCAGGTTTGAAGTCTTCCTGCCTCCAGTCCAGAGCACAATTCATTGCTCCATGGAGATACCTTGGTAACTTCTAAATCAATGAGATTACAGATGTGTTTTAGTATTTGAAAGCCAATTGTTATGAAATGTTTTAAAATCACAGGGCACTTATTATTTGCAGGTTACCTAACTGAAACGCATAGGGGAGAAAGCATAAGAGACAGCATAGTGAAAGCACAGGGGATAGAGAGCTAGCTCAGACTCAGGAATGTTGTCTAGGTTCAAGTGCCATCTATGGTATATGCTAGTTGTGTGACCCTGAACATGTCATTTAACCTCTTATCACCCCAAATTTCTAACACTGTAAGTTCCAGAATAATTATCTAGGTTTCTAAAGTTAGAGGGTATTTGTTTTTTTTTCCTTCTTGTGCTTTTTTTTTTTTAACATGTGTTTTTAAAACTTTGGGTTACAAATTTTCTCCCTCCCTCCCCACCCATCCTCATTGAAAAGGCAAGCAACTCAATACAGGTTATAGATGTGTAGTAATGCAAAACATTTCCACAGTAGTCATGTTGTGAAAAACTAAGTATATTTCCCTTCATCCTATCCTACCCCCCATTTATTCTATTCTCTCTTTTGACCTTATCCCTCCTCAGAAGTGTTTGCTTTTGATTATCCCCTCCCTGAATCTGCCCTCCCCTCTATCAACCCCCTGCTCTCTTGTCCCCTTCTCTCCTCATTTTCCTATAGGGTATGATAGATTTCCATACCCCATTGTGTATGTTATTCCCTCCTTAAGCCAAATCCTATGAGAGTAAGATTCACTCATACCCTCTCACCTTCCCCCATTTTCCCTCCACTGTAAAAACCTTTTCTTGTCTGTTTCATGTGAGATAATTTACCCCATTCTATCTCTCTCCCTTTCTCCTCCCAGCATAATCCTCTCTCCCCCCTTAATTTTATTTTCCAGATATCACCCCTTCATCTTCAACTCACCCTGTGTCATCTATCTATCTATCTATCTATCTATACATACATATAATTTTTTCCCTCCCACTGCCCTAATACTGACAAAGGACTCATGAGTTACAAATATCATCTTTCCATACAGGAATGTAAACAGTTCATCCTTAATAAGTCTCTTAAGATTTCTCTTTCCTGTTTACCTCTTCATGTTTCACTTGAGTCTTGTATTTGAAAGTCAGATTTTCTATTCAGCTGTGGTCTTTTCATCAAGAATTCTTGAAAGTCCCCTATTTCACTGAATGACCATTTTTTACCCTGAAGGATTATACTCAGTTTTGCTGGGTGGCCTAGATCACTTTCAAAGATTTCCCCATTATCCTACTTTTACATCTTCATGATTCATCAAGGCTGTCTCTGCAAAAATCTACTCTTGCTCAAGTGTTTTAGTCCTACCCAGAAGAAAATGAGGTTGTATGAAACAAAATGGAAAGAAAAGAAATGAGAGAATGTATAAAACTGTAAAAAAGTGGAAGGGATAAAGAAATATAAACATATCTTACAACCTTGAACTGTTCTGATATGGGGGAGACTGTCTATTCCAAGAAAATAATTTGGCCCTGAAAGGGAAAGTTTTCCTTTAAAAAAAAAAAAAAGGATGCCTAACATAAATCTATACTTCCATGACTTTTATCTACCAGTGTTCTGATCAAAGGGAATGTAATTTTTAATCTCTGAAACGTTTTCATTTTGTTTTGTTTTTTTCTCTTAAAGACCAGCCTACTCCAAATCACTCTGGTCCCAGACCAAGCCCTACTTGGTCACTGTTTGGGCCCTGATTGGCTCAGAATGAATGTAAATAACAATTGTTTCTGTTTCAGCCGGCAACTCTAAGGGTATTCCCCTCCCAAATCTATTTTTTTTAAGAGGCAATTCTTTGCCTCATTCTGCTAAGCCTTAATCACTGAATGGGCAACTGCCTCAATCAAACTGAGACCTCTTAAAGACCTTAGTTTGAAAAGGCCAAGGTCCTCCACTGTATCCTGGGACATCTCCAGTTGTCCTGATCCATTATCTGGCCATTGGACTCAGATGTCTCCAGAGGAGAAAGTCAGGCTGGTGACTTTGCACAGAATTCACTTGCATGTCATGGCTTCACCTCCCTCATGTCATAGTCCTCTTGGAGAAGGAAGGACAAACACCAACAGCAAATATTTGTTGGATTGAATCACTCACCTTATCAAGCTCATTTGAGAGTTTTTTATTTTCTTCAGTCAACAGAGTCTTTTCTCGTTCATATTTTTGTTTAAATTCACTTTCAAACTCTTCCCTTTCATTTTGGCTATTAAATTACCAAAAAAAAAAAAAAGAAAAAGAAAAAGAAAAAATAGTCATATCATTAATATAAGCCAACAATTTGAAGAAAACTATTTTTATGGGAGTTTCTGTTTCACAGATGAAAATACTGTTAGAAATTAGAACATAATAATTACTGCAATGAGATATTACTATATGAACAACAACATTTTCTTGGTGTCTAGGAAAGCACATCATAGTCTTTTTAGGGATGAGGGAATAGACCTGTAATTTCATCAGTACAGAAACTCATGGTATGAAACTCCCACTACTGAGAGAGAGCAGAACCTCATTTTTAACTTAGAGACTTTTAAAGTGTCACCTGGAGAACTAAGATACGTCTATGGCCACACAGCTACCATTAACTCAACAAGCATTTCCTTTGTGCCAGGCACTGTGCTAAGAACTGACAGATACACAGATAGAAATAAAATGAGGCCCTGCCTTCAAGGAACTCACATTTTCTCGAGGAAACAAGATGTACCACAAGTCTATACAGGATAGCTACAAATAAAATACAAGGCAGCTGTGGCTTTTAAAAATGTCTTCAACATAAGTCAGAGTAAGCAGGGTTTCAAAGAACACTTTAAAGAAACATATTAGGCTTTTCTAAGCCAATCTGCAATTTTACTAAATTTAATCACGAATGTTATTTTAGTATTAATTTTAAAATTAATTCTTAGTTTAGACAATCTTGCTATGTTAATTTCAAAAAATATTTTACTGTTAGATAACATTGGAAAGACATCATTATAGTGAAGTATGAATTAAAATTCTAAAATCCCTTTTTTTCTTGATACCATATAAAAGATATATATACACATAAAATACACAAAAATACTCACATATACAGCATGTTCATGTACATATAAAACATTTATCCACTGCTGAGCACAAAACAGGGAGTGTGTGCAAGTGTGTGTATATTTTCTGACCAGATTTACAATTATATCTGTGGTAGAAACTCCTAGTGAAGAACTCTACCAGTGTAAATCAGCTATGTGGCTAAATACTGAACAAATCCAAAAGAATACAAAATCTTTCAAACTTAAAGAAAATGACAGATAAAGAAGCAGAGGCTACAGAAAACTGCATGCATAGACACACCTTCTCCATGTCTGTGTGTGCGCATGTGTATGAGGGGGAGGGAGAGGGAGAGACAGAGAGAAGCATCATGGTTTGAAGATTAGCTCTACTACATATATGACTTTGAGCAAGTCACTATCTTTGAGACTAAATTTTCTCTTATACAAAATGAAGGAGATATCTTTTCTCCCTTCTGAATAGAAGATTCTATGAATCAGTTCAAACAACAAACATATAGACTCCATCGAAACCCTAGAGAGTAGATTCTGTATCTGTGAAAAATATGATTAACTGTAACAAAAATATCATGGAAAAAAAGTTAAGGGATTGAATATTATATCATATAAGTGATTCAAATTCATGGTAAAATTGGAGTCTCTAAGAAGTGGCAAGGATGACATGGAAGCTGAAAAAGAAACTATGGACCTAGTTCCCCAGAGCTTGTCGTATTAACATTTCATATACTTACATACACACTCTAACTGAGAAATATATTTTGGGATATGTAGTATGTGACATAAGCATAAGTTTTTCCCCCCTTGTCAACAAGTATTTATTAAACACTTAAGAAAGAAAGCCAAAATGGCAGAGTAGAGGCACCAGAATTATTCGAATATTCCCTTCCAAAAGATTTTAAAATAACACCTCAAATCAAATTTTGGAGCAGCAGAGACATAAATGATCAAAGTGAGAGATTTTTCTAGCCTAAGACAACCTGGGAGGTTGGCAAGAGAAGTCTGTGACATCAGGGTGGAGGCAAGTACAGGTGGCAGCAACACTTTAGGCCTTAGGGAATGTGGCAAAAGCATAACAAGAAGTTTGCGGGCTCTCAGCCCAGAGAACATAGAAGTAAGACACCTATTCAAAAGAAATTACAAGGGACGCTTTGCTGGCTCTGGGTGCTGCTGGTGCTGACTGGCAACATTACTGCTCATAAAGAGTTCTAGGTCACAGTTCCAAGGGAAAGAGGAGTGTTTGTGGTCCATCACAAGGGAACAGGGACATTGCTTGAAGTTTCAAGGCAGATAACAGCACTAGCACTTGTGGCTACAGCAAGCAGGGGACCCAGTCACAATTCTAAGGCCAAGAGGAGCACTAGAGCTTGTGGTTACAGGAGAGTTGGGATCATGGTCACAGTCCCAGGGTCATGAGGAGGGCCACTGCTTGTAGCTGCAGGGAAGTAGGGGCCCTTCCTGGGTAGAGACAAGAGTGCAGACCATGACAGCAACGACCACAGCTCTCCAAAGATCATACCACCTTGGAAGCACTGAAAACTTGCAAACCCCTAGAACTAACTCTGAAAACAGCAGCAGACTTCCACTTCCGGAAACCAAGATGGCAGAGTAAGAAGTAAGTTGCTCTTACATTCCCTTATTAATCTCTGAAAGCCCAGAAAAATATAACCCCAGGAAACACTCTAGAACAGCTGAACCAGAAGAAAGATGGGATGCAGCAGTCCAGAAGCCCAGGTAGCTTGAGGGATTAACAGGAAAGGCCCCTACTGCCCTGGGGGAAGGGGAGCAGTACAGAATGGGAGGCATCCCAGCAAGCTAGCGGAAAGCCCCATCTCAGCATACTGGGAGGAGATCCTGAAACCCAGGTGGTGGAGCACTTAAACACCTGGACCCTTGGGTGTCTGGGGGGGGCGGGGAGAACTGGTGGAAACCAGCTTGGAAAACCACTGGGTGTCTTGGCATTCTACAGCAACTGGGTCTCCCAGTGCCTCAGCAAAACTAAGGGAAACAATGCTCCAAGGGTCCCCAGGCAGATAAACGTCCTGCAACATCCATCTGAAAGGAGCTGAGGAAAGTGAAAGGAAAGGAAAAGCAGGCAAACTCCAGGGGCCAGACTACCCAATCCTACCCCTAGAGTGCCAGTGTTGCTGATTCCAACCCAACACCAGGTAAGCTGCCTAAGCAAAAAAAAAAAAACCAAAAAAACAAAAAACCCTACAGCCTCCAACTGCCAGCATTAGAGGTCCCAGCACACAAAGCCAGTGACCAGGCCCTAGGCTCCCAACACAAGAAGCTTGGGTCAGTGCCCTCTGCTCCCCAGCAGAAGAGCTCAACCTCTTCAAAGGCCAGGAAATAAGCAAACACCATGAGCAAAAAGAAACAAATGATAGATTCTTATTATGGGAATAATGAAGATCAAGGCAGAAATTCTGAAGAGGACAACATTGTCAACAAACCCACATCTGGAACCTCAAAAGGGAATATGAACTGGTCTGAAGCCTAAAAAGCCTTTCTTAGAAGAGCTCAAGAAGGATTTTAAAAGTCAAATGAGAAAGGTAGAAGAAAAAATGGAAAAGAAATGAGAGGTATGCAAGAGAGAGTCAATAGCTTGGAAAAGGAAGGACAAAAATTAACTGTAGAAAACAAATCCTTAAAAAATACAATTGGCCAACTGGAAAAAAAAGTACACCAAAGAAAACAAGTCCCTAAAAAATACAACTGGCCAAATGGGGAAGGAGGTACAAAATCCAATAGAAGAAAACAATTTGTTAAAAATTAGAATTGGGCAAATGGAAGCTAATGACTCTATGAGAGAGCAAGAATCAGTCAAACAAAAACAAAAGAATGAAAATATAGATGAAAACATAAAATATCTCACTGGTAAAAAAAAAACTGACCTGGAAAATCGATCCAGGAGAGACAATTTAAAAATTATTGGTCTACCTGAAAATCATGATGAAAAAAAGAGCCTGGCCAGCATCTTTCAGGAAATCATATAGGAAAACTGCCCTAAGGTCCTAGAACCAGAGGGTAAAATAGCCATAGAAAGAATTCACCAATCACCTCCTGAAAGAGATCCCAAATTGAAAACGCCAAGGAATATGGTAGCCAGATTCCAAAATTACCAGGTCAAAGAGAAAATATTGCAAGCAGCCAGAAAGAAACAATTGAAATATCATGGAATCGGGGCAGCTAGGTGGTGCAGTGGATAGAGCTCTGGCCTTAGAATCAGGAGGACCTGAGTTCAAATCTAGCCTCAGACAACTGACATTTACTAGCTGTGTGACCTTGGGCAAGTCACTTAACCCCAACTGCCTAAGCAAAAAAACCCCAAAAAAACAAAAAAACAAAAAACAACAAAATATCATGGAACCACAGTCAGGATTATAGAGGACCTTGCAGCTTCTACATTAAAAGACCATAGGATGTAGAATATGATATTCCACAAGGCAAAGAAGCCTGGATTACAACCAAGGATCAACTACCCAGCGAAAATGAGCATGATCTTTCAGGGGAGGAGATGGATATTCAATGAAATAGGGGACTTCCAAACCTTCCTGATAAAAAGACCAGAGCTCAACAGAAAATCTGATTTTCAAACACAAGACTCAAGAGAGACATAAAAAGGTAAATGGGACAGAAAGAAACAACATGTTATTAATAAGGACAAACTGTTTACATCCCTATAAGGGAAGATGACACTTGTAACTTTTTTTTCTTATAAACACATATATTAGAGTTTGCATTCTAAAGATTCCAGGGACTTATTTTTTTTTTTAGAAGAAAACTTTGGCTTTCAGCATTTCAACTGTTCCATGATCTCACTGATGAGGGTGCTTCCTGCACAACCTATCCATGCCTTCTTATGCTTTTCAGTTTTTGTCCATGTGTGGTCCTCTGCAAGTTCCCTACAAGGGATCCACTCAAGATGTTGTGGTATTATCTTGACATTGTTTGGGTTCCAATACTTCATGGAGGGTGTTCCTTTGTTATCCCTTGCTCATTTGTGGTGATAGATTAACTTATTCTTCTAATCATTCATTTCTTTGAGGATATTTTCAAATGCCCATAATTCATCTTTACACTGTCAGTTGACTAACTTGAAGTTTTAGCTATTCTTCTGCCCAGAGTTCCATTATTTGTAGCCATGTGGCTTTACCAGGCTTTTATATCAGAAGAACTGGTATTAAAGAGTTAGGATTTTGTCCCTGAGAGTAATGAGGTCATTGAAACTGCCATGCAATTTTCCAAGTGCAATCTAGACCATTTTTTCCCTTCATTCAATTTTAGACCTAGTTCATTGTCCAAGTGCAGCATCCATTAAAGAGACATGTACTGATGAACTGTCTCTATGGACTATCCATTTAACTCATTGTCACGCTAATAAACATTCTTCACCTACATGGTTTGTCCTATATGGATCATAATGCCAAATCCTTTGCAGTGATTTTGGAGCTTCTCCAGTGTTCCTCTTCATGTTTCACTTGAATCTTGTATTTGAGAGTCAAATTTTCTATTCAGCTCTGGTCTTTTCATCAAGAATGCTTGAAAGTCCCCTATTTCACTGAATGACCATTTTTTCCCCTGAAGGATTATACTCAGTTTTGCTGGATAGGTGATTCTTGGTTGTAGTCCCATCTCCTTCGCTGTCCAGAATATCATACTCCATGCCCTGCGGTCCCTTAATGTAGAAGCTGCTAAATCTTGTGTTATCCTGATTATGTTTCCACAATACTTGAATTGTTTCTTTCTGGCTGCTTGTAATATTTTCTCCTTGACCTGGGAACTCTGGAATTTGGCTACAATATTCCTAGGAGTTTTCCTTTGGAGATCTCTTTCAGGAGGAGATCAGTGGATTCTTTCCATTTCTATTTTGTCCCCTGGTTCTAAAATATCAGGGCAGTTTTCCTTGATCATTTCTTGAAAGATGATGTCTAGGCTCTTTTTTTGATCATGGCTTTCAGATAGTCCAATAATTTTTTAAATTCTCTCTCCTGGATCTATTTTCCAGGTCAGTTGTTTTTCCAATGAGATATTTCACATTTCTATTTTTTCATTGTTTTGGATTTGTTTTACAGTGTCTTGATTTCTCATAAAGTCATTAGCTTTCAATTGCTCCGTTCTAATTTTTAAGGAAGTATTTTCTTCAGTAAGCTTTTGGACTTCCTTTTCCATTTGGCCAATTTTGCTTTTTAGGGCATTCTTCTCCTCATTGGCTTTTTGGACCTCTTTTGCCATTTGGGTTAGGTTATTTTTTAAGGTGTTATTTTTTTCAGTATTTTTTTGGATCTCCTTTAGCAAGCTGTTGACTTGTTTTTCATGATTTTCTTGCATCACTCTCAGTTTTTCCTCTACTTCTCTTACTTGCTTCTCAAAATCCTTTTTGAGCTCTTCCAAGGCCTGGGACTGATTCATATTTTTCCTGGAGGCTTTGGATGTAGCAGTTTTGACTTTGTTGTCTCCTTCTGATTGTATGTTTTGATCTTCTTTGACACCAAAGTAATATTCCATGGTCTCACTCTTTCTGCACTGCTTGCTCATGATCTCAGCCAATTACTTAAGTTGACACTTGTAACTTGAGAATTGTATTGTTATTACACCATGTTCAAAGGGTATACATAAAGGAGGTGGGTATAAATTGATTTTGATATAATAATAAAAAATAATCTAATCAAGTGGGTTAAATGGATCCAAGTAAGTAGATTAATCTGACCTAAGAAAATGTACTGAGAGAAAAGGAAAGGAGGAGGCAGACAAGGATAAATTATATTACAGGAAAAGGCACAAAAACCTATTACAGCAGAGGGAAAGAAGGGAGAGAGATGACCATTGTTTGAACCTTACTCTCATCAGATTTGGCTCAAGAAGGGAATAACATAACCATTTAGATATAGAAATCTAACTTGCCCTATAGGCAATAGGAGGGAAAAGAGGAAAGAAAAGGGAAGGGAGATAGAAGGGAGAGAAGTAGTAAAGGTAAAGGGGAAGGAAAGGGAGGGGGTTAATAGAAGGGAGGTGGGACTGAGGGAGGTGGTTGTCAAAAGCAAAACACTAGTGAGGAGGGAAAAGGAGAAAGGAGAAAGAAAAGCAGAAACGGGGGGGCAAAAGGATGGAGAGAAAGACACAGATAGTAATCATAACTGTGAATGTGATATATGAATGTAATGGAATACTGTTGTGCTATAAGAAATGATGAACAGGCTGATCTCAGAAAAACCTGGAAAGACTTGTATGCTCCGATGCTGAGTGAAGTGAGCAGAACCAGGAGAACATTGTACACAGTAACAGCCACGTTGTGTAATGACTAATATTGATAAACTTAATAAACCCTTCTCAGCAATATAAGGATCTAAGACATCTCCAAAGTCCTCATGATGGAAAATGCTATCCACATCCAAAGAAAGAACTATGGAGTTTGAATCATAATATTTGCTACTTTTTTTCTTCTGTTGTGTTTTGTTTCCTCTTTCTTGTGGTTCCTCTTATTGGTTCTAATTGTTACTTATAACATCATTAATTTGAAAATATGTTTAATAGGAATATATATGTATAGCCTACATCTGATTGTGTGCCGTCTTGGGGGAGGAGGTGGGGAAGGAAGGAGAGGAAAATTTAAAACTCAAAAGCTTATGGAAGTGATTGTTGATAAATCAAAATAAATTAATTAATACCAAAACAAAACAAAACAAAAAAACAAAAACAAAAAAAAATCAGCAGCACACAAAAGCCTAAAGAATGGGACAGTGCTTCCCTACCTCTAAGTGAGCAGAACTCGACTTTAAAATAAAGTAAAAAAGTCAAGAAATAGACTGGGAAAATGAGCAAAAAACAAAGTAAGAACCTGAACATAAAAAACTACTCTAGCATCAGGGAAGACCAAGACACAAACTCAGAAGACAACAACATAAAAATAGCTATAAGCAAAGTCTCAAAGAAAAAAATGCTAATTGGACACAAGACTAACAAAAATTCCTGGAAGAATTAAGGAAAGAAATAAGAATGGCAGAGGAAAAAATGGGAAAAGAAATGACAGTGATGCAAGAAAATTATGAAAAGAGAATTGACAACTTGGTAAAAGAGGGCCACCCCCAAAAAAATACTGAAGAAAATGACACCTTAAAAAACAGAATTGGCCTAATGGTAAAAGAGTCACAAAAATTCAACGAAGAAAAAAAGTCCTTAAAAAGCAGAATTGGCCAAATGAAAAAAAGAGGTACAAAAGCTCACTGAAGAAAATAATTCTTTAAAAATCAGAATTGGGAAAGTAGAAGCTAATGACTCTATGAGACATCAAGAAATAGTAAAACAAAGTCAAAAGAAAGAAAAAAATATAAAAAGAAATGTGAAATATATTATTAGAAACTAACTGATCTGGTAAAGAGATCAAGGAGAGATAATTTAAGAATTATTGGACTACCTGAACACCATGATCAAAAAATGAATCTAGACATCATATTTCAAGAAATTATCCAGGAAATCCACCAATCACCACCTGAAAGACATTCCAAAATGAAAACTTCTAGGAATATTATAGCCAAATCTCAGAGCTCTCAAGTCAAGGAGAAAATATTGCAAGCAGCCAGAAAGAAACAATTCAAATAACACAGAGTTTCAGTCAAGATAACACAAGATTTAACAGCTTACACACTAAAGGATTGGTGGGCATGGGATATGATATTTGAGAAAGCAAAGGAGCTAGGAATACAACCAAGAATAACCTACTTGGCAAAACTGAGTAGTAATCCTTCAAGGGGAAAATCAACATATAACAGAAGAGAGGACTTTCAGGCATTCTTGATGAAAAGGCCAGAATTGAACAGAAAATCTGACATTCAAACACAAGACTCGAAAGAAACATAAAAAAAGTAAACATTTTTGTGGTGGCCAAGAACTGGAAATTGAGGGAATGCCCATCACTTGGGGAATGGCTGAACAAGTTATGGTATATGAATGTAATAGAATACTATTATTTTATAAGAAATGATGAGCAGGCAGACTTCAGAAAAACCTGGAAAAATGTATATGAACTGATGCTGAGTGAAATGAGCAGAACCAGGAGAATGTTGTACACAGGAACAGCCACATTGTGTGATGACTAACTTTGACAGACCAGTCTCTTCTTAGCAATGCAAGGATCCAAGACAATTCCAAAAGACTCATGATGGAACATGCTGTCCATATCCAGAAAAAGAACTATGGAGTCTGAATGCAGATCAAAGCATATTATTTGCTCTCTCTCTCTCTCTTTTTTTCTTTTTCTTTTTTGTTTCTTCTTTCTCGTGGTTTCTCCCATTGATTCTAATTCTTCTATATAACATGACTGATGTGAGAATAGGTTTAATATGAATATGTATGTTGAGCCTATATCAATTTACATGCCATCTTGGGTGGAGGGAGGGGAGAGATGGGGAGAAAATTTGGAACTCAAAATCTTATGGGAGTGAATGTTGAAAACTAAAAATAAATGAATTTATTAAAAAATTTTTAAAAATTACAATTGCTGGAGGGGATAAGGAAAAGTACATACACTAATGAACTTATGGTGGAGTTGTGAACTGGTCCAACCATTCGGGAGAACAATTTGGATAGTTAACTATGCCCAAAGGACTATAAAATTTTGCATACTCTTGACCCAGTCATACCACTGTATGAAGTCTATACTTCAGAGAGATCAAAGGAAAAGGAAAATTATATATTTGTATAAAAATATTTATAGCAGCTCTTTTGTGGTGGCTAAAAATTGGAAATTTGGCAATTCCTCAACTTAATTATTGAATAAGGGAAATGACTTTGGGAAGATAGACCAAAAAGCATCCATTTGGCTTAATAAGTTTAGGGCAAACTAAGGTCTCAGTTTTCAAGATTTCATAGTCTGATAGACAGAAGATGTTTTCTGTTCCATGAGTTAATTGAAGACCTTAGGACTACAGATGGTATTTTCATCACTGGTACTGATCAAAGGTATGAGCTTTACAAAGGCAGATTTGGGAAATAAACAGTTAAGAAGGTTGTATCTGAGGGCAGCATTTGGGTTTCTGGACCTCAGCTTAAAACATTAAATAGGTCAGAATGAGCTGATACTTGCAAGGAATACTAAGGATAACAAAAAAAAAAATTTTTTTTAGCTATACTGGGAAAAAGAAACAGATCAAAGTAGGGGTAAAACTGTAGCAATCTGGACATAGATCAAAATGATAATAACAGAGAGAAGGCAGAACTTTTATTTCATTTATTTTCTTTGCTAAGGGGAATAATCTGAATTGGAAAGAATACAAAACTAGCTAATAAGGAATTGCTAGCCAAAATAAATAGGGACACCAAGAGGGAACTTTGCTGTCCTTAATGAGTTCAAGTCACCAGGATCAGGTCAAATATGTTCAGTGATTTCTGAGTCAGTCACTGATCTTGGGCAGAACAATGAAAATGGAAAAGATACAAAATAACTTGAAGGGCAAATGTTACCCCAATTTTAAAAAATAGAAAGAGAGTCATCTTCACATTGCAGTCAGTGAACTTAACTGATTACTGCCTGGCAAAATTCTAGAATGTATTATTAAAGTGAAGGTTACCAAATGACTAAAAAGCCAGCCATACATGACTTTCAAGAATGGATCATGCCAGACTTCCCTTGTTTCTTGTTTTACAGGTTGCAATGGAATGCTGTAGACATAATTTACCTAGATTTTATGAAAGTATGAGACAAAGACACTAGTGTTACTCTTGTGGATCAGATGGAGAGTTGTGGGTTAACCAGGCGAGATAAAAGTATAGCTGGTAGGGCTTGAAACTTTATAAATGGTCAGTACCATGAGGACCCATGAACAGTTATATATCTAATTTCGTATGAGATCTCTAATGAAATGTTTCAGGGATCTAGTTGTTGTTGTTGTTATTCAGTTGTTTTCAGTCGTGTCTGAATTTGGGGTTTTCTTGGCAAAGATACTGAAGTGGTCTGCCAATTCCTTCTCTAGCTCATTTTACAGTCACAAAACTAATACATCTCTGAGGTCAGATTTGAACTCGGGCTTTCTGACTCTGGGCCCTGCACTCTTTCCACCACACCATCTAGGGATCTGTTCTTAGCTCTGCACTATTTAACTTCTTTTTTTTTTTTGGAAGTTAAGTGGTGCAGTGGAGAGAGTGCCAGACCTAGAGTCAGGAAGACCTAAGTTCTAATCTGACCTCAGTCATTTGCTAGCTCTGTCACGCTGGGAAAGTCACTTAACCTGGTTTACCTTAGTTTCCTCATTTGTAAAATGAACCAGAGAAGAAAATGGTAAAGTACTCCAGTATCTCTGCCAAAAAAACCCAAAACCAAAACAAAACCAAAAAAAAAAAACAAAAACAAAACCCTGAATGGGGGACACAAAGAGTTAAACATAGCTAGAAACAACTCAACAACATTAAATATTTTTTATAAATGACTAAGATAAAAGAATAAAAGAGATGAATGGCATATGTATAAAATTTGCAGCTAAACAAAAACTCGGAGGGTAAGTTATTATGTTGAATGAAACAGCCAGGATCAAAAAAGATGTGTACAGGCTTTAATGTTAATAGGGATAAATGCAAAATTTTACACTTCAGTTAAAGTATAAGACTAGGGATAGGGATGGGTGGGAGTAGAGGTTGGGTGGGTAAATGATAATTTATTTGAGAAAGATATGAGGATTTCACTTGTGTGATGTGATTAATATCTACTAATATCAATGTTGCAGTTAGGTAAACCTACTTTTGTTACCTGTTGAATGATCTAACAAAGGTAGAATAGGCAACCTGAGAAAGCTATGGGCCTCCCTCTAATTCCCCATCCCTTGTTAGATGTCTTTAACTAAGAGCTAAGTCACCACACAATGAGTATATTTGTAGAAATGACTGATATATGGATCAGGATCATATGGGCTCTTAAGTTCTCTTTCAAATCTGAAAATTTGTAATTTTATGAATTAATGTGCAATCCCACCTGCCCGCCAGCTGTAAGATTAATGTCTCTTTTTTGTATGGTAACTTTGCCCGGTACACAAAATTTGTTTTATAGATTCTCCTATTACATTGGAACAAATGCTCTAAAAGAAAATTATACATATTACTCCTTCAAGGACAGTAAATTCATAACCATAAATTGCATGCGATATCTCTCCAACTCATATTGATGTCCTTACCTCTCTCTCCTGGTCTTTTCTAATTTGTCTTTTAAAATCATAATCTCCTTCTTAAGGGCAAGCTGCTGGCCTTCTGCATCACGCAGTTCTTTCTTCAGATTTTTAATTTCATTTGCATGTATTACATTCCTTTTGGATAATTCCTCCTCATAAAAGATACTTTTCTTTTCCAAGTCAGCCTTTAGTTTGGTTATCTCTTGCTGATGTTCTATGCTGCTTATACCTGGTGAGCGACCAATCTGTTTTTGCTAGAAAAATAACGGAGAACTCTTACCAAACAGAACAGTGAAATGGTACCAACTCAGTTCTGCAATAAAGACAGGCATATGTTTATCTAATGCTAACAGGAAATCACAAGACTTATGTGAAAACCAGGTTTATTATAACACAAATGAATACACATGTGGAACCCAAAGGGTTCCCAGTCTTTACAGAAGTTTACATTTTTATAATAGCAGGACAAAGGGAAGAGGGGATACTAAGAAGGGATGTGACACAGGAGGGGGAATGGTGCAACAAAGATGGGAAAAAAGACAAGACAATACCCCATGCAGAGAAGCAAGGTGATAGCAAAAGCCTTATTCTTTTCCCTTGGAAACTGTTAGACTGTGAAGATAGGAGGGTCTGCTTATCTGCAAAGGACCCCAGCTACACAAGTATTATCCCAGCCTGACATAGACTGGCAAGTGTCTGTCTTGCCTCCCAAGGACACACAGGCAGTCTAGCTTGGGGTGCAACAACATAATATGTCAGCTCAGAGAGAGATTCGTACTTGACATATTCAGAGCCTCCAACATGCTCTGGGTCCAATGTTTCTGGAAAATATGGCAACTCAAAAAGGTAAATTCAGGGGACCCCTTTATAGCCCTTAACACTAAATAAACACTATATATGCACAGCTTTTAGAAATTATTTCAGCTAAAAATACATACTTATTCTAAACAGTGTTGAAACAAGTAGAAAAAGCTAGTTGCTTTGCAATAAATATATTAAGAAAGATAATCTACATAAAAGGTTTTGTGTAGGTAGTTGAATCATCATTCAAAATAAATAAAATATTATTTTCTAAATGGTATATATTTGGGATAACTAGATAGGTCATATCACCATAGTGATGAGTACACGAATCATATTATCTTAAAATTTCACATCTTTTCCAGGGTTAAGCAAAGTGTTCACAGAAGGCACCTAATTCAACTGAACAGAAAGAAATCCAAGTATCTGGGTCAGTAAGGAACACTACTCAATAAGTCTTATGGTCTTAAACCTTCCATGCTGTTAAAGACCTGAGAATAATCACATTAATCGTTGAAGCTTTAATATTTTTTCTATCCAAGTTATCTGTCCAATAATAATAATCTCTCCAATCCAATCCAATAAATCGTCCAAAATATTCTCCAAATATCTTTGTCAGGAGCTCAAGGCCATGACAAAACATTTTAAGTTGTTCTTGAGGACTGAGAAAACCCATATCAAGTTCCATTTTCAGTTGTCATAGTCAGGTCCTTCTGCTTCTAGTTTTTCTTTCCTATTCTTGGATGCCTTTCTTAGTCTGAGGTTTTTCACTGTGGCACAAAGAGGTCTACTTAACAGAGAAGTGCCACTTACTATTAGTACCAATATTTAAATTACTAATTAACTTGAGGACCAGATATACAGTAGGTGAGCTACAAAGCAATTTAGTGAGGTCCTTAGTCACCTGAACATCCTAAATATGCTAACCTACTTATATAAAACAATCTCAACAGTTCTATCATCATTATTTATATTCTTTAAGAAATAGTAAATTACATATCTATATCTGAATGTATATGCACATGCATATCCACATACAGATTTATGCTATAAATGTATTTTTGATTAAAATTCAGCACATAAAACAACTGAAATTTTAAAGGAAAAACAACTTTCTTGATATTTTAAAATGCAATTCAAGAAGTACATTTGTACCACATAACCAGAAACTGGCACAATGCTATATCATATTTGTAGACATGCTTTGGTATGCATAATCAAACATCTCTCTATCTCTCTTTCTCTATATGTGTATGTGTATATATACATACATATATATGTGTGTGTATGTATGTATGTATACACATATAGACTAGAATCTCCAAACTTTTCTTACTTTTTCATAACAAAGAACTAGGAGCACTTTGTTTCTCCTTACACATCCAAAGTGGCAATAAGCTAGCATTTGCCTAGATCTGAAGGGAAAAAAGAGGTAAATAACTTCAAAAAAAGCAAAGCATACTGACCTTTAATCCCTCTAATTCATTCTCCAGCTGTTTAGAATACTGTTCACTCCGTTCACGCAGTTTCCTGTCCTTAGATGCCTCTGCAACTGCAGATTCTACATGGACTTCCAACTTAAAAAGAAAACCAATAGCAAGTTTTCATTTTTATAATTCAGAAATAAAAATAATATATTCCTCCTTATGTAGACAATATTTATTAGAGAGTAAAGCCAAATATCCAAATCTTCACTGAATAACTATGATGAAACTAAAAGAGGTCTACGCCTAAGATAGTAATGATTTTTCATATGTGAAAAAAATACAGTGATATAGAGACGTATTACTTCAAATTATCTGAAAAAGGAGCTTCCATTGTTATTCCACAGCCACTACAGAATTTGCCTGACTACTAACCTCTTTTTTGGCTCTTTCTGTTTTACGCAGTTCTTGCCTTAAGCTTTCAACCTTTTGCATCACCAATTCCATCTCCTCTTCCTTATCTCGGACTTGGCGAGCAAGCTTCTGTTTCTGGGAGTGCAAATCTGTCAACCGCTCATTCATCTCCGAAAACTCTTGCATGGCCAGTTTCCGCTGGCTGTGTGCGTCTTTCAGTTCTTTGGTTTGGGATTTTAATCGCTCACTAGACTCTATTAATTCCTACAGTGTTGTAAAAAGAATACAAGTTACCAATTCAGAAGATAAGAGGCCAAATAATGCAGTCATCATTACAGTCAGGAGGAGTCACTTTTGCAAATTCAAGGACAAAAATGAAAGAGATGAATTGTTTAAAGAAACCAAGAAGAGCCTTTAACCAGACTGGATTATAGTCTGAGTTCTTGAGGTAAATATGCAATGCAACAATGAATAAATTACTTAAACTTTTGGAAGTATGTTTTTATGACATACTTTGAAAGAAATTAAAGAGGTATAAAGGATTGAAAGATATGTAAAAAATAACGTAGAGAAGAGCCAGCAGATATGTAGATGAGGAGGGGGGGTATTGGCAATATATTTGAGAAGGGGTATAAATGGTTTGAAGAGGCTTCATAATTATCTGTAAAATATCTTCCTAATTCTGCTTAAAAACTATATAAAAAGCTAGAATATTTTTAAGGTTACTTCACTTTGTGGCTCAAGGTTTTTTATTATCACCTTTCTGGTATTAACGATATGTGACGTCAGTAATCACATATTATAAAGTGATATATATCAAAGGTGATATTAATATAACCTTTAATCACAAGGCTAACGTAAGAACTATTAATATCACTAAAATCTAGAAAATCTGGGGGAAAGACACTGTTTAAAGATAAATATCAGAATATTTTCCACGGTAACTAAATTTGGCTCAATACATGTACAAGACTGTCACCACATATCCTAACTACACATAGAAGATTAACTGCCACTAGAGGCAGGTAGGTGGCAAAATGGATACAGTATCTAGCCTAGAGTCAGAAACCTTTCTTCAAATGTGGCCTCAGAAACACACTAGAAGAATGATTCTATGCAAGTCACCTAACCTCTGATTGCATCATTTTTCTGGTCTGTAAATGAGGATAACAATAGTATCTATCTTTTTTTTTTAAAGGATAAGCTGAGATATTTGTAAAGTGCTTTTGCAAACCTTAAAGTGTTATGTAAATGTTAGCTTAATTACTGTTATTATATTGCTAAATAATTCTGAATATATAAACTACTATTGTGAGGTCAAAAGTTACAATTTTGGCCTTGAAATCTATACTGTAACTAGATAAAACTCCTAGGTCAAGAAGATTTGCAGTAGATCTAAAATGACATAAAACCCTTTTAAATATATACTAAGTAAAAGTGAATACACACTGAATTAATGCAGCACTAGGTTGATAGTTCTGTTCTTTTTTGATAACAAATGGTTTTTTTTTAACATATATTGCTCACAACTTAAAATTTTTTTTTAAGTTTCACATATTTTTTAAAAAGTTTGGCCTGAGCACAATATGTGTTTTGGCATACAAACAAATATACTCATGAGCCATATATTTTTATGTCTATGTCATCCTAATACCTCTATCTACATCTATGAAATCAAACTTTTATGTACATAGAGTAAACAACAACCCAAAAACTAAACTCTAAAGATCTTATTAAAATCTAAGAATAACAACCATTCAAAGGCTATCTTGAAGTTTTAATTTAAGTTGTTTCTACTTTGGACAGCAAAGAAAACAAATCTTCAAAACAGCTATCACATTCTAGTAGCTAGCCGAGCTAGCATTATATTCTAATATGCAAGTTATACAGTTTTCTAAGAAGTCCTTCAAATGAGTTGTAGTACAATCAAAACGTTGATTTTTTTTAAAGTAAGAAACAGGAGAGCAAACTATGTCACAGAAAGTATGTTAATTAGAAAAACCAAGTTCCTTATTATGGTGCTTATTATGATACTAAGACTTTGAAAAAAATGACAATTTTGCCTCTCTCAGGGAATAACTACCTTTGCCTAAATGTAGAAGTATTACATAAATTATTTATGGAAAAAAGGATCTAGGTCAACCTAGCTGAAATATTTTTTATAAAAATCATCAAATCCACAATTTAGATTTAAAAATAAACTAAATCCTCTGAATAAACTATTTTTCTTCTTTAAATTTAATATTTTATTTTCCTCCAATTACACAGAAAAACAATTTTTAACATTCATTTAAAAAATATTTGAGTTCCAAATTCTCTTCTTCCCTTCTTCTTCTCTTCCCTCATTGATATAGGTTATACATATGCAGTCATGCAAAACACATATTGATATTAGTCATGTTGTGAAAGAAAAAAGACCCCCCCCCCAAAAAAAGAAAAGAAAAAAACAACAAGAAAGAAAGTAAAAAAAGGTATGCTTCACACTGCACTCAGGGTTCATCAATTCTCTCGTGGGAGAGGGCTAGCATTTTTCATTATAAGTACTTGCATTGCTGAGAATAGCTAAGGAATTCACAGTTGGTCCTTGTACCATATTGCTATTACTGTGTATAATGTTCTTCTCATTCTGCTCATTTGACTTTGCATCAGTTCATGTATGTCTTTCCAGGTTTTTCTGAGAGCATCTTGTTCATCATTTCTCATTGCATAATAGTATTACATCACAATCATATATCACAACTTGTTCAGCCATTCCCCAATTAATGAACATCCCTTCAGTTTCCAATTCTTTGCCACCATGATGCTATATTTTTGTACATACAGGTAGTCCTTTTCCTTTTTGTTTTTTATCTCTTTGGGATACAGACCTAATAGTGATACTGTTGGGTCAAAGGGTATGCCTGTTTTATAGCACTTTGGGCATGGTTCCAAATTATTCTCCAGAATGGTTGGATCAATTCACAACTCCACCAACAATGTATTGGTGTCTCAATTTTCTCACATCCCCTCCAACATTTATCATTTTCCTTTTCTGTCATATTGACTAATCTCAGTGGTGTTGCGTGGTAGCTTAGAGATAGTTTAATTTGCATTTCTCTAATCAACAGTGATTTAGAGGATTTTTTCATATGACTATATATGTATATAGCATTGATAACTCATCTGAAAAAGTCTCTTCATATCCTTCAGCCATTTATCAATTGGGGAATGGCTCTTATTTTTTATAAATTTGACTCAGTTATCTAATATAGTTGAAAAATGAGGCCTTTGTCAGAGGAACTTACTGTAAAATGTTTTTCATAGTTATGGTCACTGTGTTTTTCCCTCCATCCTGTTTTCCCTATTTATCCTACTCTCTCTTTCCTTTTATCTTGTCCATTCTCAAAAGTGTTTTGTTTCTGACTGCTGCCTCCCTCAATCCACCCTCTAGTCTATTAGATGCCCTCCCTCCACTTTGTCTTATCCCATTCCCCTCCTCCTTTCCTGTAGGGAAAGATAGGATTCTATGCCCACTTGAGTATGTATGTGATTCTCTCTTTGAGCCAATTCCATAAGTTTTGAGTGCTCCATGCCACCTCCCCCATCTTCTGCTCCACTGTAAAAGCTCTTTTATGCCTCTCTTCTGTGAGATAATTTACCCATTCTTCCTCTCCATTTCCCTTTCTCCCAGTGCATCCTTACTTTTCACCCTTTAATTTAATTTTTTTAGTTATCATCCCACTACAGTCAAATCAAACCTGGGCCCACTTGTCTATGTAGACTCCTAATAGCTCTAATAATGAGAAGGATCTTAGGAGTTACTGAATCCTTTATGGTATCTGTTTTGTGTTTACCTTTTTATGCTTCTCTTTTTTTTTTTGTTGAAGCAACTAGGGTTAAGTGACTTGCCCAGGGTCCACAGCTAGCAAGTGTCATGTGTCTGAGGCTGGATTTGAACTCAGTCCTCCTGACTCCAAGGCTACAGCTCTATCTACTGCGCCACCTAGCTGCCCCTTATGGTATTCCTCTTCCTCATTCCTTAATTTTTTATGTCATTCCCTCAAATTCACCTTACACCCATACCCTGTGTCTATGTATATTTCTTCTACCCGTACTGTTAGTGATATAAATTTTAAGAGTTACAAGTATCACCTTCACATATAAAGATGTAAACAGTTCAGCTCCATTGAATCCCTTTTGTTTTCTTTTCCCTCTTTACTTGCTTATGCTCCTCTTGGGTCTTGATATTAGATGTCAAATTTTTGGTTTAGTTCTGGTCTTCTCCTTACAAAGGCTTGAAATCCTTCTATTTTGTTCAATCACCATATTTTCCCTTGATGTATTATGCTTAGTTTTGCCGGGTATGTGATTATTGATTATAGTCTTAGTTCCTTTGCCTTCTGGAATATCATGTTCTAAGACCTTCAATCCTTTAATGCTGCAGCTGCCAAGTCCTGTGTGATCATGATTGTGACGCCCTAAAATTTGAATTGTTTCTGTGTGGCCACTTCAGTATTTTTTCCTTGACCTGATAGTTCTGAAATTTGCCTATAATATTCCTTGGGGTTTTTATTTTGGGATCTCTTTCCTGAGGTGATTGGTAGATTCTTTCAACATCTATTTTACCCTCTGGTTCCAGGACCTCAGGGCAGTTTTCCTTGATGTTTTCTTGAAAGATATTGTCCAGGTCCTCCTGTTTTTTTTGATGGCTTTGAGGTAGTTCAGTGATTCTGATATTCACTCTCCTGCATCTATTTTCCAGGTCAGTTGTTTTTCGCATGAGGTATTTTACATTTTTTCATTCTTTTGAATTTGTTTGATTCATGATGTCTTATAGAGTCATTAGCTTCCATGTGCCCAATTCTAATTTTTAAGGTGTTGTTTTCCTCAATTAGCTTTTGTACTTTCTTTTTCATTTGGCCAAATATACTCTTTAAGGAACTGTTTTCTTTAGTGGATTTTTGTATCTCCTTTTCCATTTGGCCAATTCTTTTTAAGCAGTTTTCCAAGTTGTTGAGTTGTTTTGGATAATTCTCTTGCATCACTCTCATTTCTTTTACAAGTTTTTCTTCTACCTTTCTTATATGATTTTTTTTGAGGCAATTGGGGTTAAGTGACTTGCCCAGGGTCACACAGCTAGTAAGTGTCAAGTGTTTGGTCTGAGGCCGGATTTGAACTCAGGTCCTCCTGACTTCAGGGCTGGTGCTCTATCCACTGCGCCACCTAGCTGCCCCCTTATATGATTTTTAAGCTCTTTTCTGAGCTCTTCCACGAGTTCTTTCTGGGCTTGAGACCACTTCTTGTTTTTCTTCGGGGTTTTGCCCCTAGATGTTTTGACATTGTTGTCCTCTTCTGAGTTGGTGTCACCATACTCTTCTATTGTCAGATTATTTTTTTGGGGGGGGGGAAGGGTCTTTTCCCTTTCTTTTAAATTTGATCTCTGCTCCCAGGGTGGAAGGGACTCTATCTCAGGCTTCCTGTGCCAGTGGCGGCAGGCCCTGGCTGTTTACCTAGTGCTGCACTGATGGTACCCTGAGGTCCACAGGGGACTCTCATGTCAGGTGCTGTATTGAGGGGTTTGGGTGGGGGTGTGGCTGGTGCTGCTGGAGGCTGTAGAGGTCTAGCAGCTTACCTGATGCTGAACTGAGGTCTAAGTGGTGGTTTCTAGCAAGTGCTAAGGCCAGGTGGGGTGTTTCTACATTTCCCCAGGGCTACACTAAAGCACATGGAGATCTGGACCCTGGAGGATACCTATTTGCCCAGGACTGTGCTGAAGCACACTCAGGCCACCAGAATATGCCCATCTGCCCTGGGCTGTGCTGAAACATGTGGAGGCTGGCCACTGGAGTACACCTGCCCACCTGGGGCTACACTGACACATATGCTGGTTCTCAGAGCTGTAGTCTGCTGGTTCCCCTGGCTATGCTAAGACACATAGGGAGTTTTGCTATTGGCATTTCCCTGCTCTACCATACAGGGGCTCCTGCTCATTTGATGAGGTGGAGCTTGTTGCTGGCTTGCTGGGTTGCTTCCTGTCCTGTAATTCACTCCCCTTTTACCCAAGTGAGAAGGATCTTTCTTGCCAATCCTCCAAGTCTCTTAAGCTAAAAGGCCACTCTACCCCATCTTTCTGCTGTCTCTGCTGCTCCAGGATTTATTCTGAGTTGCTATTTTAAGGTGGTCTGGAGGTAAATATGAGAGAGCTACAGCAATTTATTGCTTACTCTGCCATCTTGGCTCTAAACTTCAGTTTAATAATTCTTAAATTACCTCTTATCCATCAATTTTCCAGGTCAGTTGGTTTTCCAGTGAGATAATTCACATTTTCTTCATTTTTTTTCATTCTTTTGATTTTGTTTTACTATTTCTTGATGTCTCATGGAGTCATTAGCTTCCACCTACCTATTCTAATTTATCTTTAACATTTTTATTTAAAGTTTTGAGTTCCAAATTCTATCTTTCCCTCTTTTTCCTTCCCCTTCCCTAAGATGGTAAGCAAACAGATATACATTTTCATATTAGTCATTTCATTTGAGAAGACATAAACAAAAAGAAAGAAATGAAAGAAAGAAGGTGAAAAATAGCATGCTTCAGTCTCTATTCAAACAATATCAGTTCTTTCTCTGGAGGTAGATAGTGTGCTTCATCATTAGTTCTTTGGGATTGTGTTGAATCATTGTCCGATTCTAATTGTTAAGGAATTATCTTCTTCAATAAGCTTTTGTATCTCCTCTTCCATCTGGCCAATTCTGCTTTTTAGGGAGTTCTTATCTTCAGTGAATTTTTGTATATTTTTTCTATTTGGCCTTTAAGGAGTTCTTCCCTACAGTGGATTTTTGTGCCTCTTTTACCATTTGGCTTATTCTGATTTTTAAGATGTAATTTTCTGCAGTATTTTTTGGTGCCTCCTTTACCAAGCTGCTGACTTTTTCCCTGACTTTGTTTTTCCCCTGACTTTCTTATATCACTCTCATTTCTTTTTCCAATTTTTTCTCTACCTCTCTTAATTCAATTATAAAATTCTTTCTGAATTCTTCCAGGAACTTTTTGGGGCTGAGACCAATTCATATTTTTCTTTGACGCTCTGGATGTAGCAGTTTTGAATTTGTTGTCTTCTGAGTTTCTGTTTGATCTTCCCTTTCACAATAGTAATTTCTACGGTCTGGTTCTTTTTGTTGTCGTTTGTTCATTTTTCTAGCCTACTTCTTGACTTTCAGCTTTACATGTTAAAGTTGGTCTCTCTCCCAGGGTGGAGGGGGCACTGTCCCAAAGCTTAGGTTTTGTGTGCGGCTGTTTCCAGAACTAATTTTGGGGCGGAGGAGTGGGGGTCTATAAGTTTTCAATTTTTCCAGGCTAGTATGATCTATGGAGAGGTGTGTTTACAATTCTCCTGGTCTATGCTCTCCTCCATGAATAACCACAAGCACTCTTTTCTTTCTTTCTTTTTTTAATTTTATTTTCAATTCATGGAAAAAATAAGCATTTCCATAACACAGCATAATAAAAAAGATGATTGCACATGAAACTGCAAATCTACAATCTACCACTTGCTATTCCCTCCAAATATATAACAAAGTTATTATGTAAATTTCTTCCCCCCTGCCCTCCAAGATAGGACCATCAGATACAAATGCACAAGCACTCTTTTCTGCCCTGGAACTGTTACCACGGTCTCCCAGAAAAAATGGTCATTCAGTGAAATAGAGGACTTTCAAGCATTCTTCATGAAAAGACCACAGATGAATAGAAAATCTGACTTTCAAATACAAGACTCAAGTGGAACATGAAGAAGTAAACAGGAAAGAGAAATCTTAAGAGACTTATTAAGGTTGAACTGTTTACATTCCTGCAAGGAAAGATGATATTTATAACTCATGAGACCTTTGTCAGTATTAGGGTAGTTGGAGAGAAAAAAATTATATGTATGTATAGATACAGATATAGATATAGATAGATAGATAACAGATAGAGGGCACAGGGTGAGTTGAAGATGAAGGGGTCATATCGGGAGAATAAAAGTAAGGTGTGAGAGGATTATACTAGGAGAAGGAGAAAGGGAGAGGTAGAATGGGGTAAATAATCTCACAAAAAAACAGAAAAGAAAAAGGTTCTTACAGTGGAGGGGAAACAGGGGAAGGTGAGAGGGAATGAGTGAATCTTATTCTCACAGGATTTGACTTAAGAAGGGAATAACATACATACTCAATTGGGTATGGAAATCTGTCTTACCCTACAGGAAAATAGGGGGAGAAGGAGACAAGAGAGCAGGGGAATGATAGAGAGGAGGGCAGACTGGGAAAGGGGGTAATCAGAAGCAAACACTTCTGAGGAGGGGCAGGGTCAAAAGAAAGAATAGAATAAATGGGTGGGTAGGACAGGATTAAGGGAAATAGAGTTAGTTTTTCACAGCATGTCTACTATGGAAGTGTTTTGCATAACTGCACATATACAACCTATATTTAGTTGCTTGCCTTCTCAATGAGGGTGGGTGGGGAGGGAGGAAGGGAGAAAATTTGGAACCCAAAGTTTTAAAAACACATGTTTTAAAAAACATGTTTTCACATGCAACTGGGAAATAAGAAACACTGGAAATGGACTACAGAAATCTATCCTGCCCTACAGGAAAGTAGAAGGGGAAGGGGATAAGAGAAGGGGGGGAGAGATAGAAGGGTGGGCAAACTAGGGGAAGGGATATTCAGAATGCATGCCATCTTGGGGGAGGGGGAGGGGTGAGATGGGGTGAAAATTTGTAACTCAAAATTTTGTGGAAGTAAATGTTGAAAACTAAAAATAAATAAATTTTTAAAAAAGAAAAAAAAAGAAAGATACTTGGGAATTTAAATAAAAGAATATGAAATTTTCTTTATATCTTAGCTTAAATACTGTTTCAAATGATAAATGGGTTTAATAGGTGATTTTAGAAATTCATTTCGAAATGCACGTATGTTATTTTTGGGGAGGAAGGAAGGATGCAACATGTGAAATTTTAAATTTGCATTGCATTTTAAAACTCAGCAAAAATATATTAAAAGGATACTAAATTATAGCATTTTTAAATATTCATATCAGTAAATTATAAAGAAATTTTATTTTTATTCCTCTTGATTTTTTCTATCCAACACACTTATTAAGTGCTTGGAGTATGTGATCTAATTTTCAAGACAATGAGGAATTCCAGAATACAAAGAACATTAGCAAATGCAGAAGTATGTACTAAGTAGACCAGCCAGGCTTGTTTAAAGCACAGAGTATGTAAAAGAGCAGGATGAGATAAGGCTGGACTGAAGGCTTAGGTTCATACTAAACCTTCTATCAGAGGCTTGGACTTTTTTTGGTAAGCTGTGAGTAGCCGCTGAAGCAGGGCAGTGGAAATGTGAAATAGTTTAAATATGTTATCTGAAAAAGCTAGAGAATTCAGAAAGATATGAAAATAAAATTTTGTTTTTTACCTTATTAAGGTCTTCTCTTTCTTGCTTTAGCATTTTTATTTGTTTCTCAGAAGCCTTGATTTGTCTAGAAGCATCATCTAGTTCTCGCCTCATAGAACTAGCTTCTTCCAACTGCTGTTCTAGATGATCAGAATCTAAAATGAAAGATATTGTTCTTTTTATAAACAAAATAATGTAATTATCCACAAAGATCAAAGTAAGATTTTAATATTTCTTTTTTTGTAAATTTTATTTTAAACTTAAATACCAAATAAGAAAAAAGAAACTTAAATACTAAAACTAAAATAATACAAAATAAGAAAAGAAAAAAAAAAAACATTGCCATGGGCACAGCAGAACATAAGAGAGGATTGAAAATATGCAACAATAAATGTCCATATAAATAAATAATAAATATATAATAAATATTATACAATGTATTGAGAGATATCCATATTTTCTTTGCTTCAAGTTTTCTTTTGTTATGCACTGTGCACTTTTTACTTTGTTCTTTTTCCCTCCTTTCTCCCCACCCCCAAAGGCTACAATTAAGCACAGGTTTGTGTGTATGTAATATATAAAAAATATACACATACACATATACACACAAAGAAATACACATATAAACATACATATACCCATACATATATACACACAATTACTTATACATGCATATAGATATCTATAATTATATTCATAGATAGACATATACATTCATATGTATCTATGTAAGACTGCACTACACTTATTTGTCCTCTGTTTCTCTGAGGGTGAATAACCTCTTCTTTCATAAATATGTCCAAGTCTTCCCATACTTTTCCAAATCCACCAACTCGTCATTTCCTACACCACAGCAATATTCCAACCTTATACTCTCTAGTTCAGGGGTGGGGAACCTGTGGCCTTGAAGCCACATGTGGCCTTCTATGTCCTCGGGTGTGGCCTTCTGACTGAGCCTAAGTTTTATAGAACAAATCCTTTTATTATGGGGATTTGTTCTGTGAAGGTTGAATTCAGTCAAAGGGTGACACCTGAGGACCTAGAGGGCCACATGTAGCCAAAGTTTCCCCATCCCTGGTAGTTTTAAATAGTCCAAATAAATGTTGATGAATATGGCTGACACTGTAGTTTCCCTAATTTTCTCTTTTGATTAAATCTATTTTAGCCTTAACTTTGTCTAAGATCATGATTAACACCCTTTCTACTTTTTCCCTAACAAATTCTACTCCTGATCTTTATTTTATGTTTGTGTGTATCTCTTATTTCCTATCTCTCCTGACTCCTCTACTTTACTTCCTCCTGCAACCTTGCCCTGCCCCCCTATTACTTAATCTACCCTCCCTCCAAGGATCCCTCCTTTATCCTCCCATTCTCATTAATCTAAAAACCCTTCTATACTCCTCTTTAACCTATTTCCTCACTCTCTCCTCTAAAGATCTCCCTTTTCCTCTCCTCCCTCCCTATCCCCTTAGCATTTTATTTCTTTATGAATTTAGAAGACTTTTATACTCTTCCAGATATATATGTACTGTTCCCTCTTGAACCTATTCCCGATGAAAGTCGGTTTACAGAACTGATAGCCCTCCTCCTCCATCCAATTCCACGGTGTCGGTTCTTCCTCTCACACCTTATTTGTATAAGATAATTACTATTTTAGCTATTCTTAAACAGTTTTCCTTTTTAAAATCACATCATACTCAGATCTACCCCAATCTTTCTTATGAACTATCCAATTATTAGTAACAATCTTAGACATATGTTTTTCATTTCATTATAAAAAAGGTAAACAGTTTGTCCTTACTGAGTCCCTTGTAATTAGTCTCTGGTATGTGCCTTATATTTCTTTTGATTCTTGTATGTCAAATCTGTTAAGTGCAGGTTGTTGTTGTTTTTAAACAAAATCCTGAAAGTCTGACAATTCATTAACTGTCTGGTTTTTTTTTTTCATTCAGGATTAAGCTTGGCTTTGCTGGGCATCATATTTTAGTGGGAATCCGAGTTCTTTTGCTCTTCAATATATAGTGACTGTATGTAGTATGTATGTATGTATGTATGTATATATGTGTATTTATTGAAGAGCAAAAGAACTCATATATATAATTTTAAAAACCTCATATATATACATATATATTTATATATATAAAATATGGTGGGCTAATGTCACTACTGCTAGGTCTTACGTGATTCTAATTGTGGCATCTGCCAAGATTTCACCCTATATTCTCTTACTCCAAATTCAGTTTTTTTCCTATTTAAACTATGTTTAGGTACTTTCTTCTTGTTGCTCATAACATTTGCTCCTTGAGCTGGGGTTTCAATATTGTCCAATATTGATTTTCAAGGAATTATTTTCTTCCATAAGATTCTGGACCTTCTTTTCTAATCAGCTGACTTCTTTTCATATTCTTCTTATTTTTCTTGGATTGTTCTTTTTTTCTATAGTTTTTTCTCAATCTCTCTCATTTGATTTTTAAAGTCTTTAAAGTCTTTTAAAGTCTTTTTAAAATTCTTCGATGAATTCTTTTTGGGCAGGTGACCATTTGACTTTATTCTTTGGAGTAGAATAGGGTTTCCTTGCTTCAGTATCCTCCTCTGAAGATGAACCCCAGTCTTCTCTATTCCCCTAGTAACTTTCTATAATTGAATTCTCTTTTGCCTGCTCTTTTTTTTTTGTTGTTAAATTTGTAACCATGTCTAGTTCTGGGGAATGGACGATGGTGCCTCTGTCCTCAGGTTCTTCAGTTATCCCCTCTGGCCTGAAAGAGAAATCAAGATCTCCAGCCTCCAGTAATTGCCCACAGCCAGCAGTGTCCCTGCCCCACTGCTTCTGTTCCATCTTGGCCAGGGCCATGTCTCTTCAGCACAGCTGGATCTGGCATTCCTTGTCAGCAGATGCTCCCTCAATCTTTCGCAGCTCAGATGCCCAACTCAGATGCCCTACTGATCACTGTTCTTGGGGTAAAAGTTTCTGTGGTTGGGGTTAAGGTTGGCTCACAACCCAACTACTTCCAGGGCTCCCCATTTGTTGTTTAAGTGAAACCAGCCTGGAGGTGTTTACATTTCACAGAGACCAAACCTCATCCTGGGATTTTTCTTCAAATCTTCTCCAACTGTTGCAGGAGGACCACTGTTCTGCCCCTATTCTTATTTATTTTTACGATCTATGTTCGCTCTGAGGCACTATTTTATCTCATTCATCGGGGAAATCTGGAAAGCTTGGAATTTTCTGACCTACTCCATCATCTTCTCAGAATCCTCTCTTAAAATTTCTTTATTTAAAGGAAATGTTGAAGTCAAACAGAGGGATGCCACATAAAATTACATGATAAATAAAATGCTTATTATTCCATTGCTAAATAACAGCAACACAGCTTTAAGGCACGAATAAAAACATAGTTTAAATAGGAAGAACACTGAATTTGGAATAAGAGGATAAAGGGTGAAATCTTTGCACAAGTCCTTTGACTTCTCCACTCCTCAGTTCTCTTGTTTGCAAAAGGAAAAAACAGGCTCAGATGATATCCTAAGATCGGTTTTAACTCCAAAGCCTAGGTATAAATTCATTAAATATTAGGATTTAGTATAGTTAAGAACAAAACATTTTGTGCTTCTTAAAAACTAAAAATCCATCAACAAAGAAAAGATTCTTTTCTTTAGAGTTGATAATAAGTACTTCCATATACATAACAAATGGATTTATTTATTTAATTAAATTCAATAAGCATTTATTATGTGAAAGGTCTGAGTAAGGTGCTAGGGATAAAAAGACAAACAAAACAAATCAGTTATTGACCTTAAGAACCACATATTCTACTAGGGAACAGAATATATAAATAGTAAGTAATTATAAGGAAGGAAGGAAATAAGCATTTATTAAGCACTAATGACATGCCAGGCGCTATACTAAACCCTAGTGATAAAAATAAAAGCAAAAAAGAAAGACAGCCCCTGTCCTCAAAGAGCTTATATTTTAATGGGGGAAAACAACACAAAAAGTTAAAAAGGGGTATGGAGTTGGCATGGGAATATGATTCTGAAATCCAGAAAGTCACTAACAGGGCCAAGATGAGAATGAAGGCCGCCTAACCTTGGTTCTTCCACAGAATAGAGGATCCAGGAAAAACTCATTAAATGGATGAGGATGGATCTTGTGGAGAAATAGTCCAGGGTGAGCAGACCACAGGGATAATTCCAGAGTAAGGGTGCCTCAGGCACTGAGGAAAGTACAAGATAACGAGGAAGGAGGGAGCACTACTCATTAAGAGAGTTGAAGAAATATTTCCTATAGAACGCGGCACTGAAATTAGTCTTGAAAAAAACTAAGAATTCTAAGAGGTAGAAATGAAAAGGTAATAAATATTTTTCAGCACTAGAGAAGGAATGCTGAATTTGAGAAATAGCAAATAGATCAGTTTCAATGCAACATCACATGAAAATGAGTAATGTGAAATAAATCTAGAAAGGTATGCTCAAGTAAATATTAAAGGGCTTTAAATGCCATGCTGAGGAGTCTATATTTTATCTAGAGACAATAGAAAGCTATTAAAGATTCTTGAGCAAAAAACTGCTAATTAGAGTTAGATCTATAAGTCAAACTTTCTTTAAAAAATTATTTTAGCAATATAAAATAAAAAATTATTTTACAATGGATGAATTAGAAGGGAGAAAGGAAAATCGAGGACATCAAATAGGAGGCTATTGAAATGGTCTAAATGAAAAGTGATAAAAGCCCAAACTAGGCTGTAACTATGAACAAGGAGAGAAGGGAACATATGCAGGAGATGTGTACATATAACGACAAGATTTAGCAACTAATTTATATTACTGTGTGTGTGTAACATAGAAAAAGGACAGAGGGGAAAAGGGAGAAGGAAGAGGGGAGCAAAGAGAAAGGAGAGAGAAGGTATAGGGAAGGGAGAGGAGAAGAGTCTATGAAGTAATTAGTGATGCAGGAATGGAAGTCAGAAGAGAGATTTAGACCAAATATACAGATTTTTGGAGTCATCAGAACAGAAATGATAACTGAATACATGAGAGTTGAGATCACTGAGAGGTATGGAGAGAGAAAAGAAGGCTCAAGTGATGATGCTAACAATTAATTTATAGAATTACAGTTTTATCAAACTAATGAAGGGATTACTTTGAATAAAATAATAAAATTCATTTAGAGGAGCAAAAGGGCTAGAATCTCGAAGGAAGTAATGAAAAAAAGTAGGAATGATGAATATATATTGACATTTTAGAGACTACGGAAGCAAGAATGAGAAGTAACTGGACTCAGTAGCCCAGTTTTTGATAACCCAAGAACATGACCTACCTGGGAAGGGCCTCCCCATTCAATAAGAACTGCTAGGAAAACTGGAAGGCAATTTGGCAAAAAAGAAATTTAGAATAGCATTTTAGAACATATGTCACAGTGTGGTCCAAACAGATATGTGGCCTAACTATGAAAAATAACTTAATTTTTTAAAAAACAGATGAAGATAGAAGGAGATACTTCTCACAACTATCGCCAGCAGGAGAATTAAAGGTCAGAAATGATCATAAAAATATATTGAGATATACAGGGTATCCCAAAAGTCTTAGTGAATTTTAAAACTCCAGTAGCTTATAATTACACTAAGACTTTTGGAATGCCCTTTATACCACAATATGCCCAAAATGAATGTTAAAGGTCATACCATTAAAAATCGTAAGAGAATTAGAGCAGTTACTTTTCAGAACTATGGGTAAGGAGATAATTCTTAACCAAAAAAAAAAAAAAGAGAGAGAGAGACACACACACACACACACAGAGGCAATAACAAAAAATAAGAGTTAACAGCTGTAGGGTGTTTTTTTTGGGGGGGGGCAAAGGTTTTATTCAACATGTTTACACCAACATTTGTGATGCAAATTAATTTATCTATAGTTACCTTTCTTTCTACATAGTTTGGGTTTAGGGACCATAGCGGTCTAAAAAAATGAGTTTGGCAGTGAGACATATCTACACACATACATACATACATACATACATACATATATGTATATATATATATAAGCACATTTACTTCCTCTTTAAATTTGGCATTTAGTCTTTACCATTACGTTTACTTACACTACAATAATCTGAACTCAATCTCTCTACAGTTAAAATTCTTCTCTCTTGGTCTTGTCCAATCTTAACCTACTAGAGTTTCATTTCATTATTATTTTTTTGCTTACTTTACCCTTCCTTTATCTAGGTGAGATAAGGGTGCTATAATGCTGCCTGATTCTATCTTCTATTTCAATGCATTAATTTGTAATAATTAGTTTCCAATAAAAATTGTTTTTATGATTTCCCCCTTTGTAGTCTATAATACTGGACTGGTTCCTGTTCTTCTTTTATCATTACTTACTCCTTTTGATGTGATGTTACCTTGTCATTGCTGGTTTTTTTAAAGGAGAGTTGTGGGACTTTCTACTTGTATTTTTTGTTGTAATGAGGACAGAGTTGCTTACTCTACCATCTTCAAGGGAACCTGTTCCTTTCTAATACCCTTAACCTTCAGATACCTTGAGAACTGTGTCATCTTTAGCAAAGGTCTCTGTATATACTTGGTTTAATACACTTGCTTTTCCAGTCTTTGTTTTCTTCAGTGAGATGTCTAGTCTCTCAAAATACATATCTGGGACTACGATGTTAAAGGTCAAAATATGGTATCTCTACTTATCTCAATGGTAAAAATTTTGTGGTAAAAAAAATCTTTTACAGGTATTTCTCCTTTTTTGTCTGTTGTCTTGATACTTAAATGACCTTACGCTGATTTTGCTTAGGAGCAACCAATAAATTAGCAAGCATTTATTAAGCATTTACTACATAGAAGGTATTGTGCTAAGTGCTGAGGATACAAAGATGAAAGCAAAATTATTCACAGCTCTCAAGGAGCTTTTAGTGGGGGAGAAAAAAATCAAACATGTATTTTTTTCCTTTCATATCTTGTGTATATACAAATATGTATATACAGAAAGAGAAGAAGAGATCAGCTAGGTAGGAGGAAAACCAGGAGAGAATGGTGTCCTGAAAACCTAGAGAGAATAGAGTATCAAGTGGGAGAACAACACTGTCAAAGGCTGCAGAGAGGTCAAGGAGAATGAGGACTGAAAAAAAATCATTGGATTTGGCAACTAAGATCATAAGTAACTTTAAACAGTACAATTTTGGTGGAGTGATAATGTTAGAAGCCAAACTTTCAGGGGTTAAGAAGAGAGGGACAGGAGAGACACGTGGAGACACCCATTATAGATTGTTTTCTAGGAGTTTATCTACAAAGGGCAGAAGTGATATAAAACAATAGTTAATAGGCATGGAAGGAGCAAGTGATGATTTTTTCAATATGAGGAGACCAGGGAAAGTTTGTAGGCCATAGAAAATGGGCCAATAGAGAAGAGGAGATTGAAATTAAGAGTGGGGATGACAGAGGCGGCAATCTATTGGAAAAGATGGGATGGAATGAGATTGCTTAAACAATCAGAGGGGTTGGCCTTGGTAAGGAATAAGCCACTTCATCATATGAAACAGTGATGAAGGAGGAGAAAGTGGCAGAAAGTACCTGAATGAGAAATATGAGAAACAGAAGACAAGAGGGAGTTCATAGCAACAGTCTAATTTTTTTTTCTGTACAATATGAGGCAATGATCTCACCTGAGAGAGGAGGGGGAGAGGGAGCCATCATAGGAGACTTGAGGAGGGAAAAAAAGTTTGGAAGAGCTGCTGTGGAGAGTGAGACAGTGAGTTGATAAGAGAGGTATAATACAATTGCCAAGCATCAGTGAGGGCCCAGTTGAGGTTATGAAACATAAATCTGTAGTGGACCCAGAAGGAATGGTTGAGCAATTCTCTCTACCTTTTTTTAGCAGCACATGGGCAGGTATGAAGGTAAAAAATGGTAGGAGTGATTCAAGGCTGAAGTTTGGCTGGATATAATTGGTCAAATAAGGTAGCTCAGGATTCAAGAGAAGACAATGTAGAGTTGACCTAGCTCACCAAGAAGTCAATACGAAGAGAAGAGGAGAGAATGCGGAGATGACTTGGGAGAGAAATGAGGGGTCAAGGGTTTGAAAGTCATGATGAGGATGAAAGGCAGGGTTATATAAAGGAAGGCAGAGGGAGAAGTGAAAAGCTAAAAGTTTATGGGTAGATAAGGGAATTCCAGAATTTTTGAATGAATGTAGTACATTTGTGGATGAGGGTAAGAAGAACGGTATGACCATCTTCATGTGTGGCTGACATGGGGTGGAGGAGTAGCTCATGGAAAGTGAGTAGGTTGAGGAACTGAGTGGTTAGAGTATTTGAGGGAGAATCAATATATTTGTATGCTAAAGTCCCCTACTCATAAGGGCAGGAGTTGGGTCAAACAATCAACTTACTGAGGAAGGAAGAGGAGGCATCTGTAGATAATAGCAGCCAAGATTTTGATTGGGTAGTAGATATGAATACCATGAACCTTAAAGGAAGAAAGATTACTAAATCATGGAGAAATGGGTAGAACCTGGAAGTGGTAATGGGGAGCAAGGAGTATTCCAATTTTTCTACCTTGATCATTGAGCATGAGTGAAGGTGAAGGCAGTACTGGAAAGGGCAGCCAGGGAGGTGGTCATCAAAGGAAAGTCAGTTTTCAGTAAGAGCTAGTAAGGTGGAAGGACCCATAAATATTCAGGAACAATGTTTTAAATAGCACCATAACAGAGAGTCATAATTTTCAAGCAATATGCAATGAAAAGCTTTCAAAATATAGAAACCCAGTGGAAGGAAAAAATTGTTTAAGAACAGAGAGAAGTACATGTATCATCCCTGTCACCACGTATGAAATAAAGTAATTTCAAAGATGCTTTAAGTGAGCCTAAAGCAGATGAACTTACAGTCCAGTGCTTTTATTCAGTTACAACAAGCAGTCATTTTATCTAACTTTACAATGGTCCACAGGCCTGCAAATGAATTCTTTAAAATAAAAGGGCAGTGATTTGTTCCTGGACCATTTTTATTCGAACTCCACTAAGTTAGATTAAAACAACAACAACAACAATATTTTTTACATACATCTTGGACTAGAAAAATAGACCACAATGGATTTGAAAAGAATCCAAATAAAAACTCATACAATATTACACAATACACTACCTCCCCCCAACACAGCTATAACACTTCTTTGTTTGTTTGTTTGTTTTTTAGGCAATTGGGGTTAAATGACTTGCCCAGGGTCACACAGCTAGTAAGTGTCAAGTGTTTGGTCTGAGGTCACATTTGAACTCAGGTCCTCCTGATTTCTCTATCCACTGCGCCACCTAGCTGCCACTTATCACACTTCTTTGTTAAGAAAGAAAAAGAATGATAGATTTTCTCATACTGTATGTGATAAACATGTTAAATATTTATAGAACTATTTCTTGACTAGACAAACACAATTTTACAGAAAAATAACAAATGCTACCGAGTAGACTTATCAAATATAACTGACAGTGTTTTATACCCAAATCAAGCTTATAAAACCCATTAATGAATCTCAATACCCTCCAAGGATAATATCCACACAAATTTGAATACGAACATCAAACAAAAATCTAAATTATACAGATACGTTTAAGAAATATAAGAGATTTGTGAAATAATACAAGATTAGGTCACTGCTAAAAAAAAGAAAAGAAAGCCCATTCTTAAGGAGCCAGATTTATAGATCAATATATATTCTGCAAAAGAACGGTAGAAATGTTCCAGCAATTGAACACTCCTCCAAACATGTAGAAAATAAGATTAAGTGGTCAGAATTATACAAAAGAAGCTGGTTATTCTTTATTAACAAAGATATGAGAAATTCTCATACTACAAATATAAATACCTTTGGAGATTCAATAAATAAAATATAAAAGAATTTAAGCATTATTGCAGACAAAACTGTAAACCACAATCATCGATTTTTTTTCAGTTATTTTTCAGTTGTGTCTGACTCTTTGTGACCCCATTTGGGGCCTTCTTGGCAAAGATACTGGAGTGGTTTGCCATTTTCTTCTACAGCTCATTTTGAAGATAAGGAAACTGAGGCAAACAGTTAAATGACTTGCCCAGGGTCACACAGCTAGTAAGTGTCTGATGCTAGATTTGAACTCAGGAAGATGAGTCTTCCAGGCCTGGCACTTTATCCACTGTGCAACCTAGCTGCCCTATCTAATACAATGTTGATCCACAAAGACTGAAAGACAACACTTCAATTACAGGTTACCACACCAAACATTCAATATGTAAATAACTACACACAAGGAAGTGATTTGCAGGATAAACTGGAGATAAACAACAAGGGCACACTCTAATTTTAAGTGGAACTGGGAAAGGGTTCATGTTATCAGGTGGAATTTTAGCTGAGACTTGAAGGAAGCCAGGAGGCAGAGATGAGGGAGAGCATTCCAAGTATGGGGGTTAACCAGTAAAAACATCCACAGTAGGAATATGGGAGAGTCTTATGCAAGGAATAGAAAAAAGGCCAGTGTCACTCAGCTGAATATGTTGAGGGGCTATTTCAACAGTCCAGATGTGAGGCAATTAGGGCCTGTACCAGAGTGGTGGCAATGGCAAAGGAGAAAAGAGGTTATATTGTATAGTGTATTACCCTTTCCTTACCTTTTCTTTTTTCTTTTAAAAGAATTAAAATATAAGAAAGCTTCTCCTATGTTCCCTGTTTTATCTTTTTTATTTAATAAAGGTTGACTTGAGCTGTTTTATTCAGTTTTTAATGCAGCAAAAAGTTACATTGACCTTCTCTGTTGTTTAGAATAAGAGCATTCTAAATTTAAGTAGAGATGCAATAAGTACTTTTAATTAGGTATTGCTGTGGAACCAACAAAAAGTCTTAATAAAATGGTTTTACTGAACCATATACGCTAGATAGTATTGAACCTGAATGACAAACTTCAGATACCAACTATTTGACTGTATTTTTTTTATATTAACAAAAGAGTATGTAGACAACAAATATCACATAATTATTCTTCAATAGATGAAGAAAAGGCTTTTGACAAAATAACAACACTCATTCCTATTAAAAACATTAGAAAGCTTAAAATGGTAAATAATATCTAACTAAAACCAAGAGCAAGCATTGTATCTAATAAGATCAAGGAAGAAGCAAGGATGTCCATTATCACCACTTTTATTCAATATTGTATTAGAAATGCTATTTATAGCAATAAGACAAGAAAAAGAAATTAGAGGTATAAAAATAGGCAATGAGGAAACAAAATTATCACTCTTTGCAGATGATATGATGGTATGCTTAGAGAACCCTAGATTTAGCAAAGTTGCAGTATATAAAATAAACCCACATAAATCACTAGCATATACTACAAACAAAACTCATCAGAAAGAGATAGAGAAATTCCACTTAAATTACTATAGGCCATATAAAATAAACTCGGGGAATATATGAACAAGATTGATTACAAGACACTCTTTACACAAATAGATCTAAACAATTGGAGACGTATTAACTATTCGTGAGTAGATCAAGCCAATATAATAAAAATGACAATTCTACCTAAATTAATTTACTTATTATTCAGTGTCACATCAATCAAACTACTAAAGAATTATTTTATACAGCTAGAAAAAATAGTAACAAAATTCACCTGGAATAACAAAAAGTCATGAACATCAAGGAAATCAAAGAGAAAAAAAAGGTAAAGGAAGGAGGCCTAGCAGTACCAGATATCAAACTATATTACAAAGTGGTAATCATGAAAAAAATCTGTTACAGGCTAAGAAATGCAGTAGTGGAGCAGTAGAATAGATTAGGTATACAATACACAGAAGTAAATGACTACAATAATCTAGTGCTTGATAAACCCAAAGATTCAAGCTTTTGGGGTACGAACTCACCATCTGAGTTCAAAATTGCTGGGAAAACTGGAAAGTACTTTGGAAGAAAGTAGGCAGAGACCTATGTCTCAGTTATCTTTAATCTCTCCCTGTCTCCTGGCTGCTTCCTTATTGCCTACAAACAAGTTTGTGTGTCTTCCATCTTCAAAAAAACCTCACATAATTCATCCATCCCAAATAGCTACCATCCCATATCTTTAGTGGATAAATACTTTGAGAAGGCTATCTACAAAAGATGACTTCACTTCTTTCCTCTCACTTTCTTCTTAACTCTCTGCAGTCTGGCTTTTACTCTCATTATTCAACTGAAATTGCTCTCTCATAAGTTAAAAACATTCTGTTAAATGCCAAATCTAATGGCTTTTTCTCAGTCTTTATCCTTATGGATCTCTCTGCAGCTTCTGACACTTCTGACTACCCTTTTTTCCTGGATATTCTCTTCTCTCCAGGTTTTTGTGATACTATCCTGGTTCTCCTCCTACCTGTCTGGATACTCCTTCTCAGTCTCTTTTTGCAAATCTTCAGCCAGGTAACATCCACTAACCACCAATGTCCCCCAGGTTCTTTCCTGAGCCCTCTTTTCTTTTTCCTCTATTTTCTTTCACTTGGAGATCTCATCAGATACCATGGATTCAACTATCATCAGTGTGCCAATGATTTTCAAATCTATGTATCCAGCCCTAACTTCTATAACTTCCAGTCTTGAATATCCAACTCCATTTTGAGTATCTCAAATTGGATGTCTCACAGACAATCTTAAACTCAATATGTGCAAAATTAAACTTATTATCTTTCCTCCATCGCCCTTTTGGCCAAGTTCTCCCCTTTTTCCTAATTTTCCTGTTACCGTCAAGGATACCACCATATTTCCAGTAATTCAAGCCTACAATTTAGGCATCATCTTCAAATCTTCACACTCATTCCCTTCCCCACATCCAATTGGTTGCCAAGTCCTATCAATTCTACCTTTGTAATATATCTTATATACATATATATATATGTGTGTGTGTGTGTGTACGTATATATGTATATATGTGTATGTGTGTATATGCCCCTTAAATCTCAGCCAAAGTGCCACCTTCTCAAGAAGTCTTTCCTAGCCCTCCTTAAACTTAGTGCCTTCCTTCTGAAAATATGCCCAATTTATCCTGTTTACATCATGTCTGTATATAATCATTTGCATGTTTTCTCCCTACATTAGACTTTGAGCTCCTTGTAGACAAGGTTTGTCTTTTGCTTTTCTTTGTGAATCCAGTATTTATTACAGTTTCTCGCACATATTAGGCACTTAATGCTTACTGACTGACTACTCAAGGTACCAGATAGTGATGTCAACAGCATGAGCCTTTATTCCCCTGAGCCAATTAGGGATGGCTTAAAGGATGGTTTAAATACCCTCTGAAGAAAAACTAGCTTAACTTACATGACAGTCAGGGAGAGGAAAGAAAATATATATCTCACCACAGTGTTTAGTCTGTCTATATACGCAGAGGATGTAAAGTTCTCTCCTCTGTGGAGCATAAGCTACTTGGAGGCAGATTATTTTATTTTCTATCGTTGAATCTTTGTTTCCAACGTAATAACTTGTGAGGGATTGTCTGATGTTGGCTACGTGCCACGTGGAGGTTATGGCAAGTTGGGGCAGGGACAAGATATTAGGAAGTAACCGGAGCTCACGCTCCCGAGGCAGGGGGCTGTGCCATGTGGAGTTGTGGTGAACTGGGGTAGGAACAGGATATGGGGAAGTAGCCAGAGCATGTGCTCCTGAGGCAGGGGGCTGTGCCACGTGGGAGTGGGACGGCAGAGAACAAGCTCCCTTTGTCTAGTCCTCTGCCTAGGTGCAGCGCTAACCCCAGACGTCTCCTTCCTGTATCCGGGCCTAGCCTCCTGTGTCATGTCCTCTCCCTAGGTGCAGCGCTAACACCAGACGTATCCTTCCAGTATCTGAGCCTAGCTTCCCGTCACATCCTCTCCCTTGGTGCAGTGCTAACCCCAGACATCCCCTTCCGATATCTGATCCTACAATCAATGACTAGTAGGCGGGCTGAGGAGGAGGGGCTAGGAAGGTATATAGGGGCGGTAGGGGTCAGAGCTTGCTCTCTCTTGTTCCTGCTCTCTTGCTCTTGCTTTCCTGCTTGGCCTTGCTGTGATAGCCTCTGAATAAAGCTCGAGTGTTTGCACCTCCTGATCAGCTCGTGGGTGGGCTCCGAAGACTGGTAAGTATGACCCTGGCAGCCTGCTCCTTATAGGAGGAGAGTGCACGGCGCGACCGGCACAATAACTGGCCCATAGTACATATTTAATTAAATGTTAACCAACTGAAACAACAAGTTGATTCAGAAGGGAAGAAGTGTGACTGATAGTCAGAGGTAAAGAAACATGAGTGACATCATGATTGACACATACTCCCAGATAAAAAGCCTGGGTTATGCCAGAAAGGAAAAGAATGTTAGGTAATTGAGAGCCACCTGTATGAGGATCCTAACTGTTGATTGGATCCTGTTGACAATACTGCTACACTAAGTGTTTAGAGTCACCATATGTAGAAGGTGATAAGACACATATTTATTGACTAGTAGAAAAAAGATGACCTGAAAGAAATCTATAGAATGGTTATGTAATTACGGATATCTTTTCTTAACAGCACTGCTACCAAATGATAATTTACTTATATGCTTAAAAGGCTTAATAATGAAAAGGCAAATTGTAGCAGAGTAAAAAGCAAACTCCAACAGTAAGTGAGAGACCTGAGCTCTGATTTATAACTCTGACATGAGCCAGCTTTGAGATCCTATTTAAGTCATTTCATCTGTTTGGGTCTTAATTTCTATGAATAAAATGAAGATGCTGGACTAGATCAAAAAATTACCATATACAGGTTTACAACACATGATATAAATAAAAAAATCAATATAAAAATGTACAAGTATCTTAAATGAAAAAAATTACTATTTCTTGACAATATTAAAGGATTATAGGAGATACTGCTATAAATACTAAGTGTCATCCATAATTTCACTATGATATTAGTACAACACTGGAAGAATGGTATTTGCTAATAGAGAGATACCATTTTCTTAATTGATAAGCACTCTGGAGAACTATTTCTGTCTACAAGAAAATATTAATAATGAACTATGGAAATTTACCTGTTATTTGTTTCCTCAACTTCTCAATTTCTTCTTTTAAGTTTTTTATTTCTAAATCTTTGTTTGCAGTTAATGGGCCATCTACAGTTGAATACTGCAGAGCCTGGACTGTCTGTGTTGATTCTTTAAAAAGAAAGAAGGAAAAATAAGATAACAGTGACTCACATGCATTTTATGAACTACATTAACAGACATATGGAAAAATCCTTGCAGAGTTAATGACAAAGTCCAGACATAAAAGTATTATGACTCTAGAACAAAATTCACAAATGTTCTCATTCTTGCCATCTTAAGAACATATGCCTAACGAACTGGGAAGGTATCCTGTACATAACTTGACCTAATCCACAACTCATAGGACCATCTCTCTACTTTGGCCCCAGTGGCCTTCTCACATTGGCGTCTTCCTCACACCGAAGGTCTCTTTCTCAAATCACTGAGTTCCTCCTCAAACCTCCATTTCAGAAAGCCCTCACACCATTCATGCTCTCTTTAAACAGGGAAAAGCACATAATTCCCTTGATTATTTCCTCGCCTTTTCCCTGAGCTGATAGGAAAAACAGAACAACAGATAGATATTTTCTTTTTTTCTACTTCATGGACCAGCTTTACTGGCTTTCATACTTTTCCCCATGTTAGGGGTTCTATATTTGTTCCTTTCCACAGGCTGTCCTCCATGGATACACTATATTAGCTACACAGCTCTGATCTTAGAATAGAACTAGTTTCATTCAAAGTTCAGCTCCAGTCTACATCTTTCTAGATACCTCTAACTGTTAATACTTTCCTCTATCCTTTCCTATTTCTTTCTGTTTATTTTTGAAAATGTTTGTTATATATTCACATATCCCTGTTTTCTCCCTCTTCAGAATATAAGCTCCTTGAGAACAGTGACTATTTAATTTTTGTTTCTGTATCTAGCACTATCTATCACATAAGAGTACAAAACAGTGGCAGCACTACCTTAAAACATTCTTTACCTTGAAGCTTTCTACTAAGCTCAAGTTTTTCCTGTTCAAGACGTCTTATTCTCCGTTCATAAGCTTCAGTTGCTAAACTGTCCTCCAAAGTTCGCTGAATATTGACATCAACATCCACTGAGGGAGGTCCAGCTGTAACTCTTAAACAACTTCGATCTGAAAGAACACTGAAGAAAAGAGAAAATAACTTGGCATCATTTTGAGATGAAAATCTTGAAGATAAGTAAAAACAAGGTTATTCATCATTCATAAAAGAATTTAACTTTTTAACATTCTAGAACAATCAGCAATATTTAAATAAAAAAAGCAACCTCATTTACCTAGTAAAACATTTTAATGAAAATACCAAAATTCTATAGTTCCTTAAATTGGCTTTTTTAAATGACATATAAAGTTGCCTAAAAAAAAAAAGTCTGGCTCTTTAAAGAATAACAAGAATTTCTATCAATATAGTTATGTGAAAGCATTTCAGCTAATATCATCAATGTTTTGTTACATAATTCTATTGATTAGAATGATATTCAAATACATAATGGTTCCTTAACTACAAACACACAAATGGATCTGTGATTCTCTCTGTTTGAAGGTTCTTTACCAATTAATCCATGCCTAAGCATCCCATGAACCTTCTTTTCCTGTGAAGATGCTTATGCCAAACTCTGTTGAGTGGTTCTGGCTCTCTCAGAGAAGACTGTTGGAGGTTCTAGAGCTAAATGTAACTGGCGATGCTATCTCTTGTGTTTTTCAAGAAATCTTGACTAGGGAAGATGGTGGAATAAGACAGGAAATACTGGGCTCTCCAAAATTCTCACTCAAACAAGATAAAATATTGCCTCAAAGTGAACTTTCAGCAGCAGAAATAATCTAAGACAACTGGAGAACAACTCAGGAAACACCTGACCTCCAAGAGCCTAGGTTTGGCCCAATGAAGTGTAAACATCTCCAGGCAGACTCCCCTAAATTAACAAACAACAAGCCCTGGAAGCAACTGGGATTCAGGAAACTTTACCTTACAGTGTGGTGGTGGGATAGCTGATCAGGGGAGGATTGAAGGACCCTGCACTCTTGTGGGACACCAGGCCCAGGTGGGTGAGGATTAGTGAGCACATGCCTACTGAGTGCAGTAGCAGAGGAGCAGGGACCCTGCTCACTGTCAGCATTAGCAGGAGAGTCGAATCCTGGTTTTGGTTCCAGGGCAGAGGGGTGAGATGAAGTTTGCAGCCAGGAAAGGGACTGACTGACAAGAGCAAGAGCATTTGCAGTGACAGTGTAGCTGGGGGCACTAGCCTTGGCTCAGGGGCAGAGAGGAGTACCTGAGGTAGGGCCCCTGGCAGAGCTCAGAAAACAACAGAATGAAAAACCTAAAGTCTGAGGCATCATTCCCCACACCTTGGGACTAGAATAGACTATATTAATAAGCCACATATATGAGGATGCATGCGCACGCACGCGCGCGCGCGCACACACACACACACACACACACAAATAGTTAACACAGGAGAAAGAACCTGACCAAAGATAGCTATTATGGGGATAGAAGAGATCTGGGTTTATACTCGGAAGAAGATATAAAGTTAAAAAAGCCCCTCTCACTTCAAAGAAAAATGTGAAATTGCTACATGTCCAAAAAGAGTTCTTAGAACATCTTACTGGGGGGGGGGGGGGGGGGGCGGAGCCAAGATGGTGGAGGGAAAGCAGTGACTGTCTTGAGCTCTCTCCCAAAGCCCTCCAAATACCTAAAAAAATGGCTCTAAACAAATTCTAAAGTAGCAGAACCCACAAAAAGACAGAATGAAACAAATTTCCAGCCACAGACAACCTGAATGGTTGATTGGAAAGGTATATCGCACTGGGCGGGGAGAGGAGCACAGTTCAGTGTGGGTGCCCAGGTCGAAGCAACCCTGGAGCAGGCCTCAGAGGACTGAATCGCGGGCAGCTGTGGTGGTTTCCAGACTTCTCAACCCAGGAACCCAAAGACAACGTGGAAGGTCAGTGGGAAAAGTCTGTGACTGTGGTGAGAGAGCAGTTAGGTCTCAGCCACAAGTCTCGAGCTCGGCCTGGGGAAGTGACTGTTTCCTGAGCTTCTGGCCCACAGACTGAGGGGGAATCAAGTGGCTGATCAGAGGGGGATTGCAAGGATCTCTTTGCCAGTGCTGAGGCAGGAATCTCTTGCTCTACTGGTGCTTGGATCTAGGTCACAGTTCGGAGGGGTGATCCTGGCGTGGTGAAGTTTGTTGTGGCAGCGGAGAGGAAACACCTTGCGCCTTATCATAGCACCTTGGAAGAACTGAAAATTTACAGGTCCCTAGAAGTAGCTCTGAAAACAGCTGTACAAACCCCCGAAGCTTGAGACAGTACACTCTTCACATTGGAAGCAGACTTTTACTTTAACAAAGAGTTTAAAACTCAAGGAATTGGCCGGTATCATGAGTAAGCAGCACAAAAAGAGTCAGACTCTATTATCTTACTTTGGTGACAAAGAAGATCAAAACATGCAACCAGAAGAAGATAACAAAGCCAAAGCTCCTACATCCAAAGCCTCCAAGAAAAATATGAATCAGTCCCAGGCCTTGGAAGAGCTCAAAAGGGATTTTGAGAAGCAAGAAGTACAGGAAAAACTGAGAGTGATGCAAGAAAATCATGAAAAACAAGTCAACAGCTAGCTAAAGGAGACCCAAAAAAATACTTAAGAAAATAACACCTTAAAAAATAGCCTAACCCAAATGGCTAAAGAGGTCCAAAAAGCCAATGAGGAGAAGAATGCCCTAAAAAGCAAAAGTGGCCAAATGGAAAAGGAAGTCCAAAAGCTTACTGAAGAAAATACTTCCTTAAAAATTAAAATAGAGCAATTGGAAGCTAGTGACTTTATGAGAAATCAAGACACTGTAAAATAAATCCAAAAGAATGAAAAATTAGAAAACAATGTGAAATATCTCATTGGAAAAACAACTGACCTGGAAAATAGATCCAGGAGAGAGAATTTAAAAATTATTGGACTATCTGAAAGCCATGATCAACAAAAGAGCCTAGACATCATCTTTCAAGAAATTATCAAGAAAAACTATCCTGATATCTTAGAACCAGAGGGCAAAATAGAAATTGAAAGAATCCACCGATCACCTCCTGAAAGAGATCCCCAAAGGAAAACTCCTAGGAATATTGTAGCCAAATTCCAGAGTTCCCAGGTCAAGGAGAAAATATTACAAGCAGCCAGAAAGAAACAATTCAAGTATTGTGGAAACATAATCAGGATAACACAAGATTTAGCAGCTTCTACATTAAGGGACCGCAGGGCATGGAGTATGATATTCTGGACAGCAAAGGAGATAGGACTACAACCAAGAATCACCTACCCAGCAAAACTGAGTATAATCCTTCAGGGGAAAAAATGGTCATTCAGTGAAATAGGGGACTTTCAAGCATTCTTGATGAAAAGACCAGAGCTGAATAGAAAATTTGATTTTCAAATACAAGACTCGAGTGGAACATGAAGAGGTAAACAGGAAAGAGAAAATTATAAGAGCCTTATTAAGGTTGAACTGTTTACATTCTTGCATGGAAAGATGATATTTGTAACTCATGAGACTTTTGTCAGTATTAGGGTAGTTGGAGGGGAAAAATTATATATATGTATATATAGATATAGATAGATAGAAAGATAGAGGGCACATGGTGAGTTGAAAATGAAGGGGTCATATCTGGAGAATAAAATTAAGGGATGAGAGAGGAATATACTAGGAGAAGGAGAAAGGGAGAGGTAGAATGGGGTAAATCATCCCACAAAAAAAAAAACCCAACAGAAAAGAAAAGGCTCTTACAGTGGAGGTGAAACGGGGGAAGGTGAGAGGGAATGAGTGAATCTTATTCTCACAGGATTTGACTTAAGGAGGGAATAACATACACACTCAATTGGGTATGGAAATCTGTCTTACCCTACAGGAAAATGGGGGGGGGGGGAAGGGGACAAGAGAGTAGGGGAATGATAGAGAGGAGGGCAGATTGGGAAAGGGGGTAATCAGAAGCAAATACTTCTGAGGAGGGGTGGGCGGGATAGGATTAAGGGAAATAGAGTTAGTTTTTCACAGCATGTCTACTATGGAAGTGTTTTGCATAACTGCACATATACAACCTATATTTAGTTGCTTGCCTTCTCAATGAGGGTGGGTGGGGAGGGAGGAAGGGAGAAAATTTGGAACCCAAAGTTTTAAAAACACATGTTTTAAAAAAATATTTTCACATGCAACTGGGAAATAAGAAATACAGGAAATGGGTTACAGAAATCTATCCTGCCCTACAGGAAAATAGAAGGGGAAGGGAATAAGAGAAGGGGGGGAGAGATAGAAGGGAAGGCAGACTAGGGGAAGGGGTATTTAGAATGCATGCCATCTTGGGGTGGGGGGAGCGGCAAGATGGGGTGGAAATTTGTAACTCAAAATCTTGTGGAAGTAAAGGTTGAAAACAAAAAAATAAATAAAAATAAAAATTATCATAAAAAAAAGAAACTGAGGCTCTGGGATATGAAGGGATATGAGCAAGGTCACACAGTTAATGAATGATGTAAATGGGAAGAGAATTCAGGCCTTCTGATTCATTTCCAGGGCTTTTATTTTCCTTGGCTTTCAATAAGATATTTTTAAATAGTCCTCAGACTTCCTGTGGATTATTTACTTTTAGACTATTCTATTCTTTCTTTTTTTATTTTTAACAAAACCTGGATTCTGTTATAGATTTTTTTAATGGAGAAATTAGTTTGTTTTTTAATTATGCATTCCCAGGGAGAAAGATGATTTTACTTCCTTCATAGTATACAGCATTAGCCAGGACCTCATTAGAGCACTGAAGCTACTTGAAATTGGGAAATGAAAAACTTGGAGAGAATGAAGAGGGGGAGGATCAAAGATGATCAAAGCAATGGAAAAGAAAACCTATGAGAAAAGATGTGAGGAATCAGGAATATGCAGATGAAAGAAGGCTGATAACAACTGTCTTCTACTACATGGATGTTTACCATACCAAAGATGGCTGATGAGCTATTTTCCATTACCAGGAAGAACACATTAGGAATAAGAGAGATTTTGTTTTCATTGGGATGATTTTTGTCTAATTACAAAGGATTCCAAAATCATAGACCTAAAAATAGAAGTCAATAATATTTTACCACTGAATATTTCCATATTATTGAGGTTTGATTAAAAAAAAAGAAGAAGAAGAAGATCTTATGAAGGACTTGAGAGGTTGAGGAAAAGTTAGGGGAAAAAAATAAGAAAATCAAGAACATTATGAAAAAAGTCAACAAATTGGAAAAAGAGATTTAAAAACTTAATAAAATAACCTCTTAAAGACTAGAATCTGGCAAGGGGAAGCTAATGATGCTGTAAGACACCAAGAAATAATAAAACATAATCAAAAGAATGAAAAAATGTAAGAGACTGAAATAGCTCATTAGAAAAACTGATAGGGGCAGCTAGGTGGTGCAGTGAATAGAGCTCTGGCCCTGGAATCAGGAGGACCTGAGTTCAAATCCAGCCTCAGACACTTAATACTTACTAGCTGTGTGACCCTGGGCAAGTCACTTAATCCCACTTGCCTCACCAAAAAGCAAAAAAAAAAAAAAAGATTTACAGACCAGATCAGACAGAGATAATATTAAGAATTGTTGGACTACTGGAAAGTTATGATTAAAATAAAAAAGGGATCTAGGTATAATATTGCAAGAAATCATTAAGGAAAATTGCCCTGAAGTTCTAGAACAAGATGGTAAAATAGCAATAAGAACTATCCATCTATCACCATCTTAAAGATCCCAAGATGAAAACTTACAGGAACATCATAGCCAACTTTCAAATTTCCCAGGTTAAGGAGAAAATACAAGCAACAAGAAAAATAATTTAATACTGTGGAGCTATGGTCAGGATAACACAAGATCTAGTAGCTTCTACATTAAAAGACTGAAGGGCTTAGAACATTATATTTTGAAGAGCAAAGGAGCTGGGTTTGCAGAATAATTTACCCACAGCAAAGCACAGTAGTATAATCCTGAATGCAAAAAAAAAAGAGGGGGAGCATTTAAGGAAGTGAAAGACTTTCAGGTATTTTTGACAATAAAAGACCAGAACTCAATGGAAAATTTGACATATAAGATCCAGGAGAAGCATAAGGTAAACAATGAAGACCAATTATAACAGACACCACAAGGTCAAATTGTTTACTTCTTGTATGAGAAATGTTATGTACTCGTATCAGAAAGTGTTATATACTTCTATGAGAAAACGTTATCTTACTTGGGTAGTTTAAAAGAGCATACATAGACAGAAGGCTTGGAGTTGAGTTGAATATGATGGGATGATTTTAAAAAATGAAACTGGGTAGGGGGAGGTAAAATGAAGCAATTATCCCACACAAAAGAGGTGTAAATGGAAGAACTATTACAGCGAAAGCATGGGGGGTGGAGAGCTGGTAGTACTGGAACCTTATTCTCATCTGGTTAAAGAGGGAACAACATATACATTTAGAAGGGTATAAAATTCTTTTAAATTTATAAAGAAATAGGAAGGTAAGTGGACAGAATAAGGGAAGGACTTTTAAAAGGGTGTGTAGATCAAAAAGTAGCAGGGTGGAAGGAGAGGACAAGGGAGGGATTCTTTTTTTAAAAATTAATTTATTTTAAATTTAAATACACAAAAAGAAAAGAAAAAGAAACATATAACTTTAAATAGAAAATAAGGAAAGGGAAAAAAAAGCATTGCCATGTGCACAGCAGAATGTAAGAGATGATTCAAAATATACAGCAATAAATTTCCATTTCAAGAAAGCCTAAATAAAAAATACTACATACTGTGTTCAGAGCTGTTCATCTTTTCTCTGTTTCATTGTAAGTTTTGTTTTGTTCTCTGCCATGCACTTTTTATTTTGTTCTTTTCCTTCCCTCCTCCCGCCCCAAGGCTATAATTAAGTATGGATACACACACACACAGATATCTAAAATCATACTCATATATAGACATATACATTTGTAAGTATCTATGTTATACCATACTATACTTGTTTGCTGTTTCTCTGAAGGTGGATAACATTTTCTTTCATCAGTCAGAGTCTTTCCATATTTTTCTAATTCCACCAACTCATAATTTCCTATACCACAGCAATATTCCAACCTTATACTGTCTAGTTATTTTAAATAGCCTAAAACAATATTAATATGGTATGTAGTTCACCTATTTTTCTCTTTTCATTAAATTGATTTTAGCTTTAACTTTGTCTTAGATCAGGACTATTGACCCTGTTTTTCCCCCCTAATAAATTTTACTCCTGATCTTTATTTCATGTTTGTGTGTATCTCATTTTCTATCTCTTGTGACTCTTCGACTTTACTTCTATCTGCTAGCTTGCCCTACTGTTATGTAACCTACCCCGTTCCCTGCCAAGATCCCTCCCTTATCCTCTCCCCCTATGTTTTCTCCTTACCCTCTTATATCTATCTGGATTTAGAAAACTTTTATAGCCTTCCAAATATATGTTATTCCCTCTTTATCCCATTCCTGTCAATCTAAAATATCCTTCTATACCCCTCAATCCTATTCCCTCACCCTCTTATTTCATTATTCCCCTCTAAATGTGTATTTACACCACCATTTAGGTGTCTAAATCACGTACCCGGTTTTGACTTTATCTTGGTAGAGGGTGTGAAATGCTGATCTGTACCTAGTTTCTGCCAAACTATTTTCCAGTTTTACCAGTGGTTTTTGTCAGTGAATTTTTGAAAAGCTTGGATCTTTTCTTTATCAAATACTAGATTACTGTGGTCAGTCACTACTGTATGTAGTGTGCCTAATCCATTCCCCTGATCCACTTATCCATTTATTTTGTAGCTAGTACCAGATTGTTTTATTTTGATGATTACTGCTTTGTATGTACTTTTTGGTTTTCATTCAGGATTATGCATAACTTTGCTGTGTATGGTATTTTTGGTCAGAATTTCAGTTTTTACTCTTTTATTAAAAAAACTGAAGGAAGGTAGCATAGCTATACCAGATCTCAAACTGTATTACAATTTGATATATAATGTTCCAAGACCTGTGGTCTTTTAGTGTAGCCCCCACAAACAAGACAAAATAACCTCAGGGTTAATGTAGAGCTGTAAAAATAAACAAGAGTTGGGGCAGAACAGTGGTCCTCCTAGGATAACTGGAGAAGATCTGAAGAAAGATTTGAGGGCTGAGGTTTGGGCCCTGTGAAGAGTAAACACCTCCAGGCTAGTTCCACTGAAAACAGCAAGTGGCAAGCCCTGGGTCTAGGTGGGTTGGGAGGTAGCCTTGGCCTCAGCAACAGGAATTTTCCTCTCCCAGACACTGTAGGCAGTCAGGCATCTGAGTGGGCTAAAACTGAGGGAACCTCTTCTAATAAAGGATGCCAGACCCAGCCGTGCTGCCATGACATGGCCCTGGGTGAGAAGGAATCAACACATGCCTGGCAAATGCAGGAGCAGTGAGGCAGGACACTGTTGGCTGTGGGCCCATAGAAGAGGATGGAGTTCTTGGTTTCAGTTCCAAGCCAGAGGGGAGAACTGAAGGAGGATCTAAGGCCAGAGGCACCATCCCCCATACCCCAGGGCTAGGAGTAATTACAAAAAGTTAGCTACTAAGGAGAAAGAATCCAACCACAGAAAATTACTATGGGAATAGAGAAGACTGGAGTTCTTCTTCAGAGGAAGACACTGAAGTGAAAAAAGCCTCTCCTGCCCCAAAAAGTAAAGTCAAATTGTCATCTGCCCAAAAAGAATTCATAGAAGAACTTTAAAAAGACTTTAAAAATCAAATGAGAAAGGTTGAGGAAAAATTAAAATAAAAAATAGGAACAATTTAAGAAAAACAAGAAGAATATGATAAGAAAGTCAACCAACTAGAAAAAAAGATCCAGTATCTTAAGGAAGAAAACAACTCCTTGAAAATTAGAATTGGGGTAGCAGCTAGGTGGAGCACCGGCCCTGAAGTCAGGAGGACATGAGTTCAAATTCGGCTTCAGACCGAACACTTGACACTTACTTAGCTGTGTGACCCTGGGCAAGTCACTTAACCCCAACTGCCTAAGCAAAAAAAAAAAAAAAAAAAGAAAGAAAGAAAATTAGAATTGGGCAAGGGGAAGCCAGCAATGTTATAAGAGACCAAGAAGTAACAAAACAAAATACAAAGAATTAAAAACAGCAGAAAGTGAAACATCTCATAAGAAAAACAATTGATTTGGAAAACAGATCAAGAAGAGAAAACATAAGAATAAACTACCTGAACGCTATGATTAACAAAAGAATCTTGATACAATAATGCAAGAAATAAGAAAATTGTCCTGAAGTGTTAGAACAAGAGAGGAAAGTAGAAATAGGAAAAATCCACTGATCGCTACCTGAAAGAGATGCTGTGACAAAACCTATAGGAATATCACAGCCAGATTCTGAAACTTTCAGCGACAAGAAAAAAACAATTCAAATACGGCAGAGACATAATTAGACTCACACAAGACCTCTCAGCGGCTACACTAAAAGACCTTAGGTCTTGTGAAACTATATATCGGAGTTCTGGCCAAAAATACCATACCCAGCAAAGTTAAGCATAATCCTGAATGAAAACAAAAAAGGACATTTGATGAATTGCCAGACTTTCAGGATTTTGTTGCAAAAAGTCCTGAACTTAATAGAAAATTTGACATACAAGATCCAACAGAAATATAAGATGCACATCAAAGACTAATCACAAGGGACTCAGTAAGGACAGATTGTTCACTTTTTCTATGAGGAAATGAAAATTGTATGTCTAAGACTGTTATTAGTCATTGGGATTTCAAAAGAAAGATTGGGGTAAACCTGAGTATAATGTGATTCTAAAAAAGTAAAACCATTTAGGAAAAGATAAAAGAGTAGTTATCTTATACAAATGAGGTGTGAGAGAAAGAACTGACACAGAATTAGACAGGGAAGAAGTGCTGGTAGTTCTGGAACCCTACCCTCATTAGGAATGGGTTAAAGAGGGAATAATACACATAAAGCTAGAAAAACAACAAAATCTTCTAAATTCAAAAAGAAATAAAAGGCTTAGGGAGGGGGAAAAGGAAAAGGGAGGAATTTTACATGGAAGGGAGAGGATAAGGGAGGGTTCTTTGGGGCAGGGTAAATTAAGTAATAGGAGGGCAAGCTAGGGGGTAGAAGTAAAGCAAAGGAATCAGGAGATACAAACATAAAATAAAGGTCAGGAGCAGAATTTATTAGGGGGAAAAAGGTAGGGGTAGTAATCATGATCTCAGAAAAAGTTAAAGCTAAAATAGATTTAATCAGAAGAGACAAAAATGGAAACTATACCATGTCAGCCATACTAATCAATATTGTTGTAGACTACTTAAAATAAATAGACAGTATAAGGTTGGAATATTGCTGTGGTACAGGAAATGATGAGTTGGTGGACTTAGAAAAATAGAGAAAGACTTGGACCTCTAAAGGAAGACGTTATCCACCCTCAGAGAAACAGAGACAAATAAATACAGAACAGTATTACACAGATGCATGAATGTGTGTGTGTGTGCGTATGAGTGATTATAGATATTTAAGTATATGTAAGTGTATGTATGTATATATGTATATATTTATGTGTATATATGTGTATGTATATGCATGTGTACATATGTATATATGTGGATACATACACACATTAGCACATTTAATTATAGCCTTCTTGGGGGAGGGGAGGAGAGGCTGAGGGAAGGGGCACTGGGAGGGGGGAAAGAACAAAGTAAAAATTGCACAGCAGAGAACAAAAGAAAACTTACAAGGAAGAAAAGAAATGATGGACAGCTCAAAACACAATGTGTAGTATTTATTATATAGGCTTTCTTGAAACAGAAATTTATTTATTTTTTTTAGGCAACTGGGGTTAAGTGACTTGCCCAGGGTCACACAGCTAGTAAGTGCCAAGTGTTTGGTCTGAGCCTGGATTTGAACTCAGGCACTCCTGACTTCAGGGCCAGTGTTCTATCTACTGTGCCACCTAACTGCCCCTAAATGGAAATTTATTGTATAATAATTTGAATTCTCTTATGTTCTACAGTGCATATAGCAATGCTTTTTTCCTTAACTTATTTTCTATATAAGTTTGAGTATTTAAGTTTATAATATTTTTTCTTTTCTTAATGTGTATTTATGTTTTAATATTCAAGTTTGAAAATAAATTAAGAAAAAAAAAGGAGCAGCTAGGCACAATGGATAGAGCCAGCCCTGGTGTCAGACAGACCTGAGATCAAATCCAGCCTCAGATACTTAACACTTAATAGCTGTGTCACCCTGGGTGAGTCAGTTAACCCTTATTGCTTTGTGAACCAAAAAAAAAAAAAAAAAAAAAGAAGAAAAACAAAAACAAAAACAAAAACAAATTAAATAGGCCATAAATGAGCTTCCTAAGAAAAAAGCATCAGGACCAGACGGATTTATAAGTGAATTCGACTAAATATTTAAAGATCAACTAATTCCAATATTAAATGAATTATCTGGAATAATATTAAAGAAAGAGTCCTACACCAAACTCCTTTTATGAAACAAATATGGTACTGACACCTAAACTAGAAGAGTAAAAACAGAGAAAGACCAATTGCATTAATGAATATGGATGCAAAAATCCTAAATAAAATACTAGCTAGTAGATTACAACAGTATATTAGACAAAGTTTACACATTTTGACCAAGTGGGATTTTGACCAGGAATTCAAGGGTGGTTTAATGTAAGGAAAACTATTAACATAACTGATTATATGAATAATAGGAGTAATAAAAATCCCATGATTCTATCAATAGATGAAGAAAAAGCTTTTCATAAAATCCAATACTCATTCCTATTAAAAACACTTGAAAGCATAGGTATAAAGGGATTTTTCCTTAAAATGATAAGAAGCATCCACCTAAAACCATCAGCAAGCATTATTTGTAACAAGAATAAGCTAGAAGCCTTCCCAATAAAATCAGGAAAGAAGGATGCTAATTGTCACCAATATCATTCAATATTGTATCAGAAATGCTAGAAACAGCAATAAGAGAAGAAAAAAAAATCAAAGGAATCAGAATGGGCAATGAGGTAACAAAACTATCTCTTTTTGCAGATGATATGATGATATACTTAGGAAATCCTAAAGATTCAACTAAAATGTTAGTGGAAACAATTAACAATTTTAGCAAAGTAGCAGGATATAAAATAAACCTACATAAATAATCGGCATTTCTATATACCACCAACAAAATCCTGCAAGAAGAGAGGGAAGGAGATACCCCATTTAAAATAACTGTAGACAACATAAAATACGAGAATACCTTTCAAAAACAAACCCAGGAATTACATGAACATAATTATAAAACACTTTTATATAGTCAGATTTAAATAATTAGAAAAATATTAATTGTTCATGGGTAAGCAGGGCCAATATAATAAAAATGACAATTTTATCTAAACTAATCAATTTATTCAATGCCATCCCAATTAAATTCCCCCTAAAAAATTTTTCCTGAGCTAGAAAAAAATAATAACAAAATTCATCTGGAAGGCCAAAAGGTTGAGAATATCTAAGGAATTAATGAAAAAAATTGTAAAGGAAGGAGGCTTAGCAGTACCAAATCTTAAACTATACAAGAAGGCAGTAATTATCAAAACTATCTGGTACTGTCTAAGAAACAGAAAGGTAGATCAGTGGAACAGAGTAGACATACAATACACAGTAGCAAATGTAACATTATAGTAAACTTGAGTTTGACAAATATAAAGATTTAAGCTTTTGGGATAAACATTTATTTGATAAAAATTGTTGGGAAAACTGGAAAGCAATCTGGCAGATTATTGGGCATAGACTAATATTTTATATCATTTAACAGGATGAGGTGAAAATGAATACATGACTTAGATATAAAGGGAGATAAAAGAAAATTATAAGACCATGGAACACATTACTTATCAGACTTGTGGATAGAAGAATAATTTATGAACAAGAAAGAGGAAGGCAGTGTGAAGTATAAAATGGATAATTTTGATTATACTAAGTTAAAAGGTTTTGTAATAAATGAAACTAATGTAGCCAAAGTTAGAAGGAAAACAGAAAATTGGGAGAAAAATTTTATAGACATATAGATAGTCTCATATCTCAAATATATAAAGAACTTTATCAAATTGATAAGAATAAGTGTTATTCTATTGATAAATGGTGAAAGGATATAAACTGGCAGTTTTTCAATAAAGAAATCAAAACTATATATTGTCATATGAAAAAATGCTCTAAATAATTATTGATTAGAGAAATGCAAATTAAAATAACTTTGAGATATCATCTTACATCTATGAAATCAGCTAAAATGATAGAAGGGGAAAGTGACAAATGTCTGAGGGAATTTGGAAAACTGGAACACTAATTCACTGTTGGTGGAACCGATCCAACCAATCTGGAATTATACTCAAAGAGTATACTGCCTATACCCTTTGACCCAGCAATACCACTGTTAGGTCTGTTTCCCAAGGTGATTAGAGAAAAAAGGAAAAGAACTTGTATGTCCTAAAATTTTTCTAGTTTTTTGTTTGTTTGTTTGTTTGTTTGGTTTGGGCTGTTTTTTGTTTTTTTGTTTTTTTTTTTTTTTGTGGTGGCAAAGAAATGGACATTGAGGCCATCAACTGGGGAATGGCTAAACAAGTTGTGATATATGATTGTAAGAGAATACTACTCTGTTATAAAAATGATGAGTTGCTTGATTTTAGAAAAACATGGAAATACTTGCATGAAATAAGAAAGAGTAAAATGAGCAGGACCAAGAGAATGTTGTACACAGTAACAGCAATATTGTTCTAAGAACAGGTTTGAACTAAGTCATTTTGAGTATTATAAATACTTAAATCAATTACAAAGGACCTAAAAAGGAAAATGCTATCCATATCCAGAGAAAGAACTAATAAACAGAAGTATGTATAGTACGGTATTATATATACACAAACACACACACACACACACACACACACACACACACACACATTTGTGTCTAATGGTAGCCTTCTCTAGGGTAAGAGGAGGGAAGAGAAAAAAATGCACAGTAGGAAAAAAAAAACCCTTAAAGGAAGAATAGAAAAGCAGGGTAGCTTTAAGAACAATGTGTAATATTCATTACACAACTTTAAAAAAAAAGTAAACCGTGAAATGGAAATTTATGGGTTTATATTGAATCCTCTTTTTTGGTGCTGTGTAACATGGAAATGGTTTGGGGTTTGGTTTTTTTTTTTTTTTTTGGTCTTTTTGTATTTAAGTTCAAAATAAATAAAAATAATAATAATAATAAAAAAGAAATCTTGAATAATTCTGAGCCACATTGTTGGAATACAGCTTTTAAGACGATATTTTGCTCTACTATGTCCAATATTTTTTGTGATAAACAATAAGTAATAAGATCTTTCAATCTTTACATCTTTTGGTCAATGGTCTGATGATGAAGATGTGATTTTCTAGGGAACACTGCTTCTGAAAGCTTGTCTATGAATAATTTTCATAAAAATTTCACATCAATGGGAAAGTAGGCATATAATATAGTAAGTCTTAATGACTTCTTGGTCACATTTTTCCAGTATTAATAAGGCTACAACATATAAACAAAGAGAAACTCTAAAGAAGAACTGGAGTAAAAGTCAGGGAAATATATAATAGAAAAAGGAAGACAGACTGATGATTTAGAAAGGCAGTTTTCTGTTTCCAAAGCCAATGTTCTTTCCAATATATATCACACTTCTTTTACAGTGACAAGTGGCACTTCACTGATATTTTGTGTTGTCAGGAAAAAATAAAGATGGTCTCCCAATGTCTAGAGACTCTCTTGGCAAACTTATGGAAGGACATGGAAAAGAGTTCCACAGAAGGACCAGCATGATTAGGTTGCTATCTTTGTTACTAAAGAGAATATTCAAATCGATAAGATCCTATATCCATATGGGGACGAGTAAACTTCTGTATGAAATTATTTTTCTCTGCACAGTATTTATTTTCATTATCAATACCCACAGTTTAAGAAGCATTGGTACGGTACATTTTAGCAAAATGTAGTTTCCCTATTTATCTCTTTTAATTGGGTCTTTTTTATTTTTTGCTATTGTATTATCTGAAATCATAATTGCTACCCCTTCCTTTTTCATTTCAGCTGAAGCGTAATAGATTCTGCTCGAGTACCTTATTTAAACCCTGTGTTTATTTTCTACTTCAAATGGGTTTCTTATAATCAACATTTTGTTAGATTTTGTTTTGAATCCATTCTACTATCCTTTTCCATTTTATTAGTTATTTAATTGTCATAGTTATGATTGTTAATTACGTATTTTCTTCCATCCTCTTCTCTTATGCTTTTCCTTCTCTTTGTTTCTTGTCCCATCTTTAAGAGTTTGCTTTGCTTCTGACTAATCTCTCCCTTAATTCCTGTTGGATGAAATATATTTCTACACTCATAAGTCATCAAGGACAGAACGTACAAAGCTTTAAAAACCTAAAACTGCATTAAGACTTTTAGGACACCCTGTAAAAATGTTGATTTAATAGTCACTTCTACAAAAGCCCTAGTCAAATGCATCATTGTGGCATAGATGTAACTTTGGGTTCTCAAAGGCTTTGCCTGCTGAGTGCAAGATCCAATGGGTTCTACTATGCTTGCAATGGAAAGGCTTAGAGTATGGACCTAACACAAGACAAAGTCTGTTTTCTGATGTACTGCCTAAGTACTTGATAATGAACTTTTTATTCATAACAATCCATGAAACAAAATAAAGTACATAACAGTCCCTAATACTGTGCAGGCCCTTTCTGATTCAACAGAGGCAGTGGCAGAGAAGCAGAAAAGGCATAAGAAGATGACAAGAAACAGTTTTTAGAGCACCTATAAGCTTAAAAAGGTAAGACTGGCTGGTCAGATGGCAAGAATGAGGGATAACAGGTATATATCTAAAGTCATACTTGAGGTATTGATACTCTTGTAACGTTAGGGTAAAGCAAGGAGGGCCTCCATTATGCTCAGCAGACACCCTGGGATGGATTTTTGAAATAACATGGACAAGAGTACTATAGGATGGGTGGGTTACAGCTGGGCTGTGATTTGCACGGTTGAAGAAAATTGAGTCAATGAGATTACGGGATACATTTGAGTATTGAGTATAAAATATAACACGACTATTGGTTCTCTGAATGTGAGATCACACTGTTCAACAGCCAAAGAGTGAAACATAGAGCTGGAGGAACTGAATCATATCAATCTTAACATTCTCCCAATAAACAAAATGAAGGGGGAAAAAAAATCAAGCTGTAGCAAAATGGAAGGAAAGTCCACAATTTCTCCTTGGAAAGGCAAAGAAAGGAATTGGTAGAGTCAGTTTTACTATGAACCTACAGTTAATAGGAAACAACATATGATGGGATAAGATACAGTGGAGATAATTGTAGGTTATGCACTATATCTGTTGTGAAGAGGGAGAAATTTTATTAAGAACTCATTAAAACCCTCTACTCTCAACATTCATTAACCTCAATGCAAATTTTCCTTATAGATTTTTAATAAATTAACAAATGAATTAGAAGTACGTCCAAACATTTTAAGAAATTTAAAAATATCTACCCAAACTTTTCTGTGAGAAGACTGAGATAAATACTGAAACTGAGTTAATCCATTAAACAATAAAACCTTTAAGATACTGTTATATCACCAACATTTTTCAAATTAGAAGGATTTCCAGTAGATCATCTTAGATTTTTAAAACTTAAATTCATATCACTTTGCTTTTAACCTAGTAAAACTTTTTTTTTAAACATTTCAAACTTACCAGCTACTAGTATATGTAAAACCAACAAATGGCAGATGATGACCAGAGAATGCAGTATGGGTTGGAGGGGGCATCGTTTCCTGAGAAGGAAAGAACACAGGATGAATGATAAGTACTACCTGCAGAGTATGTCACAGAAGTTCATTTATATTAGTATATACTTTAACAAATCCAAGATTGCATCAGTACTGGCACTCCACCCTGTTGAAAGTAGACTGTAACCTTCTATGCCTCAGTGAATTATCTTTCATTATTTGCTAAGGCAAAACAAATTCCATCATTTGATACTCAGCTTTCTGTTGACAAGCCTACCCAGACTTAAGCTGGTTCTCAAATGACAGTAGTTACCTGAGGAAAAGTTATTCTAGATGCTAATGGGACTGTGAGCAAATCAATTGTGCCTTAGCTTTCTACAGCCACTGAGAATGTTATGCCCCTTGAGATCTGGCCGCCAGGACCCTATCTGCCCAGTGTAGCTGGTCCAGGACCAGAGTTTCACACACTTTCCCAGTGTGTGAAATCAAATGTGATAATCAAATCACTGTCCCAACAGGGGACGAGGACAGAGTTACCTCTACCTATGGAAGACAGGTAAATCAACTATGCCTCAGCTGTAGGAGCAGTAAGGTAACAGATTGCCACATGGACTCCATTTACCCCCAAGCAACCTGGCAACTAAGTTCTTTCTAGAACCAGAGGTTCCTACCCCATTTCACCAAATAAAATTAATATAACATTTAGGTCCAGTGGCACATCCACCATTGCTACTGGGAAGAGTGAGACATCTATATAGTTCAATAACTAGTAAATACTCCTCCCCTTCCCTTCTCAGTATCAGTGATTTATAGGTAAAAGCTCACTAGGTTTCTGCTGGGGCTACTACTTTCCTGTTAAGCATCAGCAACCACCTCAGCCCTCCCCCTTCCAAGTCCCTTTCTGAACGTGCCCTTCCCTATCACTGTGCTCTCTAGAATCCCTTCATATTGTTAAACAATTCCTTTTCCTCTCATATGCTATCATTTTCCTATACACAAGGGAACTTTACCCCTCTGAGAGGTGCCTTTTAAAAGTGAATTTAAGATTATTTAGGAGTTTGATGTTTTCATTAAAAGAAATTTCCACTAGATTAATAGTGCTGATTTTTCAAAGTAGTTTTATTAATTTATTAATTCAAGCTTGTGCTCAAAACACGTAGTATAGAATTTTCAACACAATTATAAAAAAATTTTAAAAAAGTTTTAGGTACCCCAAATTAAGGACATCTGCTCTAGGATGTGCCAAAAGTCAAGTGATTACTGTTGTGTTTGATGAAGCAAACTCACTTGAACTGTTACCTAAATTGATGCTGCACTCTATCACGACTGTTAAATGTCTATTTTTTTGAATGAATTATAAACTGCAAGTCTAAAATGGCTTGTGTGAGGAGATCTTCAGAGGCTTGAGTTAGGTCTTTGGACATCTCTAAGCAGTAATATTTAGAATTAGGTTTATCAAAATTAATAAAAATTGCTTCTATTAATTTAAGCTTATGCTCAAAACACATAGTATAGAATTTTCAACACCTTCAATACATTGATCCAGGATGAAAAACAGATATTTCCTTACTACTCAGTGACACATTCAGACACTTTTCCTGAAACCGTTACTCAGCAACTTTTCCTCCTTTAAGGTTCACTCCATTCAGATTTTTGTGACAGCTATCTATGATTCCCTCAACTATTTTTTCTTTCTCAGACTTTACTACTTAGTACATAGACTTACTCTTCACCCCAAACTCTGTCTCTTTCTACTTGAGAGCTTCGGTACTATGTTTAGTACTTCACTAAAGTCAAGTAGTTTGACTTTCCAACTCAGCAACTGCCTCAATTTCCATGATTGTACTTTCACTCCTCTTCAGCCACCATCTTATTGAACCTGAACCCTGTGACATGATATCCCATCATCCTCTTCTCAACTTCTTTCTACTGAATGCTGTAAATGAGGTTATGCATTTATGCTGAGACCACTACAGACTTATGTTATATAATCTCAAATGAGCCACTAGTGCTGCATTATAATCCTTTTGCTTTTCTCTAGTTGCCTATCTACTGCACTTGCCTCAGTATTTGTTCTAAACGACATCTCTCTTGGGGCAGCTAGGTGGCACAATGGATAGAGCACCAGCCCTGAAGTCAGGAGGACGTGAGTTCAAATCCGGCCTCAGACCAAACACTTGACACTTACTAGCTGTGTGACCCTGGGCAGTCACCTAACCCCAATTGCCTAAAAAAAATAAAAACTAAAAAAAAAATAAACCACATCTCTCTTCAAGCTAACTGCACCACTCTTTTGCAAAAACAAAATGAAATGCAAGTAGAAGAGAAGGTGTTCAATAGAAAAAAAAAATCTTCATAGCAAACATCACTGAAAAAGATCTCTCATTCAAACTACAGACAGGAATTATACAAATACATAAGAAAAATGGACAATTCCCTGACAGATTAAAAAGCCAAAGGATATGAAGGGCAGTTCTCAAAGGTGAAAATCATAAGTATCAACAACCACATAAAAATGTCCCAAATCATTAAAAGAGAATCAAAACAACTAACACTTCACCTTATATTCATCAGACTGTGAAAAAGATTGGTAAATGTTGGATAAATTTTACATATTTGAAAATACCCCTAATGTGGCTAAAAGTATGAAGAGCATGGAAATCTAAAATTCAGGGCATAGACAATCCTAAAATAAGAATATAACTTTTGAAAACAAGACACAATTTTCAAATTAACAGATCTAATAAAGTGCCCACGTTTAGACATTCTACTTTTTCAATGCTTTAGTATGATTTTAACCCATAAGTTTAGTTTAATTCATGAATTTGGAAAAATGCACAATTACTTGATAGAAATGCACTTCCAAGAATAACTGACATGAAAGTGGTTGTTTTATGGATGTGGGCAAAGTTTCTGCCAGATACAACCTTCAAGATTCAGAATTGTTTTTACTCCTAATCCTCCATAAAATTCTGACTCCAATGCTTCATCTAGACATGGAGGCTACCCTGTATTTTTGAGGACTAGACCAGTAGAGTACAGACTCTTGAAGGTTTGATCATGCCGGAAACTCTTCAGGGACAAGCCTAGCAACAAATTATGTCTGCTTTCTGAGGACCACTCAGTCCAGTTACACATGGGGAGGCTCATCGCCAGTCGGAAATGAATACTATGGCTATAGGAAGGAATTATTTCTTAAAAATTGCTTTTAGTCCTCAATGAGTATACTCCTTTCATTCCTAAAGTAGTAGCAGAAGAATAAAAGGGAAAAACTCACAATGGCAAAGATGATAAAAGAAAAAAATAGTCAAGGTTCAAAGGGTTGTGAAAAGACATTAATAAATGATGAGTAGAGATGTAATCTAACTATTCCTAGGAAAAATTTAGAAAAGTCACTAAAATGTAAGTACCCTTTGGCCCAGAGATAGTACTACTGGTCACATGCAACAAGGAAACAAAAGATTGGAAAAAAAAAACAACACTTTCCAGACCTCAAACTGTATTATAAAGACAACACTACCTGGAACATGTTAAAAAACAAAGCGGTCCAATGGAACACATCGGACTAGAAACAATCTGAAATAATAAAACAATAGTAACCCAGTATCTATAAAATGCAGTAACATAAATTACTTGAGGAAGAACTCTCTATTTGACAACAACTGTTGAGAAAACCAGAAAGCAGTCTGGCAGAAATTAGATGTAGATGAACATCTTATACCACACACCACAATAAACTCAAAATGAATATACATTCTGAATATTAAACATGATACTATAAAAAAGAAAACTACAAGAGATATATTGCACAGCTATGTTAGAAAGTAAATTCTTAAAAACGGTCAATATGTATTTATTAAGTGCTTACTATGTGCCAGACACTGTGTTAAGCACTGGCCACTGGAAAAAAAAAGCAATAAAAAAATAAAAAAAAAAATAATTGTCCATACACTTAAGGAACTCATATTGTAATTGTGGAAAGAAGGGGGAAATTTTAATATATAAGACATGCATATATAGAGAGAGGCAATTACAACATATAAACTCTTTAATTGAGATTACATGAAATTGAGGACAATGAATGAACAAAATTAAAACAACTTGCAAAAGAATGAAGTCAATTGTGAAAAAAAATCTCTGTATAAATATCTTTAATAAGAGACTACTACTCAAGATTTATAGAAAATTAACAACTATATAAGATCGAGTCATTAAATTAACGGATGATGGTCAAAGGATATGGTCAAAGGATATGAACAACTAGTTCTCAAAAAAACTGCAATCTGCTGACAACTATTTGAAAGAATGATCTAAATCACCAATTATAAAAGAATGAAAATCAAAACAACCAAGCATGAGGTTTTATCTCATACAAAAAATAAGTAGCAAAGATGACAAAAGATGGGAATAGTAAATGTTTGGAGGTGTTGTGGAAAGATAGGCAAACTAATGGGTTGCTGATGTAGCTGGAAATTGGTCTAACCATTCTGGAAAGTAATTAAGAATTAGGTAAAGAAAGTAACTGAAATATCCATATCTTTTGACCCAGACATTCTATTGCTAGGCATATATACTAAGGTTGAGGACAAAAAGAAGAAAAAAATGTGGGAAAGATCCCATGGATATAAAAATACTTATGGTCAGATTTTGGGGTAGAGGGGGGAAGAGGAAGCAAAATGAGTATCCATTGACCAGTGAGTGGTCGAATAAATTGTGGTGTATCAATGTCATGGAATACATGTATGTAATTACAAATATGAGTAATTTATACACCAGAAGACATTTACAAATTTATGCCAGCAAAGTAAATAAAAGTAAATAACATATAAGCAATGCCTACCATAATGTAAACAAAAACAACACAAAGGTAGCAAATTCAGATTAACTACAATAAACAATCTTAGGCCCAGGGGATACATTTTTTAAAAGTTCTTTGCTTTTACTATAGCACACATTCTTTCAAGGGTCCCAAGTACCACAAACCAGTCAGAGACTCATCCAAAAAAATACAACATATTTCAATAGCATACTAAAGAGTCTGACTGTCTGATCCTACCGTACTGTGGCTCCAAGAAGCTGTAGCATGTGCAGCGGCCACACCCCAGTAAAACCATCTTAATAGATGGGCCAAAACTGAGCTAAACCAGGTTGAGGGTAACCAACAGGCTTCAAACCTGTCAGACAGTTAGGAGTTAGGAGGATGACTACCCCACCCACGTGAAGACTCCCGCAGGCAGAATGGACAGACAAGAACAATTTGTTCCAATGGCCATGAAGACAGCTGAAGCAGGCTCTGTGGAGCACTTAAAGCCTGGTCAGACACTGAAGATGCCAAAGTCAGCCAGATCATCAACAGTCATCTTGATTTCTGTCTTGCCACTTGACTTCTATGACTCTGGAAGAGAGAGGCTAAAGACTTTGTACAACTTTGCCTCACTTATATCCAATTCATAAGCAAGTCAAGACATCTACCTGTGATATCCCTAGTCCTCTTTGAAAAGAAAGAACAAACAACAACAGCAAATAATTCTATGACTCTTTCAATTAATATATCTTCTTCCTCCCCTGGAAAAAAATGAAAAAAATTTTAGTACTTAGTATTATAAAATGATTTCAAAATCTTATGTAAAGTACTAAAAACAAATGACACATTCCTAATGACTGCATATATCCATTGCAGATTTTCTCTATTTCTCTCTCTACTATGCAATGGTTTATACCATAAATAAAAATCAGTGTCATTCCTCTGATTCAGACATATTTTTTTGTGACATTCTATTGCTTCCCCTGATTGAGTGAAATACTAGCTTAACACATAATTAAAAAAAAAAAATAACCCAAAGAACAGAATGAAACAGAAAGGGAAATTCTGTGACAGAAAATGGATTGAGAAAATATGACACTTAAGAAGTTTTAATGTTTTCCTCACTCTTGTATAAGATGATAGACACGGCTGTTTACTGGTTGGTCTTACTAACATTTTTTTGTTACAAGAGGGCATTCAATAGGAGAAGGGGTTAATATATGGAAATGACTGTTATATAAAAAATAAAGCAGTAATAAAGCTTTCGGAAGGAAAAGCAAAGGAAGCAGAGGATGTTATTAATAACAGTCTTTTACTCTGTCCAGAAGCATGAGAGTACTTCAAATATGAAATCCTTGTTCAATGATAAGCTGAGAAACTTCTGAAAAAGGAAGTTATACAAAACTTTATTTATTTTTGCTTTAAATGAAGCAAGGAGATAAAAGAAATTGCAGCTGAGAAGAAAAGAGGCTCATAGGTACTCCATAGGCAACAAAATAAAAGAATCAAATTAGTTAACTTCATCCTGTAACAGAGACAGTAAAAAACATCATGGGAAACTCGGTCATCTGACCTTGCACGCTGAAAATGACTGCAGTTTAGGCAACCAAAATCTGATAACAGAGGATGAGGAGACAGATAAATTCCATAAGAACTCAAGATGATTCACTAATTGAATCAACATATAACTTGAATCTTCCAGACACAGATGGGAACTGGACAGGACAAAGAAAAAGGTTGGAAAATATGGTTTAGGATTAAGAAACAAAAGAGATCAAAATGTCATGAACCACATATAGGCCTTAGGGCTCCTTATCATGAACATTTTCTTGAAAAAACTGAAAGTGTTAGATATGGTAAACATAGGGTATAAAAGTGAAATTAACTATATCTTAATAGATATACCCCCCCCAAAAAACCAAAAACAAAATCTATTTACCAACATGTGAATTGTTAAAGGTAGTATAGTTTTAAGCTATTCAAGCTGCTTCAAGAGCTTAAAACTGAACTAAGATTTTTAGAATATCCTGTGTATTGTTGACCTATAAGAAGGTATTTAATTTGGCAGAGCAAATTGTAGCCTTAAAAGTGCTTCTGTAACAAGATTATCTCCTATATATATGGTAAGATAGTACAAAACTCTTTGGCAGAAGCAACAAAATAGATAAATTTGATAAGCTACCAATAATCAATATCCAGTAAGGCATAAAATAGAGATTTATACTGGCAAAAAATGTTCATTATTTTTATGGAGGAAGTTCAGAAATTAACTATAAGTAGAAGATGGACTCCCTGGAATTAATGAGTACCTCAATATGCTTCTGTTTCCAAATGACACTCTATATTAATCATATTTCTCATGGACTATTATAATGACTTTATATGTGTCCATTAATTGGAGATGTGAAAAAATAGCAATATATGAAGGTAATGGCAAATTAATGTCCTATAAGAAATTATGAGATTATTTCAGAAAATCTTGGAAAATATGAATTGGATGAAGAGTGAAGTGAGCAGAACCAGGCAATAGAATTGTAAAGATAAACAACTCTGAAAGATTTAAGAACTGTGATCAAAGCACTGTAGAGTGATTTAAGTGTAAAAGACAGATATGAGAAATATTTTAAAGGAAGAATTAAAAAGATTAGACAACTAACTGGATATGGTGAAGGATAAGGAAGACAAAGGGTGAAGGATGGCTTTAATGGTGCAAACCTAAGTAGCTGAAAGGGTAATGTTATCATAAAGTGAATTGAAAAATAGAAGAAGGAATAGAGATCATGAATTCTTTTCTGAACATAGAGAATATGTGATACTCATGGCACATCAAGCTGGTGAAATTGATCAGGGAATAGTCCTGTTAGGTAATAAAGTTCACAAAAGGGAGAAGAGCTGAACATATAGATTTGAGACATATCTATGTGTAGGTGAGAGATAATATGATGGCATACTTAAAGAGTCCTAGAGAATAAACTAAAAACCTAATTGAAATAATTAACAACTTTAGCAAAGTGGCAGGATATAAAATAAACCTGCATAAATCATCAACATATCTTTATATTACCAACAAAATCCAATAACAAGAGATAGAAAGAGAAATTTCATTTAAAGTAACTGTAGACAATACAGTTGGGGAGTCTACCTGCCAAGACAAACCCAAGAACCATATGGACATATTTATAAATATAATTAAAAAACACTTTTCACACAAATAAAATTAGATTTGAACTGGAAAAATATTAATTGCTCATCATGGGTAGAGTGAGCTAATATAATAAAAAATGACAATTCTACCTAAGTTAATTTATTCAGTGACATACCAATCAAACTACCAAAAATTATTTTATGCAGCTAGAAAAATAATAACAAAAACTCATCTGGAAGAACAAAAGATCAAGAAGATCATGGTAATTAATGAAAAAAAAAAAAGTGAAGGAAGGTAGCATAGCTGTACCAGATCTCAAACTGTATTACAAAACAATAATCATCAAAACGAAACAATCTGGTACTAGCTACAAAATATATGGATAAGTGGATCAGGGAAACAGATTAGGTACACAATATACAGTAGTAATTGACCACAGTAATCTAGTGTTTGATAAAGAAAAGATCCAAGCTTTTTAAAAATTCATGGACAAAACCACTGGTAAAACTGGAAAATAGTTTGGCAGAAACTAGGTATAGATCAACATTTCACACCATCTACCAAGATAAGGTCAAAACAGGTACATGATTTAGACCTAAAGGGCAATACCATAAGGAAATTTGGGAAGCGTGGAATAGTTTACCTGTCAGATCTATGGATGAGGAAAGAATTTATGACCAAACAAGATATAAAATAGGTACTTTTGATTATGCTAAATTAAAAAGGCTGTTCACAAAACAAAAACAATGTAGCCAACATTGGAAGGAAAGCAGAAAATCTGGAAAACATTATTTTACAGCAAGTTTATCTGACAACAGCCTCATTTCTCAAATATTATAGAGAATTGAGTCAAAATTATAAAAATGTGAGTCATTTCCCCACTGATAAATGGTCAAATGATATTTCAGGCAGTTTTCAGATGAAGACATCAAAGCTATCTATAGTCACAAGAAAATATAAGCTCTAAATCACTACTGATTAGAGAAATGCAAATTAAAACAATTCTTAGTTGCCACTTCACACTTTTCAGATCAGCTAACATGACAGAATGGGAAAATGATAAATGCTGGAGGAAATGTGGGAAAATAGAGATAACAGTGCACTGTTGGTAGAGTTGTGAACTGATCCAACCATTCTGGAGAGCAATTTGGAACTATGCCCAACTGGCTAATAAACTGCATACTCTCTGACCTAGCAATACCACTATTATGTTTGTATCTCAAAGAGAAAAAAAAAAAAAAGGAAAAGGACCTATATATATACAAAAATATTTATAGTAGCTCTTTTTGTAGTGGCAAAGAATTGGAAATTGAGGGGATGTCCATCAACTGAGGAATGGCTGAACAAGTTGTGGCATTTGACTGTGATGAAATAGTACTGTGCTATAAGAAACGATAAGCAAGACGCTTTCAGAAAAACCTGACTTACATGAACTAATGCAAAGTAAAATGAGTAGAACCAGGAAAACATTGTTATAGTAACAGCAGATACTGTAGAATGACAGACCAAATGAATCAGCTATTCTCAAGCAATACAAAGATCTACGATAATTCCCAAAAGACTTAAAATGAAAAATGCTATCCACCTCCAGAGAAAGAATGATGGAGTCTGAATGTAGATCAAAGCATACTTTTTTACTATCCTTATTTTTTTTCATGTTTTGTTTCATAATATGACTAATATGGAAATACGTTTTACATGACTGCACATGTATAATCTATATAAAATTGCTTGTCTTTTCAAGAAGGGAGGAGGAAAGGGAGAGAAAATGTGGAACTCAATTTTTTTTTTTTAGGCAATTGGGGTTAAGTGACTTGCCCAGGGTTACACAGTTAGTAAGTGTCAAGTGTTTGGTCTGAGGCTGCCTTTGAACTCAGGTCCTCCTGACGTCAGGGCCGGTGCTCTATCCACTGTGCCACCTAGCTGCCCCTTTTTTTTTTTTCAAGGGAACTCAAAATTTTAAAAAACATGTAAAAATCATTTTGACATGTAAAGGGACAAAATAAAATATCAAGAAAAAGAAAGACAATGGGGGGTGGGAATGAGAGTCAAACATTTATTAAGCACCTACTATGTGTGCCAAGTACTGTGTTAAGCACTAGGGATACAAAAAGAGGCAAAACACAGTCCCTGCCCTCAATGAGCTCACAATTTAATGGGGGAAACAAGCAAACAAATATGTACGAATAAACAGGAAATGATTAAAAGAGGAAAGGCACTAGAATTAAGAGAAATTGTGAAAAGATGATGAGTTTTTAGTTGGGACTTGAAGGAAGCCAGGGAAAACAGGCAGACGTGAGGAAGGAAACCATTCCAGGCATGAGGAACAGCCAGAGAAATGCCTGGTAGTGAGAGATGGAATGTCTTGTTTGTGCAACAGCAAGGAGGCTAGTGTCATTGAACTGAAAAGTATGTGGCAGGGAATAAAGTATAAGAAAACTGGAAAGGTAGGAGGAAGAATGAGGGCTAGATTAAGAAAGGCTTTGAACACCAAACAGATGATTTTCTGTTTGATTCTGGAAGTGACTGGGAGTCATCTGGAATTTACTGAGTAGAGTGGTGACAAAGACAGACCTGTACATTGATAGTATATACTATATACTATACTTTAGGAAATTCCTTTGGTAGCTACATGGAGGACAGACTGGAATGGGCAGAGGTAGGCAGATCTACCTGCAGGATAATTGCAATACTCTAGGGATGAGGTGATGAAGGCCTGTATAGAGTGGTGTCAATATGATAGGAGAGAAATCAATAAGTCTTGGCAAAAGACTGAATATGGTAAGGAGGAAAGGCTTTGAGAAAATGAGGAGTCAAGTATGATACTTAAGTTGTGAGCCTGAGGGGCTAGGAAGATGCTGCTGACCTCTATAATAAAAGGGAAGGTAGGAAGCAAGAAAGGCTTAGGGGGAAAGATAATGAGTTCTTTTTTAGACACTATGAGTTTAAGATGTCTCCTGGACATTCCATTCTGTGCTAAAAACCTTACAAAGTATAAGCCTAGAGCATGGGTGAGGAATCTGTGGCCTCAAGGCCACATGTGGCCTTCTAGGTCCTTGGGTGCAGCCTTTTGACTGAATACAAGTTTTACAGAACAAATCCTCTTATAAAGGGGATCTGTTCTGTGAAGTCTGGATTCAATCACAGAGTCACATTTGAGGACCTTGAGGCTCCAGGTTCCCCACCCCTGGCCTAGAGGGACCAAAAGCAAACATTATACGCATAATACATAATATATGATAATATAATAATATATAGAGCTTTTCCCAATAAATACAAAAGGGAAGCAAAGATGCCCACTCTCTCTATTATTTGATATAGCACTGGAAATGTTAGCAATAGCAATAAGATAAGAGAAAGGAATTAAACAAATAAAGATGGGTAAAGCAAAGATACAACTACCTCCATTTTCAAATGACATGATAGTTTACTCGGAAAACCCCACGGAATCAACAAAGATACTGAGACAATGGATAGCTTCAGCAAATTTGCAGGCTACAAAGTAAATCCACAAAAATCAACTGCATTTCTATATAATAATAATAAAAAAGAGAAAGCAATAATAGCAAAGGAAATTCCATTCCAAATAACAACAAAATACATTAAATATCTAAAGGTCAACCTCCAAAAGCAACCAAAAGATTTGTATAGATTCAATTACAATATATTCCTTAAAGAATCAAAGAACAACCTAAATGGCTGGAGGAAAATTCAGTACTCATAGGTAGGCAGGTCATGCTAATAAAATAAAAATGACAACACTAGCAAAATTAATTTACACTTTTAATGCTACACTAATCAAATTGCCAAAAGAATACTTTATAGAGCCTGATAAAGTAATAAAATTCATTTGGAAAAACAAAAGATCTAGAATATCAAGAGAAATGATGAAAAGAAGTAAGGACAAAGAATAGCACTTCCAGACTTTAAGCTACATTATAAAGCAGCAGTCAGTCATCAAAACCATCTGGTATGTGTTTAAAAAAAAAAACTAGAGAGATAGATCAATGGAACAGACTAGACAAGGGAGACTGAGAAACAACAGAACTCAATAACACAATGTTTGATAAAGAGGAAACATATTACCTAGGGGAAAACTCATCATTTGATAAAAACTGCTGGGAAAACTGGAAAGCAATCCAGCAGAAAATGGGCTTAGACCAACCACACACTCCACAATACATTCTAAATGGATGCAACCTTAAAATTAAAGCTCATACTATTAAAAAAAAATTAGAAGAAAAACAGATCATGTGCCTCTCACTGCCATGGGTAGGAGATGTAATCTAAACCAAACGAGATAGAAGCAATTACAAAAGATAGAATAATTGACTACTTGAAGCTTCCTGCAGAGACAATATTGATGTGTCTAGCATATGGGAAGTGGTCAAAGAGGTGGAGGAAGCAAAACAAAAACTTTATGTCAAATTTCTCTTATAAAGGTTTGGTGTCCCAGATACGTAGTTAATAAATATGAATTAGATTAATGGCCATTCCCCAAGAAATATGAAAACAGTTCTTAAAAGAGGAATTGTAAACTATTCATCACATGAAAAAAAATGCTCCAAATCACGATAATAATAGAGAAATTAAAATCAAAACAATTTTGAGGTTTCACCTCACACCCTGCAAATTTGCACAAATGACAAAAAAGTCATTGTGGGAAGATGGGTACACTGATACAATGTTGGTGGATCTATGAAATAGTACATCCATTTTGGAAAACAATTAGGAATTATGCAAATAAAGTGACTGAAATATACATATACTTTGAATCTCCATTACTGGGTTTATACTCCAAGGATGCTATCAATAAGAAAAAAGTCCCCATATATTTAAACAAAATATTTATAATAGCACTTTTGGAGATAGCTAAGAATTGGAAATAAAACAGATGCCCATCAATTGAGAACTGGCTAAACAAATTGTGGTAGGTGAATGTAATGGAATATTATTGTACTATAAGAAATTATTTATGTGATGAATACAGCTTAGCATGGAAAGAGCTACATGAAATGATGTGGAGTGAAGTGAGCAGAGCCAAAAAAACAATATACACAGTAACTATAGCAATGTAAATAGAAATAACAATGACATACCAATAAATCAAAAGTAAATGTAACAAAATTATAAGGATCAGGTGAGACTTGAATGAAGAGATATCAGAAGATATTCCCAAACTACACTAGGGTAGAGGTGGCAGATCCACCTGTGCAATAACACCAATGTGTTACACACTGCAAATGTTTTCTGACTTTCTCAATGTATTAACCACTTACGCTAATTTCCCCCCTCTAAAAAACCCCTACTATTTGTTATATGGGATGCTTCTTAGAGAAAGGTTGAAGGTGAAAGATATGTAGGGATACAACGGTGATATAAGAAATAGAAAACATCCATCAAAAATTATTTAAAATTTCTTAATTGGGAAATTTAAAAATAAAACAGAAAATATTACATTTTAAAACTAAGTCAACATGCAGTCACAGGGACCCTTATGTACAGATTAGTGGCTCTCACTGAGTTGACACCACTGTGTATATAACTTGTTTGTATGTAGTTTGCATATTGTCTCCTCCATTAGACTGTGAGCTCCTTGAGATCAAGGAGTGTCTTTTACCTTTCTGTGTAGCCTCAGTGTTTAGCACAGTAATTGGTACATAATACACAATGTTTACTGCCTAAATATGAGACTTAGCAGGAGGGGAATAGAGAGGAAAGATACACAAAAAAAATTTAAGGAAATGGTCAGATTGAAGAGGAATTATACTTTTTATTCTTGGCTCCAGAAGACAGAAGTTAATAAGATGAATGGATGGATGGAAGTTGCAAAGGCAATTTAGTGCTGATGTAAAGAGAATGTCCCAAATAATTACAGCAATCCAAAAGTGGAATGGGCTAGATCAGAAATAGTGAGTTCCTTTCTTTAGAGGTCTGCAAGCAAAGAATTGTTTGATGGGCAAGTTTTAGAAGATAGACATTTTTCTCTTTTACTTATGTGTTGCACTAGATGCCCCTGAACTCTAGCACCTTCCTTCTATTGATAATTTCCAACTTATCTTGTATAAAGCTTGTCTGTACATGGTTGTTTACATGTTGTTTCCCCCATTGGACTTCTTGAGAGCAGAAATGTTTTTTTTTTCTTTCTTTGTATTCCTAGCATTTAGCACAGTGATAGTCACATAGAAGTGGTTTAATAAATGTTGTCTATGGGGCAGCTAGGTGGCGCAGTAGACAGAGCACCAGCCCCGGAGTCAGGAAGACCTGAGTTCAAATCTGGCCTCAGACCAAACACTTCGCACTTACTAGCTGTGTGACCCTGGGCAAGTCAGTTAACCCCAACTGCCTAAAAAAAAAAAAAAAAAATAGAAAATAAATGTTGGCTAACAGACTCAATTCTCTTTCTAATTTGACATTCTCTATACTGCAAAAACAGCTGAAGTGTCACAATAATTTAAACTGAAGTAATTAAATTAAACATGATAGTAAAGTATATTTTTAAATTAAATACTTTTAACCACAATGCTGTTCACTAAAAATGGTCATTTTAAAAACATTTTATTTAGTAGTTTATTTTTCCCAAGTTACATGTAAAAATTATTTCTTGCATTCATTTTTAAAACCTTTGAGTTCTCAATTCTCTCCCTTCCCTCCCCATTCTCCTTCACTGAGAAGGCAAGCAATTTGACATAGGTTATACATGTGAAGTCATGCAAAAGATTTCCATATTAGTCATTTTGTGAAAGAAAACATAGACCAAAAAAAAATCCACCCCTCAAGAGAAATACAGAAAGTAAAAAAGAGTATGCTTCAATCTATATTCAGATACCAGCAGTTCTTTCTCTGGGGAAGGATAGCATTTTTCATCAGAAGTCCTTCTGAGTTGTCTTGGATCATTGTATTGCTGAGAAGAGCTAAGTCATTTACAGCAGATCATCTCACAATATCGCTGTTACTTTGTCCACAGTATATTTCACTTTGCATCAGTTCCTGCAAGTCTTTCCAGGTTTTTCTAAGAGCATCCTGCTCATCATTTCTTATAGCACAATAGTATTCCATTGTAATCACATACCACCAATTGTTCAACCATTCCCCAATTGATGGGCATCCTCTCAATTTCAAATGTTTTCCACCAGAAAAGAGCTGCTATAAATATTTTTGTACATATAGGTCCTTTTCCTTTTTGGTTTTTTTTTTTTTTAATCTCTTTTGGGATACAAACCTAGGAGTGGTATTACTAGGCCAAAAGGTATGCATGGTTTTATAGCCCTTTGGACATAGTTTCAAATTGTTCTCAGAATGGTTGGATCAGTTCACAACTCCACCAACAATAAATTAATGTCTCATTTTTCACACATCTCCAATATTTGTCATTTTCCTTTTCTGTCCTATTAGCCAATCTAATAGACATGACGCAGTACCTCAGAATCGTTTTAATTTGCGTTTCTCCAATCAATAGTGATTCGGAGTATTTCTTCATATGGTATAGGTAGCTTTGATTACTTCATCCAAAAACTGTTCAGATTTTTTGATCATTTTTCAAGTGGGGAATGGCTCTTATTTTTATAAATCTGACTCAGTTCTCTGTTTGAGAACTGAGGCCTTTAACTGAGAAACTTGATTCAAAATTTTTTTCAGAGTTATTACTGCTAACTGTATCCCCCTCCATCCTATTTCCCCCCTCATTTGTTCTATTCTCTCTCTCCTTTCACCCTGTCCCTTCTCAAAAGCCTTTTGCTTCTGACTACCCCTCCCCGAATCTGCCCTCCCCTCTATTACACCTCTCCCCCCTCACTCCACGCCCCTGCTCTGATCCCCTTCCCCTTTTACTTTACTGTAAGGTAAGATAGATTTCTGTATTCAATTATTGAGTGTGTATGTCATTCCCTCTTCGAGCCAATTCTGATAAGAGTGCGGTTTACTCACTCCCTCTCAACCCCCCCCATTAACCTCCACTGTAAAAGCTTTTTCTTGTCTCTTTTATGTGAGATAATTTAACCCATTCTACCTCTCCTTTTCCCTTTCTCCCAATACATTCCTCTCTCACCCCTTAACTTTATTTGTTTAGATTTCATCCCTTCATATTCAACTAACACCTGTGCCCTCTGTATATATATATTCCTTCTAACTGCCCTAATGATGAGAAAGTTCTTACCTGAACTAGGTACTCTACCTTTCATGTGCCATGACTGAAATATTCTCTCTGTTCATCCTCCCATCTTGGAATCCCTAATTCCTTGTAAGACTCAAGTGCCATCTCCTATATGAGGCCATTCATGATCCTCCCACTTATCTCTCAGTGATACTCCACTCACCTGAAATTACTTCGTATACATTTTTTATTTAGTTACATGTATACATGCTATATACATTTATCAGAATTTAAGCTCCTTAAAATTAGCATCTGTTTCATTTTTGTCTCTGTATCATGAATACCTAATACAAGGGTAAATAACTACAGTGTGAGTATTTAAATAAATGATTGTAGAACTGACAGGACTTGTCCACTGTTTGGATGTAAAGGAGGAAGAGTCAAAGATAACACTAAAGTTATGAGCCTGGGTGACATGGAGAATGGTGGTGACAAGAGAAGTGTAAATTAGGGGAAATGAGAATATAACTAATTTTTACAATTGTGAACATTTAAGCGAATCATTTTCCCCAATGATACCACATGTATATGTAAAAATGAATAGAATAAATGCCTTTTGATAAAAAGCAAAAAGTCAGTACAAGTGAAATTCCTATAAACTATTAAAGTCTTTAAAATATTCAACTATTCAAAAGCATAGGTTTTAATCATAAAGGTAAGAAGTTTTCTTAATGTAATACTTACAGAATTCTTTAAACAATCATCATCAACATCAAAGTTTGAAGTATCTGTAGGACTACTAACTTCTGGGATATAAGGTGCTTCACAGTTACGAATATTATCCCAGTCAATGCCAGAAAAAAAAGGGTGGTTTTTAAAGTCTTCTATGCCATTTTGTCCAAGTCGATGTTCTCTGCTACAAATGAGCCTTCGAATAAGGTCTTTAGCACTTTCAGACACATCTGTCACTTGAACTGGAAACTGAAACCTCTCCTATAGATTGAACAACCATAAGAAAACCAAAAATGAACATTAGATTAAGAATACAACAGATATTAAATCACCATAATCAATAATGATAGTTATGTCAACGAGGGAGCTGAAAATATTTGTATCTACAATAAATCAACAGTGCTGAACTTGCAGTAAGGAAAACATGGATTCAAATCTTACTTCCTATTTTTAACTAGCTCCATGACCATGTCAAGTGAGTAACTTCTCTGAGCCTTAGTTTTACTCAAGTAGTCCTTTCCTCATAGATAATTTATGAAAGCATGATGCAAACTTTAAAGTACTACAGGTTAGTTACTATTATTGTTATTATATATCTAGCATATATAGAACACCATGCAAGATACTTGGGACAATACAAAGTTGAGAGAAGACTTAAAGGAGGATATCTATAAGACAAAATAACTGAAGATGAATATATAAAAGACATGCAAATGAAGTAGTATGTTTTTATTGCCTTGGAAGTTGACTCATTATCTTCTATTCTAAGCCCACCTTTCCTCCAAACTTCCCTTCTTCTTGACCATGCTTCTAATTATCCAGGTTTGTAACCTTGAAGACAACACTGATTCTTCTCTCTTACTCATCGTGCCATAACTAAGCAATTGGCAGATTTTACTTCAGTAGCATTTATTTCAATGTCCCCCTATTTCCCCAGGCACAGGGCTTTTACCCCAATTTAGGCACTCATCTTCTCTTATACTTGTATGACTGTACTTGCTTCCTAACTGGCTTCCTTGTTTCTAGTCTCCCTTTCTCCAATCTAGCTTCTATATATCTGCCAAACTATTACTATTAACAATAAGGATGCTGTTGTTTAGGTTTCATTATTTTTATTTTTATTGTAACACCAATCTCAGGTATAATATTGGTATTACTAAGATGAACTTTTGTTCTGAGGAAAAATTTGAATTTCCTTATAGATGCTTTGCAATTTACAAACAGATATTCACTCAGCCTTCTTCTGTCTCGTGTTAATCATGGGCTGACCCGACTCTCCAATTTGCAGTCAGTCATATATATGTATGCATGCATGTAATAAACAGGTACCATGTGTATCACATACATATATGTATACATAGGACTGCATATTTAGTGTGTTGTATACACATGTGTAACACAGATGCATGTGCATACATGTATTTATATATAGGCAAACAAAGTATTTTAGATTGTACATCTAAACTCATGTTAAAGCCTAAACTGCCTGCAGAACTTCTGAGTGAAACAGACTGAAATGTAATTGGGAAATGTTTTAAGAAAATAAATACACAATACAACACAATGTTCATTTGTGGTTTTCATAGCCAATGTGGGGCCTGCAGGCTAATAGGGATCGATTTCTATTTGAATTTGACACTACTGGCCTAGACAACAGGAATTCTTTATTCCAACGGGTTTTTCCAGTGGGGATGGATAGGTCAGACTCTTTTGAGTTATTATCAAACTAATATTAAGGAACAGGTCAAGCCATGTCACCCTATAAATCTTTGATGGTTCTTATATGTCTCTAGGACAAAATACAAAATACTCTGGTATTTAAAACTCTTCATACTATGGCCCTCACCCATCTTTTCAGGCTAATTTCATTATTCCTCTTCAAACAGACTATGTTCTAGCTAAACTTGACGAATCTGACATTCTTATCTTCTGTTTTCATGCCTGCAACTCAGGGCTTTCTCACTTCTATAAATCCTTCACTTGCTACAAGATTGCATTCAGGTGCCATCTAGATACTTTCCTGGATCCTCTCAATGGTTAGGAGTCTCCCTTCTCAAATGATCATGTATTTACTGACCTGAATATGTGTTGTATTCCATTGGTAGAATGTAAATTCCTGGAAGACAGTGGACCAGATGACTTCAAAGGACCCTCCCACCTCTACAGCTGTACTTAGACTAAGATTAATTTGCAATTCAGTTTGACTACAACATAGAGAATATGTAGCTTGTGGAGCGCCTTGTAAAGCAAGCTAAGGAGTTTGGACTTTATTTGGTGAGCAGATATTGAAGAGTTTTTGAGCACAGTAATGACCAAATAGGCAAAATTAGTTTGATAGTGATTGGAAAAGAGATAATGATTAAAAAAGCATATATTAAACACTTATTAGGTACCAAGCATTGTGCTAAGTGCTAGAAATACAAAAAGAAGTTAGTAGTCTCTGCTCATAAGGAGTTCACACTCAGACATCCTGAAGAAACACATTCAAAAAAAAAAAACCTTCAGTTGCAGGGTAGACAGAAAAAAAAACAGAAGTCCTTAAGGATTCAGCAAAGGGGCAGAAAGCAAGGCAAAAGGTCCTTAGATTACATCAATAAGTCAAGTGATAGTGATGAGGTCTGCAGGGCATAGGGACAGGAAAGATGGTAAGGCCTGGTGGTCCTTCACATCTCACCAGAAGGAAGAGATTTGATGACTCCCATATCAACTAAGCCATGTGAGCAGTCAAGCAGCCTACTGAGTTCTGAGTGACATAAGCTGGGGGCGAAGGGATAAAGAAGGAATAAAAGTGGGAAAGGCTAGAGAATCTTTTCCTGCTGCCACTGTTTGAATGTGTTAGGTGGGTTTGGGGATATCATGGAGCTAAGGAAATGGGGGCAGGTAAAGAGAGAAGGGCACCCTCAGGGGTTGTAGTGAAAATACTAACTGTACACACTAATATTTTAACATGGGATAGAAGTGACAATGATTTGTCAATAAAGGATTGCAAACTTTTAGAGATATATATTAAGCTTGGTTTTAGACATATTGAATTTGCACTGCTAATGTGACATTCTGGTAGAAATATTATGCCAAAAAGTATATGTAAAGATAGAAAGCTCAGGAGATAGGACAGAGCTAGAAATATAGGGCTCACAAGCACCTGCTGAGAAGTAATAGATGAAGTGATAAATGTTAATTAGATTACCAAGGAACAGAGTAAAGAGGTTCAAAGATAAAGCCTTGGGCAACAACCATCTTATCTCTAAAATCACTTCCAGCTGAAAATTTAAAGTTGGTTATTTTCCTAGAAGATATTTGCATTTTTAGATAACATTATGTTATTTCATTCACCAAGGAAGTTTTAAAAAAATATTTTAAAGCACTAACTTTGTGGTTCATGATTTTCCCATATGTTTCCACCAGAGATTCTGCATAAAATGGTGTTTCTCCATAGAGCATTTCATACATGCAGACACCCAAAGACCACCAGTCGCACTCTGGTCCATACTTTCCTTTCCCATCTTCCATGGCTTGAAGGATTTCTGGAGAGATATAGTCTGGGGTTCCAACAGCCACAGAGGACTGAACCTGTTGAAGTATACAGTTTTAGTAATCTAAGAAATCCTCACACAGATGAAATTCTTCAAAGTATTGAAATAAGTATGGAATTAAATCATTAGAAAATAGGAAAGTAATAATCCCAATGAAAACAGCCTTTATATAATACTACAGGAAGTACAGAACTGGGAAAAATGCTTTTTTGTCTTAGGCATGATTTGAAAATTGTAAAAATCCATGCATCTGAAAACTGTGTCCTCTATCTTCTGCAGGCTTCTAGCCTTTACTACCCCAGAAAAGATATGATAAATTCAATAACTATATGCCATTGCAAATGGATTTTTTGTCATTAAAATAAATAGCTTTATTTTTAAAGTTATATTAAAAAACTTCCTTGCTACAGAACTCTTCTTTACCCTTTACTTCCCTAGATGCTCACTTTGCCCCCCTAAACTAATGGGTTTATTATTATAAAATCATTATTTGCTAATAGTATTTCAGCTTTTGTAATATTGTTTATTTGAAATAAAAAAAGTATAATTAGACACACATCTATGGAAATAATCTGAATTTGACTGTCATAGTCATGTACCAAAAAGGAAGGGACAAGAAAAACATTTATTCCTAAATATTGGTCACTAATACATGTGGTGCCTCTAATTTGTTCATTTTGGGGGAAAAAATATTTGTAAAAATAAAAAAGAGCATGAGTTAGAAAAACAACTGAAAGATGGAATATAAAAGAGTTAGTGCTCACAAAAATGAGGCAGTATGGAATGGTAGATAAAGAAGTCACCAAGGAAGACTTAGGTTCAAGCCCTGCCTCTGATTTGCACATTGGTTGTGTGACTAAAAGACTCTGGACATATACTGGCTCTAAGACTATATATAAATTGTACTAAAAGTGCTGAACTACTTTTGTAGTTCAAACTTAGTCCAAAAAAAAAAGGTAATAAGACCATTCAAAACAAAACATAAATACACACTCCCCCATAAAACACCTGGTAATTATTTTGATTACAGAACCATTAGATTGCAGGATCTCAAAAGTTCACAGGAGCTTAAAGGTTGTCTAGCCCAATATGTACTAAAACAAGAATTCTACTTTGTAACACATCTGAGAAGTCAACATTCATAAAGTCTCTGAATGAAGACCTTTATTGAGAGGGAAATGCTCCCTCCTAAGGCAACTCATCCCTCTCTTGAAGAGCTCTAATTGTTAAGAGATGTTTCCTTACTTTAAGCCTCAATTTGTCTCTGAAACTTCCATCTGTTGCCCTTGTTCTACTCTCGTAGGCCAATCAAGAGTCTTAATTCCCCTTCATATGATAATTCATCAAATGCTTGAATAAAGATATCACCCTCCCCTGGTTTTTCTCGCCAGACTAAAGAAGCCCAGGTTCTTCAACTAGTCCTTATATGCTATAATGGGAAGGCCCTTCATCAACTTGGCTAAACTTCGTTGGATGGTCTCTGGGTAATCAAACTCTTTTCTCAAATGTGGTGTTGATAACTGAACACCATAGATGATGTGTGGCCAAACCAGGACCAGAGCAGGATTACTGCTTTCTTAATAATCAATCAATCAATAAACAAACATTAAGCAACTACCTTGTGTCAGGCACTAGGGACACAAATAAAAAATAAAGAAATAATCCCTACTCTCAATGAACATGTTTACATTCTATGTCACTCAATGCAAACTACTTCCATATAGCTAGTTTTTTCAGAATCCGTGTGTGTCTATGACAGTACATTTATATACTTAAATGCATATTACTAGATTTGGACCATTGCTCTAACCTCTTCAACCAATTCTTATTTGTCGCATCATTACTGTCATCTAGCTCACCATTCTCAATCTAGTGCAGTAGTTTATAAACATTTTGGTCTCAGGATACTTTTGGACCCTAAAAAAATTGAGAACTGTCCCCAGATGACTTTTGTATATATGGGTTAAAGCTATCAATACTTATTATATTAGAAATTTAAATGTTTTAGTAGTATAATAAAAGTTTTGACCTTGAGGGTCTCAGATACTCCCAGATACTCCACTTTTAAGAACTACTGCTTAGTGCATAAAAATAGAATGAAACTATAGCAATTGTTCTTTGAAAATCTTAGCTATTCTTTTAATCAACTGGAGGAACTTTTGGAACTAAGGAATTTTAGGGCAAAATGATAAAATGTAATAATTTAGAAATTATTTTATTTTACTTTTTGCAGTTAAGTCACTAAATATTAGATTATATGTTAATTCAATTTTCATGATCTTGGCAAATTCTTTAAATAATTTCTCTCTTCATTATTCTTATCTATATCAATATCATGAATTCTATGAAGTCAGTGTTGAATCAGGAAGAAGCTTTATTAACAACCTGGGAAGGCCAGGCAAGCACACATGTGCAAGCACACATGTGAAAGCACATGTATCAACAAATACACACCTTTTTATTCCCCATTCATCCTTAGAATTTCCTTCCCATTTTCCCATTCATTGGGTAGTATAGAGGTTACAGCCTATCCAAAGCACCTAATTTCCCCATGTGAGTCTCCTCCCCTAATTACATCTCCCACTGCTCACAATTCAGCGAGACACCCTCCACCCCCTTACTTGGGAACATCCGTTTTTATGTTAATCTATACCTTAACTTCAGAACTGGTTTTTCCTGGTTAGTCTATTCACCAATAAGAGTGTTTTCTTATACTAATATAACTCCCTGTGTTCAACTTCCTCCTAGCCCCCACATTGCATTCCTTTCTACCAGACTTTTTATGGAAAAACTAGAACTTTTTTTTTTCATCATAACTTCAGGTAATTCAACAATTCTTAATATTGTCTCCCTCTGATCTGGTCTCTAAATCAGTTATTTTTCTAATGAGCTATTTCAGTCTCTTCTATTTTTTCATTCTTTTGATTATGTTTTATTATTTCTTGGTGTCTTACAACATCATTAGCTTCCCCTTGCCTTGTCTTTAAGGGGTTATTTTCTTCCTTAAGTTTTTAAATCTCTTTTTTTCCAATTTGTTGACTGTTTTTCATAATGTTCTTAATTTTCTTGGATTGTTCTTATTTCCCCATAATAGCTATCTTTGGTCAGGTTCTTTCTCCTCTGCTTACTATTTGTGTGTGTGTGTGTGTGAGTGTGTGTCTTATTATTATAGTCAATTCTAGTCCCAAGGTGTGGGGGATGATGCCTCCAAGGCTAGCGCCCCCAGCTACACTGTCACTGCAAATGCTCTTGCTCTTGTCAGTCAGTCCCTTTCCTGGCTGCAAACTTCATCTCACCCCTCTGCCCTGGAACCAAAACCAGGATTCGACTCTCCTGCTAATGCTGACAGTGAGCAGGGTCCCTGCTCCTCTGCTACTGCACTCAGTAGGCATGTGCTCACTAAACCTCACCCACCTGGGCCTGGTATCCCATAAGAGTGGAGGGTCCTTCAATCCTCCCCTGATCAGCTATCCTACCACCACACTGTGAGGTGAAGTTTCCTAAATCCCAGTTGCCTCTAAGGCTTGTTGTTTGTTAATTTAAGGGAATCTACCTGGAGGTGTTTGTGATGAGGTATAGATTCTATGGGTGCTGGGACTCAGAAATGAAAGACACATGGGAACTGCCCGAATGAATTTGACCCAAGTCTTCTTTCAGCCAAAGACAAAGTTTTATTAGAGATAAACTATACAGTCCAGACTCTTAAGGAATCTGAACATTAGTGATGCCCGTAAGGATGAGTGGGCATGAGGAAATCTCAGCGTTTAAATGGGGGCCAGGATGGATATTATACATACCCAAGTAATTTTGGGTGACTGGAGGAGGAGCTGGGAGAAAGATCCTGAAGCTGGGGTGAGTTTAGGGAGAATTCCCATCTGAATGTCTAGGAGGTTGAGAGGGGTTACCATAGACTGTGGAGGGCTAAACTCCATTAGGCTAACAAAGAACTGGAAGATAGGGAAGGAAGAGGTTAATTCATTAGGGTATCAAAGACAAGGCTTCATTAGGGTTTCAAAGGGAGATAGGGCCTAGGAGAAGGGAGAATGGGTTGATCAAAATAAGAGATAATGAAAGGCCAGTTGGGTGGAGTATAGCCTCAGGCAACTGTTTGAGACGAAGTAGATGAGTGAGGTCAAAGAAAGTTTAAGGGTTTTCTGGGGCCCACAGACAAATGGGACCCAAATTCTTTTTGGGGTGAGGGTCAAAGGTCTTGGCTTGGGCCCATATCCCATCATTTGCACTTTAATCCTAAAGTGGTGAGGTCTTTGCTAAAATCATCCCAAATTGTCTTAGGAGGACAACTGCTTTTAATTATTTCTGCCACTTAAAGTTCACTTTGAGGCTGTGAAAAATGATTTTTCTTAGTAATCATTGTCTTGGAAACTCAGAGCTTCCCCATCCCCCTTTCTTTCTGATGGGGTTAGAATCTGGGCCCCAGAAAGGAAAAACCCTGGACTTTCTCACAGGGCCAAATCTCTGGCGGTCCCCTGAGGCTATAATCTCATTAACTGGCCTTTCATTGCGGCTTCACCCAATCTCCCCTCCATTGTCTTGCCTCCCTATGGCCCCAGGCCACTTCTCACCCTTGGTCCCACCTAGGCTCCATTTCCCACCGTTGGTAATGATTACCTCATGGACTACTTGACCACTCCTAGATCCCTCCCACAATCTTTCTGTATATAAGGAGCATCTTGTCTCCATTAAGATGAGCTGATTCTTAGATTCTAGCCAATAGCCCACATATGCTCAGATTCCTCATATGGCGAATCTTCAATAAACCTTGTTTTTGGCCACAAGAAGGCTTGGGTCGAAATCTTTCGGGCAGGACCCAGGTGTCATGATTTTGGGATTCCAGGGTCCCTAACCTCTAGACCGCATCATTTCTAAATTCAATCGGTCTACAGAAGGACTTTAATATGTAATCTAAATGAGTCTATTCCTGCTCATTATGTTGCCTAGAAGGGTCTGGGAGAATAGTGATTCTTCCCTATAAACAAGACGGGTGATATGGAAATTGATGTCTCTTTGACCAGTGTCACATACTGAAAGACTCTCATTTTAATATGATCCACCTCCCAGAGTTGATTGGCACCCCTTAGAAACACCTACTCTTCAAAGGGCATATAAGGCTATACCCCCCAAACCCAAATTGAGCCAATTCTGAACTGGTACCCTTATGGGTGACCTAGTTTTGTACTGAACTCCCATGCAATGCATGTCAAGCCAGCTTGAGAGAAATTAAACTGTGAACACACACACCCCAATTTCACTTGTCTCTTTCTTATAGCTGACTCTGTTTCAAAATTGGAGGATCTTTTGGGGGCTCACAAGGCAGTATTTTCTATTTTGTGGGAGAAATTTGAAGAGCCTGGTATTTCTTGCCTTATTCTGCCATCTCCCAAAACTTCAGTTTCTTAAAAAATAAAAAATGCTATGGGAGAACAGGAGAAAAGAAATGGAGGGGAGAGAGTGGGACAAGCTTGTTAAAGGAAGGGTGAGGAGTCTCAACAAAGAAGGGGAAAAGAAATGATTTCCATAAAGAACATTTCCATGAGAGAAGCAATAAATGTTTGATAGAAGAGAAAGCTGCCTTATGGGGTTTTATTTGAGAAAAGAGTGAAACTGCACATTAGGGAATCAACTTTTCTGAGAAATGGTTACACCTCCCTGGACAGTAACCCAGTCAAAGAGAAACCACATAAATCCTTTCATGTAGGCAATATCCATAATTTTAGGGTAGAAATAGAACATAAGATGATGATGGGGTTGGGATCTGGACCCCGGAAAGGAAAAACTCTGGACTTCTCCACATGGCCAAATCTCTGGATTTCACCTGAGGCTATAATCCCATCAACTGGTCTTTTGTTATCACCTATGCCCAATCTCCCAGTTCTGTTACTCTTAACCTAGCCTAGTCCTCCATTGTTTTACCTCCCTTTGGCCTCTGACCACTTCCCACCAATCCTATCTAGGCTCCATTCTCTCTTGGCCATGTGGTCTGGGTCCCTGCAGACTACTTGACCACTGGTAGATCCCTCCCATAGTCTTTCTGTATATAAGGTCCATCTTGATGCTCAGATTCCTTAAGAACCTAGATAATAGATCACAAATATTCAGATTCCTTAAGAGTCTGGGCAATGTGGTGGATCTTCAATAAACCTTGTCTCCGGTTGAAAGAAGGCTTGCGTCAAATTCATTCAGGCAGGACCTGCATGATTTTGGGGTCCCAGCACCCTTAAACCTCCAGACTTTATCAATGGGATAACATGACTTCAAGAACAGACTGATGATGGTAGGGACAGGACTAAGGACAAGACTTTATAATTTGGAAAAGAGAAAGCTCCTACCACATAACACTATTTCCATCAGACATCATGCTCTTCAGGGACTGACATTTTTAAGAGACAGATACAGCATAAACCAATAAGAAGAAGACTGAATCAGAGCTACAAAGTTAATACCAACAACAAAAAAAAGGATAAAAGGAGGAACTTATTTTTGGAACTTCAGAAGTTCTAGCTTCTGAAAAATGTTAACAGAGAGGTGAAAATGGTGAACAAGTAAAAATTGGGCCCATGAACTAAGAAATAAAACTCAGCATAAACTTTTAAGGGAAAATAAATAATGAAGAGGAAAAAGCAAAGGATAACTTCCTGGAAAAGAGTAAAGCAAAAGATAATGATGCAAAATAAAGGATAAAATGAAAGACAGAAGAGGAAAAATTTTGAACTCCTTCCTTAACCAGGCATGAAAGGAGAAGGAACCAAAAGGGTAGACATAGATAAGCAAGAAGAAATTAAGTAAATTAACAATCTAAATTGTACATTCAAAGAAAGATAGAGGTAGGCAAGTACAAATGTAAGAGAGCAGAGAGTTTCTGGGAACAGATTAATATCAAAGTAGTATAAGCAAGACCAATAATAGTGTTGAGGTCTAGGGGTACTAGGAACCCCAAAAAGGGTCCAATAGCCAGAGATGCAGGTCCTGCCTCAAATGAATTCAACCTAAGTTTTCTTTCAGCCAAAGACAAGGTTTTTAGAACACTGGTCAGGGTGGGCTAGATTCTAAGAATCTGTCCGTTGGTAGATGAGATTAACTCTTTCTATAGGAAAAAGATCTGTGGGAAGATCTGGATGGCAGTGGACAGTAGCCTGGGGTGAGTGGGAGGCAACAAGAAGGGCTGGGTACTCCAGGCAAATGCCAGGGACCTGGGCTAGGTGGAAGAGGCATAGAAGGAATTAAGGGTGGGAAGTGACCTAAGACCATCCAGACAATGAAGGGCTGGGCTAGGTTAGAAGTAACAGAGAACTGGAGGTTTGCCACAGGCCACAAAGAAAGGCCAGTTGAGGTGATTATAGTCCCAGGTGAATTCCAGAGACTAGACATGTGGAAGAGTTCAGGGGAAGGGTTTCCAGGGTCTATACCCCATCATTAGCATCATCTCCTTAAGGGAAAAAAAAAAGTACTGACTTAAAAGAGGAAGGAATTGCAACAAGCTTCTCTGATAAAAGTCTCATTTCCAAGATATAAAAGAAACAGATTCACATTCTTGAGAATTAAAAAATATATATATATTCTCAATATCATAAGTGATCAAAGGCTTTGAACAAGCAGTTCTCAAAAGAAATCCAATCTATCAACAGCCATATGAAAAAATGCTCCAGATTATATCTAATAATCTGAAAATGCAAATTAAAGCAACTCTGAGAATCCACCTCACACCCATTAGATTGACAAAGTTGACAAAAAAAGAAAAATGATGAATGCTGGAAAGGCTGTGGAAAAACAGGCACTTTTAGTGGAGTTGTAAATTGTTCCCCCTATTCTGGAAAGGGATTTGGAATCCTTCCTGAAGTTACTAAATTGTGCATATCCTTTTGGCTTAGAGAGTCTACTACTATGATTTGCCAGAGAGCAAAGAAAGAAGGAAAAGACTCAAAAGTACAAGAATATTTAAAACAGCTCTTTTTGTAGGAGCAAAGAAACAGAAAACTAAAGGAGCTCCCATCAACTGAGGAATGACTGACCAAATCATGATATTTAAATGTAATGAAATATGAGTACGTTGTAAGAATTGACAAAGGACGATTTCAGAGAATACTAACTAGGAAGATATGTATGAATTGATGAAGAGTGAAATGAGCAGAATAAGGAGAAAAAATTATACAATCTTATAATGACAGAAAACTTTAAAAGAAAGTCTTTAAGAACTCTGATCAATGCTATAACCAATTACGATTTCGAAGGGCCAATGATGAAACATGGTACCCACCTCCAGACAGAGACATGCTAGAGATGTAGAATGAGACATATTTTTGGACAGGGCTATTTTGGGAATTTGTTTTCCTATCTTATGCATATTTTTATAATGGTTTTGTTTTTCCTTTCCCATGGTAGGAGTGGGGGAGAAAGAGAGGAAGGGAAGGAAGAGAAAATAAAATGTTCTTAGTTGAAAAAATTAAGACCAAAGGAATAGAAGAAATGTCTAGTAATCTTGACTTCAAGTATGAATGAATTAAACAATTCAATAAAAGAACCTGAGAGAATGAATAAAAAAATCTACTGCATAACAAATACCTAAACTGTAAATAAACCTAGATAGTGAAAATGAAAGGATGAAAGATGATTTCATGAGGTCTCCAAGAGACATCAAGAGAAAGATAATAGAAAGAAATGCCAATCACAACAACAAAATATCTAAAACAATTTGGGCCATTAATCCACCAACATACACATAGAGACAACTAAAGGAAGAACTAATAAGTAATGAGCTATCCAATGTAAATGGCTAGATTGAATCAAAATAGTAAAAAAAAGTGTCAATACTATTTATAGATTTAATACCAAATAAATCAAATTACCAACAATTTACCTTTAAGATTAGATAGTCAATATGAATGGATTAACCTCTTTCTAACTGACCCCAAAGCACCTAACTAAGAAAATTGGACAGAAGTTATAGATATATAGATTTAAAGAACAATTTCCTAATCATTAGAGCTATCAAAAATGAAATGGGTTGCCTCAGGAGTTAGTGGATTCTCCTTCATCAAGATTTAAAAAAAAAAAAAGGTGGCTAGGTGACCATTGTTAGGGATGCTGAATCTTTTTTGTTCAGATATTGGTTCTATTCAGTTTTTGAAATTTGGATTTTGTGTTGTAAGCATATAATCATAATATCCATGCCTCAATAAATAGCCAAAAGATATTCATTTCTATAAAGAAGATAAATTAATTGGTAATAATCATCTGAAATATTGCTCAAACTCAAATCAAGAAAATGACAATCAGAACAACTAGGATACTGTCTTATGTCAAACAAAATGGCAATATCATTTGAAATTATAAAATTCAATACATGGGAATGTGAGGGAAAAGACAGGCTATTATACTCCTTAAAGAAGTAAAAACTGGTGTAATCTTTTAGGAAATCAATTTTGAAAATAAGAATTTTTAAATTACATGTCTTTAATCCAGTAATTCAATTACTAGGACCATAGCGTAAGGATATTTTCAAATGGAAAGAGGGCCATATATTAAAAAAAATACTCAAAACATTTTCTATTAATTAAAGCCAAATGGAAATAAATTATATATAAAGCAATTGGGAAATGGCTGAATATACTTTGTATGTTAACAAAATTAAATATTAGGGATAGGGAGAGGTACTGGACCAGAATTTTACTGGTATAGAAAAATCCCTGGTGAGGAAAATCCTTTTCTTAATGCAGACAGACACCTGATGTGCAGCAGCGATGTCAAAATCAAATAGAACAAGGGCCATTAAAACATACATCAAGATCCCTGAGGGCTGCATATTGACTCAGAAAAACTGAACATATTTATATATTTCTTTTTCTTAGTAATATAACAACACATTAAAATCAGATAAGAACCATATTTTAATTTGGTTCAGGATTCCACAACTCAGGAATGTTGGTGAGCTGCATACAGCGTGTTTGACACTTCTAGCCTAGACGATTGAGAGATTAAGGAACCTGCCCAGGGACACAAACCAGTATGTGACAGGGCCACATGAGGTGAGACTTGAACCTAGGTCTTCTTGGCTCTGAGGGTAGTTCTCTATCACTATGCCATACTGCCACCATGATGGAATTAAGGATACTATAAAAATGACAAATAGGAGAATTACAAGAAACACAGAAAGACCGTAGTAAGGTGAAGAAAACAAAATCAGAAAACACATCACAATGATTATGACTATAAGAAAATTTGTAATAAAATCTGCCAATGGCACAGGAAAAGGAGAGATAAAAGAGGGTATAAAAGCAAGTAAGAATTCTTTTATTTAAATTTTTATAATTTTTTTGTATAATGAACAAAAGTTATAAGTTTTTCTTACATGCCTGATTTCATTCCTTATTCTGTTGGTTTTATTTTGAAAATGACTATTAAGTTTAAAATACAAAAAAATTTTAGAAAAATGACTTTATAGGTAAACTCTATTATAAGAAACCATTTCCAGAAAGGATTTGTAAAGCACATAGGTAAAGAAAAAAGGTTTCAATGGACATCTGTGAGACAAATTTTTTCTAAATATACATACCGTTCCATCTTCCATGAGTTTCAAGCAAGAACCAAAATCCGCTAACCGTATGTGACCATTCACATCCATCAGAATATTGTCAGGCTTAATATCCCTGCAAAAAGAAATGCATTAAAGTTTTAGATGGGGAAAAATAAACATAAGATGTCATTTAATAAGATTATTCTTTAACTGCTTCTTCTCATTTCTAAAGGATCTCTCTAGACTCACTAAGTAATTATTATTTAGTTACTTGTCAGCTGAAATCATTCTTTCCCAACAAGAAAGTAATATATTCCTGGCTCTCTTGTGGACCAGGAATATAAGATAATCTGTTTGACTAGAGTTCTCCCATCTACCTCTGATGTACAGCAGCCTTTTGTATGGCTACCAGAAGTTGAAGAAAGGCGTAGTAATTCTATATTTGCACATTTCTTTATGTTGCTAGGTCTAGGACATTAAAAAGTGGTATCTTATACCTTTTCATGAGTTTCTGAAGGCAATTCTAAATATGTAAACACAAGATATTTTAGCATGGGGGTAAGAATAATTTCTATATAGGTAAATTATGGTCATCTCTAGTTCACATTCCCTTGATACTGATGTTAGAACCATTCTCACTAAATTTAGAACTATGTTAGGCCTATATTTAAAAACATTAAAAAAAAAAGAATGGTAATTCCCTACATACTTCAAAGGTACAGCAAGACAGTAAAAATGTGATTCAGTGTATGTTCGGAGTTTTCATGGGCACTAATAAAACAGCACATAGATTAGTTCTCTCATCTTGAGCTATACTAATACTTAAAAAGATCTTCCATTTTACCACCAAAAAATTAATTGCTTCAGAATAAAACAATACAATGAAATGTCCATGCTACTATAGCTCCATAAGCTAATCTCTTCAAAATGGTTACTCTGCTTCTGCTGTTGCCACAACTTTCCAAAATTAATGAAGGCTTTAGATGAGCTGTGGAACAGCAGCAGACCCCAAGATCTCACTCCTTCCAACAGGACAGATGGTAATTCAACCATACCTTTTCACCCTGTGCAACCCCTGTTCATCTCTCCTTCCCATAAATCCTTCAAGAGGGGTCCACACAATGTGTAGAGTATTATTCTCTACATTTACATAAATACAAATGCACCTTCTGAGCTATAAATCTCATTTTCTCTGTTCTCGTTACATGACCAAACCACTTTGTTTTCTAAGCCATATATCAATATGTCACAAATTCTAGGGCAGATTTAGATTTGGAATTTTCAGAGGAAATTATTTAGTGTAGTAAATGAAAATCTCAGTAATGAATTAGATAGCATGGCAGAATTTTATTATAATAAAAGTGTCTACAAAGGTAAATCTCATACTAGTAAAATGATACTTTAAAACAAAAAAAAGAGGCCTTAAAAAGTACAATGAAAATACCACAAGCTATTTTACCAGCAAACATTTTTTAAAAAAGTAAAAAGATTAAGCATATCTAGTTATACTTATTTCTTTCGAAAGTAGAAAAATAAAAGACTTTAGTTCAATTGTTTTATAGTAAAATTGCCAAATGCTGTAGGCAACAAGGAGAGACATGATCCCCATGTTATCGTGAGTCTCTATGATATATCTAATGTCCATAGAGAGTGTGTCACCTTTGAGTGAGGTGGGCAGTTCTTAAAAGCATCCTATCAGTCTGTCAGCTAATACTGTTCTACTACTCTTCTCCCAACATAGTAGGTCTAATCTGAAGGAAGAGTGCCAGACAACTGCTGCTTCACAGCTCACCAAAAGCCTTTATTTACTTTGGCAAGTGGTTGCGGCAACAGCAGGGGTGATTTATAGAGAAGGAAAGTAACCATTCAGAAAAGAGTTTAATTAAGAGAAAGGAGTTTGTGATGCTTTATGTTTTTAATGCAAGTCCGACCTAAATAACTCTAAAGTTTAAAAAAAAAAACAAGTCATTTGAAAGGCATGGATAAAATTTGCTACTACATCCAAAATTCAATCATACAAAAATATCATTACAATAACTATAAGAAAAAGATCAAATCCCAGTCTACAATGTGATCAATACTCTAATATTCCAATGAATATGAAATCTGATCAACAGATAATTCTTCCAATGATGCAGATCATAACCCATCCACAGAAATGGCATGTTGTAACTGGAAAGGCACTGTATTTGGAAACAGAAAATTTAGGTTCAAACCCTGACCATGTAAAAAATATGCAACACATGAACATATATGAACACATTCTAGTTTCAATTCTACCACTAATGAGCTAAATGACCTTGGATGAATTACCCACTCTATGTAAGATTTACTTTTTTTAAATCTATAAAATAAGCAATACTGTACTATATTGAATTTGATTTATTGAACACCTATGCGACAGACACAAAAAAGTATGTTGATTAATGGATCAATGGAGATACAAATACAAGTTCCTTTTCTGGCTCTAAAATTATCTCAATCCAGAAAGCTGTAAAAATAGGATTTGACCAGTAATTTTTTTTTTTTTAAGGCAATTGGGGTTAAGTGATTTGCTCAGGGTCACACAGTTCGTAAGTGTCAAGTGTTTGGTCTGAGTCCGAATCTGAACTCAGGACCTCCTGACTTCAGGGTTAGTGCTCTATCCATTGCACCACCTAGCAGCCCCCTGACCAGTAATTTTTTTTTAAAGATGCAGTTTGGGTCATGAAGTACAAAGTCAACTCAGAAAATAATATTTTATGATTTTACCTTCTTATTCAACAATTAGGAGGCAAAAATTATCTTAAAACAATAATCTTAAATTATAATTTAACAGGGAGAAGCATAATAAAATAAATGCATAACAGCTAAATAAGTATGTGTGTATGCATACATACACACACACACACACACACACACACACACACACACACCCAGACCACATGCATATATGGTCCAAGGGCAGTACTATCCTTTTTTGGAAATGGACCTCAAATTCTGTAGGAGTTATATTCATTCTCTAACAAGAGAGAAATTCCAAAGACCAGCAGAACCTTTCCAACCATCTGTGATTCAATCAATTAACAAGAATTTATCAAACAACTACCAGATGCCAGCCACTATGCTATGCACTGGGGATATAACATCAAAGAATAAAATAATCTGTACTGCAGAAGTCAGTGTTGACTCTTCCCTCTTTCTCATGCTGCTATATCTAATTACTGTCAAGTCTTACTGAAAATACTTCTACAGCATTATTTCTCTCACACAACCCCTTTTTCACCACCCACAAGGCCACTGACCCGATTGAGCCTTCATCATGTGTTGCCTGTACTATTCCGGTTTAACCATGGTCACATAGCTAGTTAAGGATTCAAATTGAAATTTTCCTGACTGCAAGTTCCACACTATTGACGTGTTAGTAGTATCAATATTTTCAACCTCCTAGCTCTATGCACAAACAATTAACATAAATCTGATTATCATCATATTCATTATAATGATTTAGTGGAGATTATATTGTTAATCAAATACTCATTCCCTAAAATGGAGAAGATACACAGACACACACAGATACACACAGGAACACACACACACACACACACACACACTAATTACAGGGTATTCCCAAAATCTTCATGCAATTTTAATGAAAACTGCACTGAGACTTTTAGGGCACCCTATATAAAGAAAAGAAATATGAAATGATTAATTACAAGAAAGTTTGTGAAGGAGAGACATAACAGCAGCTGGGGGAACAAGGAGGATCCACCCATACAGAAGCTAGTGTTTGAATGGACTTTTGAAAAAAGGGAACTTTATGAAGCACAGGCAAGGAATAAGTACAATCCAGACAAGATAGATGACCAGTGCAAAAGCATGGAAATGGAAAATGAAATGTTGTGAATGCAGATGGCAGAGAAAACTAGTTTGGCTGGACTGCTAATGGCAGGAGGAGTGACATCCACTAAGAATGGAAAGATAACTAAAGGATTGAGGAGGGAAGAAAGGTTAAGAATAGCTTCTGTTGGCAGTAATGTATGGAATCAATTATGGAGGAATAAATGGATTGCCTTGCTGCAGTGAGAGTCCTGTTGAGTTTGGATAATAGGAAATTCTTAATGTCCCTGGTCAACATGACTGTGAGATTTCTGGCTCCCATTCATCTGAAAATGATTAGAGGTGGAGGAGTTGTTTGGGGAGGATAATTATGATGATAGATAGGCAAAAGGACAAGAAGATAAGGAATTTGAGATCAGAGGACAATGCAGAGTTTAAACGGATATCAACAGGGTCAAAACTGGACATGTGAATTCAGTGGAGGGCAATGGCCTAAGAAAATACAAAGGGGTGCAGGAATTGGAGGTTCTGATGAGAGCAAAGAATAGGTTTAGAAGGGATGAAGTATATGGAGAGGTGGAATCAAGGATGTGGTAGAGTCAGCATGAACAAACTCAATGTGATTCAAATGTTACATTTTCAGGATGAGCACTTACATCTCAGAAAGTGATGAAGCCACAAACCAAGGCTTATTGTTTTGATTGTCTAGACTTAACAAAGTGATGAAGGAAATGTTAATAACGCAGATTAAACTCAAAAGTGTGTCGTGTACATTTTTTGTTTTCAAACACTGTTAAACACTTAATAGCGCACCCCCCCCCCCCGGGCAGAATGATAAGTTATGGACTCCTTGTTCAGACACCTTTAAATATTTTGGGGTAATGGTGAGATCCAATGTTTGATCATCCCTATTTGTGACAGAGGTGCAGTGAAGGAATAGGTCACAGGATTAAAGAAAGCTGAGGTACTGAGAAGATAGGAAGGTAAGGGAGCATTATTATTAACACAGAAGTTCCCTAATATCTGGGAAAAAGCTGAGGAGAGGAAGACAGTGATCCAGAATCCAAGATCAAATAGAGAAAAGAAGGTAGGGAGAGGGGGGCATGGTGTATACAACAGCTACCATGATTTCAACTGGGTGAAAAATTCTGATTTAGTAGAAGAGTAGAGTGAGAAATATAAAGGTAAGAGTATAGAAGTGGCAGTGAGGAGCAAAGGGTACTTCTCCTCCAAGACCAGCACTGAACAGGAAGGAAAGTTTATTATGAAATAGGAATTTCAAAGGGTGGAGCATGGTTGGGGGTAGGCTTGAAGAAGAGAGGGATAAGATAATGAGAGGTTGGGTTATGGGACAGTTTTTTCCTACATGCCTGGTGAATGATTAATTCAGAAGATAAGGAAAAGAAACAGAAAAAGTCTTAGGAGTGGCAGACAGTGAAAATCTTGCAGAGGGAGCTAGGCTATGCATAAGTTTGAGTTTAAAAGATTAACTGTATTTTTTCCATCATTTGTAAATAACAAGCTTTATGCTGTATGAAGTAAGGAACTCAATTCAACAGCCAATCTACCTAACTACCACTTAACATTTTGTAGATCTCAATACAGTTCTAGAGACTTATAAAAATAAATAAAGAAATATTCATTTTAGGAGGATTTGTTCAAGGTATAAATTACTACCTGATTAGGGAGAAATTATGAGTTATTACTTTCTGATGCCAATTTTTTTTCACACAGTCCCCACTGAGATTAAAATTTTTCTTAAATAAATACTAAGCAAATCATTATTGAGCTACTAAAGGAATCCTGGTGCCTGGGACATATCCAAATCTGTTGGACTGTAGCCTGAGAATCTATATAAGCTTCCCGTTCCATGGATTTTTCAGATTTTCAAAAAGAAATGAGTCACAATATTATGACAAATAATGGAATGGTTTCATATACTTCAGTAATTCTAAACTTTAAAGTGCAAGTATGACAAAAGAACAAATGGAAAAAATTTAGGTCTGTAGCAGCCAAACTCAACTACCAGATGCCCCCGCACAAAAAAAAAGGGGGTCTATGAGCCTGTGTTAAATGCAGTAAGAAGTTAAAAGGAGATTAATCTTACTTTATTAACAGGACAACCAATGACCAAGAAAATAACTTCAGATTTCTTTGACTTGGAGAGGATACCAGCACACTGAAGTGAAAGCCACGGTAATCTTAACACTACTTTAAGGATAGCATAGTAACCTAAATAAAGGAGGTGACAATCCTGCTGTACTGAGGGAACAACTATTTTCTATTATATACATATCAGCTGTAGAAAGAATTGGCCCAATTGAAGGGAAAATATAACAACACAGCTGTTCTAAGTAGAACTCACAAAGACTTTCTCATTAAGAAAGTGAATTTGCCATCAGCTGAAATATTCAGACACATAATGTATGACCACGTGTCAAGAATGTCACTGAATGGATTCCAGATTAATTATAGGTTGTCCTAGATGTAAAGTCTAGGGATCAGTGTTTGAATATTGGCCGCAAAATTTATTGTAACCATTGACAAATCACCTTAATTCTTTAAATTTCGCTCCTCATTTGTAAAATGTAGATAATATGCTACCTAACTTTTAAGGTTATTATGAAGAAGGCTTTTTTTTTTAAATTACCCATTTATTTTTAGATTGCCTTTATTTGTCAGTCTATCCCCCCCTCTCTCAATCATCCCTTATAACAAAGAATAAAAAATAAAGGGAAAAAATAATTTGGCAACACTGACCAAGACAGCAATTAAGTCTGGCAGGATGTACAGTGTTCCATAGCCATAGCCTCCACCTTTTCAAAAATGAGAAGGTAGAATATTTTCGATTTCTTCTTCACTGTCAAGCTTGCTCATTATAATTACAATATTCAGTTTGGACTTCTGTTGCTGCTTCCACTTACATAGTTATGGCTATTGTGAATCTTCCCTACTTACTGCACTCTGTATCAGTTCATGTAAGTTTTCACATCTTCCTATAGTCTTCATTCTTTTTAAAAAAATTAATTTTATTTTCAGTTCTAAATTCTCTCCCTCCTACCTCCTTTGCCTTCCCATTGAAAAAGTAAGAAAAACAAAACCAAACCTGTTACAAGAATATACTGTCAAACAAAAAAAAATTCCCATACTGGCTATATAAAAAATATGCTTCACTCTGCATCCTGAATCCATCATCCTTCTATTTGGAGATGGATAGCATCATTAGTTTTTATAGTAAAGAAATTCTATTACATTATGTACCACAACTTGTTTAGCCATTCCCAAACCGATGGGTACCTATTTGTTTCCAGTTCTTTGCTATGATAGAAAATACTTCTATAAATATTTTAGTATATATTGGACCTTCCTTTGATATTTGATCTCCTTGAGGTGTATGTCTAAAACTGGAATCTCTAAATTAAAGCATATAGCAATTTTAGTAACTTTCAAAATGTAAGTGGTTGTGTTCCAGTTTCCAACTTTGGTACTCTCTCTTTTTTTTTTTTCATTTTAATCAAGCTCAGATAGACATAATCCCATTTACCCCATTCCTCTCTTTCACTAGCCTTTCCCATGCTATCCATAAACATTTTATTACGTGCCTACTATTTCTCAGGCATTGTGCTAAGAGCCATGAAAACAAAGAAAGGCAAAAGATAGTTGATGCTGTTAAGAAGCTCCCAGTCTAATGGGGAAACTAGAGGCAATTACACACAAATAAGATATGTACAGGATAAACTGGAGATAATCTCAGAGGAAAAGTACTAAGATTAAGATTTCTTGCAGAATGTACAATTTTAGCCTTGAGTTGAAGGAAGCCAGGAGGCAGAATTAATGAGGGAAAGCATTCTAGACATGGGGAAAGTCACTGAAGAAGCTCAGTCAGGAAATAAAATTTCTTGTTTGAGGAACAGGAAGAAGGCCAGTGTCAATGGATCAACTGGAAAGGTGGGGATTGGGGGGTGCAGTTTATGACAAGCTTTGAATATTACACAGAGTATTTTTATATTTGATCCTGGAAATGACTGGAATTTGAATGGGGAAGTAATACAGTCACTTTAAGAAGTGATATGGTCAATTTAAGAAAATCAAATTGACAGTTGATGGACTAGAATGGGGGATGGGGGTGGGCCTTGTCACAGGAAGAACACCCACCAGCTTACTGCAATAGACCAGGCTTGAGGTGATGAGGACTTGCACCAGGGTAGTGGCAGTGGCAAAGGAAAGAAGGAGACATATACTAGAGATGCTATGAAAGTAAAAACCACAAGCTTGGCAACAGATTGGATATGAAGGAACAGAATGCCATGGATGACATCTAGGTTGTGATTCTGGGTGACTGGAAGAATGGTAGTACCATCAACAGTAAAGGAAGTTGGGGGGGTGGGGGGAGAAAGACAATATGTTCAGTTTTGGACATGCTGAGTTTAAGATGTATATATACATATATATGTATGAAGATATGAGACATTAAAGAGGTTAGAGATGGATAAGCAGATCTGAGAATCATTTGCATTGAGATTACAGCTGAATCTATGGGAGGTGATGAGATCACCAAGTAAAATAGTCAGGGAGAAGAGAAGACAGCCAGGACCAAACCCAAGGGGACAATGGGCATGACCTGGATGAAGATCCAGTAAAGGAAACTAAGTAGCAGTCAGAGAGGGAGAAGAACCAGGAGAGAGTAGTGTCAGGAATACCTAGCAAGAAGAGAGTATCATGGAGAAGACGGTAACGTGAAAGTGTCAAAGGCTGCTGAGAAGTCAAGAAGGATGTTAGATTTGGCAATTTAGAGATGAGTAACTTTGGAAAAAGAAGTTTCAGTTGAATAACAATATTAGAAGCCAGACTGCAAAAAGTTAAAAAAAAAAAAGGCGAAAGAGAGGAAAGGAAGTACAGGTACCTATTACAGAAAGGAAGAAAGAAATGATGATGGTTAGCAGGGATGGATGGATGAAGTGAAGGTTTTTTGAGGATGGAGGGGACACCAGTATGTTTGGAGATGGTAGGAAAGCAACTAGTAAGTAGACAAGGGGAAAATTGAAGATAAGAGAGTAGAAACGATAGATGGAATTTATTCCATCCTATACAATGAAAACAAAGAAGCATGGGACTTTTGATGAAGTGAAGAAAAGTGAAGTAAGCAGAACCAGAAAAACAATACATACAACGCAAACAGAAAGAACAACAAAAAAAAACCATTTCAGCTAAATGCTGTGTAATTATAATGACCAAGCCTGGCTACTGAAAAGAGGTAGCAGAAGGCATCTCCCTCCTTTCTTTGTAGAGGTGTGGGACTAAACGTGTGGAACAATATAGAAAATACTGGACTTTTTTTGATGTATTGGCTAATTTTATTGAACTGCTCTTTTCTTTTTTTTTTTTTAACTCTTTGTTATAAGGTATAGCTCTCTAGGAGGGGGAAGGGGAAGGAAAAATTGGTAAATATAGATGACACAAAAACATGAAATCAATAAAATTCTCAAATACTCAAATGAATCTTTGGTGTCATAGAGACTCAGCTATTACCTCCAATGACACAAGGTACAACTGATGGATGTCTAGCAGTCTTAGGACAAAAATAGAAGAAACCCCCCAACAGAGTAGTCCTAAAGGCCTCCCCAGTCTATTCAGCCTCCAGGGTACCTCTCTCCCTTAGAAAGAGTCAAACAAAAAACTAATATCTTAAGCCAAAGCTAGGCAAAATGAATGAATGAATATTAAATTCAGGCTTCCCTTAGATTCTTCCCAGGAATCCTTATCCAGGTCCATAAATGCTGCCTTCCGGTCTAGTGTAAAGTTATATTCCCTAGAATGCTCTTGCAGTGCTTCATCTAGACCAGACCGGTAGACTGCTTTGACGACCATCCAGGTCCTCCAGAAAATCCTCTTCTCTCCTCCACATTTTCTATGCCTCTGACAAGTATGCCACCAGCTCAACACACCCCCTTTTGCTTTTGCTCCTACAACTCCTCTAACTTTCACACCGCACTGTATTCAATGAAGAGCTTTAATCACAAAAATAAGAGCTTTACTGATAGGATGTTGTTCTCTTGCTTAAAACACCACCCATCATATGAAGTGCTCTTTTATGGCCTCCAAAAAGAACACCACAGGGGGAAACCACTAGTCATTTTGGAGGTCCCCTCATTGTCTCCTGACATTATGAGGATAGCACTGGCATATTTTGAACATTCACCTCTCATTTCTCATTTTCATCATGTCACAAACTCATCTTTTCTTTCTGTCACAGGACTCTTTGATAACATAATTTACTTCTCTTCTTGTTCATAGTTTCTCACTCATTATATATGACAGCCTATTTATACTCCCGATGTACCTTTCCATTGCCCTGATACTAATTTTTAGCTTTTCAGAGTCAGCAGCATTCTAGGTTTTGCTACCACACAGCAATAGAAGCAAAATGTCTATTGAAAAGACGGGTCATTGCTATGGTAAGACTGGGGTAATTAAAGTGCTAAGCAACTTCCCAAAAGCAGTTTAACCTATTATTCCCTTCCCACTTTTAAACTCTAGGCCCACCTCAATGTCCTTCTGTATTGTCTGTCACAGATATACATACTATTGGACAAACTATAGGTATAAATCAGAGGCAACTGATGGTACAGAAAATATAGTGACAGGCCTGCAATCAGGAAGACCTGAGTTCAAATTCAGTCTCAGACACTTAGTAACTGTGTGACCCTGAGCAAGTCAATTAACCCGTCTGTCTCAGCTTTCTCATTTGAAAGATGGGGATATAAATAGCACCTATTTCCCAAGATTGTTGTGAGGATCAAATGACAGGGAGGGAGACAGAGAGGGGGAGGGAGAGGGAGGGAAGAGAGAGAGAGAGAGAGAATACATATGCATATATGTATGTATATATAATGTATGCTATATTGATATCTGAGCAATAAGCATTTTTTCATACATTTGGTCTTTCTTATGTGGCTAGACAGATCAAACCAGTTTCTTCCAGGAAGATCTGCAATATCTTGGGGATCTGATGGAATCAACACATTATCACTCGTACACTGAAGCATCTGAAGGACATCACAATCCACAGGGAATCTACTTTGTTATTGTTTAGTCATTCAGTCATGTGTGATTCTTTGTGACCCCACAGACCATAACATGGCAGGCCCTTCGACCCTTCACTACCTCTCAAAGTCTGTCCAAGTTCATGTTTGTTGTTTTCATGACACTATCTATCCACCTCATCCTCTCCTGTCCCCTTTTCCTTTAGCCTTCAATCTTTCCCAACATCAGGGTCTTTTCCAATGAGTCCTGCTTCTGATTATGTGGCCAAAGTATTTAAGCTTCAGTTTCAGTATGTGACATTCCAGTGAACAGCCTTAGTTAATTTCTTTAAGTACCGACTGATTTGATCTCCCTGCTATCCAGGGGACTCTCCAAAGTCTTTTCCAGCACCACAATTCAAAATCATCGATTCTGCAGCACTCAGCTTTCCTTCTAGTCCTGTTCTCACAGCCATACATTGCTACTGGAAAAACCATAGATTTGACTAAACAGACCTTTGTCAGCAAGGTGATGTCTCTGCTGGTGATGTTCTCCAAATGGGCCACAGGTTTCTATCTTCAACCTTTATTCTAGCTGGATCTATATCACACTGTGGTAAATACTTTGGACAAATTTACATCTCTCTGTTTTATACTTCATCTGATGTTTATTATCAGACTAGAACTGAACATCGTTATTTGTTTTCATTTTTCAAGTAATCTTGAATGATCTTGATGTACAGATGTGAGAAATTATGTAAAAAACACCTTAAGGTGGCGTTTTGTTCTGAGTCTGATGTTTTTTTTTCCTTTTGCGAGGCAATCAGGGTTAAATAACTCGAACAGAGTCACACAGCTAGTAAGTTGTTATGTGTCTGAGGTCACATTTGAACTGAAGTCCTGCTGACTCCAGTACCGGTGCTCTATCCATTGCATCACCCAGCTGCCCCTGATGCTTTTTAATAAACAACAAATGGATCTTATATCCTCTACAACTTTCATTCACCTGTGAGATGATAATGATGTGGTCTGTTGTTGAATATGATTTGCAAAATCTGGCTTGTTCCCTACTAAAATCCTCATCAAGCATCCACATCTCAAGTTTTGAGATGACCTTCATAAAGGTTTTGCATGGATAGGTGAGTCAGTACATAGGCTGGCAGCTGATATTTGCTTGGTACTCATTTTTTTTCTTTTTAAATTTTTTTTCTATGCTTCTCGTAACTTTCCCTCTTTTAGATAACTTAGTCCCTCAATGCTCACCATCTCTAGCATAGATCTTCTCTCTATTTGATTTAATCCAGATGCTTTTCCTATCTTTGTTTTCTTTTGTGTCATTTCTACTTTGTCTGTAAAGCACAAAGTCAAAGGACTTTGATGTTAGGTTCCTCAAAAGAGAAAAATAAAGTTGTTACAACAATTTTTACAAATTCCATTTTTCTTATGTCTACAGGGCTCTTTATATTTTCATCCTTCAAAGCCCTTGGCTTGACTCTGCATAGTTGGATGCCTTGCCAAGTGTTTTTTAGGCTGCTTATCTCTTCTATGGTGTCTCTGTGCTCTGTAAAATGACATTTCTCACAATCATCTATCACGCTCTATCTAAGATTTTAACCTAGTATTGCCTTCGGCAGTGAACTCTTGCTACTTGGCCTACTGATCTACAGAGATAGCTGGAATTACTTTATATCTTGTACATGATTTTTATTCTAAGCTGTTTTAAGAGTTGAGTTCCTTCCATTTTGCTGGTTAACTGACTCAGAATTCATTAGAGATCTTCAACACATGTACTGATGTCACCTCAACCCTAACCTCTCAGTTACTCAATCAAAGCTCTATCCTTGCACTGGCTACACTGTCCTCCCTTCCCTATACCACCCCTTGGTTAACTGATTCAACTCTACATTAACTTCTGCATTTTAATCCCTTAGCACTTACCCTACTGCTAATCATACCTTATTAAATTATACCCTTGGATAATTTCTACAATCTGCCTCCTTCACCATTACTCATGTGCTGCTGAAAGGAGTAAATCATCAAATTGAGCTGACAAGATCCATGACAAATTTATGTTATATAAATTTGTCTACTGGAACCTCAATACAGCAAGTCAAAACTTTTATACCTTTCTACTCATTCTCTATCCCACTCACCAGTGTCTTTTCCCAATATTCTCATTTTTCCTGATGCATCCCATAGCACTCTCTTCCTCTGTCCTCTTAGCTGAGGACACTGCCTCACGTAAATTAAAAAAAAAAAAATAGGCCCTTCAATGAGAACTCCCTCCTTTCCCCTTTTCTTTATCTTACATCACTCAGACATCTCCCACCATTATATCATCCATTACCACATCTCACATAAAGATGGAGCCCTTCTCCTTGCCAAGGCAAACCCCTCATAAAGTTCCCTTGATCCTATCTATCCTCTGTTCTCTAGCAGACTGCCCTTCTTTCTCTCTTCAATCTTTCCTCATCTACTAGCTATATCACCTTGACTCTACTCACAGAGCTACCACTCCAGTGTATACCCCTATCACCTCATGCCTAGACTATTGCAATAGTCTTCTGGCTGATCTCCCTGCCTCAATTGCCCCCTTAAAATAATAAGAATCATTATGACTATTATTATTATTTTGATGACTAGCACTTATATAAGTGCCTACCATGTGCCAGACATTGTGCTAAGCATTTTAAAAATGTTATCACCAATGTAATCCATCCTCTACTCCATTGCTAAAGTGATTTTCTTAACATGCAGGTCTGACCATGTCACCTCTCTCCTACTCAGCAAACTCCAGTGTCTCTCTATTACCTCCAGGATCAAATATAAAAATCTTCTGTTTGACATTTAAAACTATTCACAACCTGAACCCTTCTTACCTTTCTAGTCTTCTTCATGATATTCCTATGCATAGTTATTACCATACTATATGATCCACCTCTACTGGTCTACTCACAACTCCTAGCACACCAACTCCATCTTCTGATTCTGTGCCTTTTCATTGGCTATCCCTAACACCTGAAATTCTCTTTCCCCTCACCTCTGCCTCATGAATCCCTTGGTCTTCTATAAAACTCAGATAAAATCCTACCTTCTGTAAAGTTTTTTCTTCCTGATTCTATTCATTTTGCTAATAACTTCCTTCTAGGATTACTTTCCATTTATACTATCTACATCTCATACATACAATAATTTTCATGTTATCTTTCCCAGTATTTGTAAGCTCCTTCAGGACAGAGAATGTGTTTTTACCATTCTTTGTTGCCCCAGTGCTTGGCACAGTCTCTGACACACAATAAATACTAAACATTTGTTGATGGACATCTTAGATATAACAGGAAAACAACTGGATTTATTTAAGGCCTGAGAACCGATATTCCCACACACATAAACAAAGGAAACATGTCCCTCAGATGTATATGTTATTCCTAATAGGTGCAAAGTAATCTTTGAGTGCCAGCCATCATATTTTCAGGGCTGGGAGCTGACTCATGTGAGAGTGTGGATCTATGGAAAAAAATCACAAATGGCTTAGGTCATATTCATATTAAATTTTCTATATTTCTATGTATTCTTCAAAAATGGTTATACAAAGGGGCAACTATGTGGCCCGGTGGATAGAGCACTAGCCCTGGAGTCAGGAGGACCTGAGTTCAAATCCTGCCTCAGACACATAACACTAACTGTATGACCCTGGGCAAGTCACTTAACCCCAATTGCTTCACCAAAAAAAAAAAAAAAATGGCTATGGAAGCAAATCCAACATACTCCTTTCTGTCAAAGCAAAATAATCCTTATAATCCAACAGCTAGACACCATTGAACAACTGAGTTTGGAAAACTGAAAGCATTCTTTTTCAGCCTCAAAAGGATAAAGCCTAGCTGTTTATCTGAGTGCAAAACCTCTACAGTCCCACCCCAGACCTCACCTCTTGCTAGGCCTTTCAGAATCTGTTTCTGTAATGCCAAATGAAACTGGAAAATTAGTTTGGGGCCAAGTTGTAGAAGGCTTTAAAAGCCAAACAGGCAAGTTTTTATTTTATTCTAGAGGAAAACAGGAAGCCACTAGAGTTAGTTGAGTAGGGAAGTCACATGGTCAGATCTGAGCTTAAGAAAAACTATTTTGGAAGTAGTACGTAGGATGGGGGGGGGGGGGAGCTGTTGCAATAATATAGAAAAGAGATAAGGCCATGAGCTAAAGTGATAACTTTGTAAATGGAAAGAAGGAATCAAGATGCAAAAGATGTTACGCAGGAAGAAAAGGCAAAAATCTGGCAAATTACTGGATAAACTTCTTTATAAAGAACCTTCATATAGAATATTTTGAGTCTGACAACCTCACATGACCTAAACGGAAACTGCTATTTTAAAGTGGTTTGCTACTATGTTCCATGGATGAAACTCATCTTACTGATGAACAACATTATATGGTTTTATTACAGATTTAATCACACATCATTTATTATGAATAAATTGAGTGAAATAGTATTTGTAAAGGAATGGGGGAGAAAAAGGAGGAGTCAAGAATAATGCCTAGATTATGAACCTGAGACACTGAAAGGGTGGTAGTGCTTCAACAAAGATAGGAAAGTTTGGAGAAGGGGAGGATTTAAGGAGAAAGACAGTAAGCTCCATTTTAGAAATGTTGAGTTTAAAATGGCTCTTGGACATCCAATTTGAAATGTCTAATATGGGATTGAAGCTTAAGGAAGAAATGATGAAATTAATAACTAAAATATTATAGGGGTAAAAGAGAAGAGGGATCAGGATAGACATTAGAGAACACTTACAGTTACATGGCATTGATAAGGATAATAAGCTAACAAAGGAGACTGAAAAAGAGCAATTAGGTAGAAGATGAACCAGGATAGAATGGTGTCATGAAGACCCAAAGAGTTAAGAATAATGAGATGGTCAATAGTGTCATATGTAGCAGCTAAGTGAAGAAGGATTAGGACTGAGGAAAAAAATCAGATTTGTCAAGTGATTATTAGTAATTTTGGGGAAATAATGACATTGGATGGATGAGGTCAGAAGGAAGACTATAAACTATTAAGGAGTGAATGGGAATAAAGAACTAGAAGGCAATTACTTCCAGTAGTTTGGTTGAGAAAGAGAGGATAATAGCTATCATTTATATGATTTTGTTTATATATAGTGTTTATATAGTGCTTTAATGTCTGTATAGCATCAGATAAGCTGATGAGCTACATCATACCTTGTAGTGAGTTTAGCATTACTGGAGAAGTTACAATAACCTGAGTTAATCACTTCAGAGCAATGCACAGGACAGATAAGTATTTCCCTCTCTCAGCAGAGTTTCTCTTCTTGAATAGTAAAAGCCTGCCTTTATTACTAATAAAATGGCTGCATTTTTATGGTAGCTTAAGATAGGATAGAGATTAGATGCTCGTCAGTTAGGGAATGGCTAAATATTACGGGCATATGTATGTAATGGTATACTACCATGCTATAAAACAATGAACACTAAGAAGCATGGAAAGACTTAAGAAGTGAAGTATACCAGGAAAACAATGTTAATGGAAAATAACTACAATAAAACCATGCAATCTGAATGCTGTTACAAATTAACTTGGCCCCAAAGAAAAGATATGAGAAGAATGCCCCAAGAATGTATTATCAATAGAGCAACAAATTTATTCAACCATTATGGATAGCAATTAGAAATTATGCAAGAAATAAGACTAAGCTGTTCATAACTCTTTTTCTCATCATTTATTTTAGTCATCCTATTGACCCCAAGGAAGTTTTTAAAAAGTTTTGATGTATGTGTCAAAACATTCATAGTAAATTTTTCTGTGGTACCAAATTAAGAAGTGAGAGGCTATCCATAATTGGAGAGTGGCTAAAAATTAATGCAATCAAATATTTTAAATAAATAAATAAATACCAGGAAATCAAAGACATATGGAAAGAGTTATATGAATTGATACAAATGAAACAAGCAGAAACAGAAAAAAGCAACCCATACATTGACTGATAATGTTCATGAAAAGATCAGTAATAGTTCTGGAGAATAGATAACAAAACATTCCTCACTACTCTCAGCATACAGGAAGGTGTTATAGGAAATGAATGTTGCATATACTGTCAGAGATAATCATTTTGTCAACAATCTTTTTTTTTTTTTACTTTGCTTAGTTGTAAAAGATGAGGGCTGATGTAGTATATCTGGAAATTACTGCGACATAAAAATAAAAGGTTTTTTAAAACTTTTTAATAGTCACATTGTCTTTCAGAATGTACAATATTGTTTTTATGTTGATAATATATTTTATTTTATATCAATTTTTTTCAAGATTCACTTTTATGAAATTTTGAGTTCCGAATTTTTTTTTCTCCCTCCCTCCCCTTCACCATTGCCAAGATAGCAAGCAATCTGATATAGGCTATACATGTATAATCATATTAAACACATTTTCACATTAGTCATGTTGGGAAAGATGAATTAGAACAAAAGGGTAAAACCATGAGAAAGAAGAAAACAAAAACAAACAAAGAAAGAGCAAATAGCATGCTTCAATCTGCATTCAGACTCCATAGTTCCTTCTCTAGATATGGATAGTATTTTCCATCATGAGTCTTTTAGATTTGTCTCAGATCATTGTATTGCTGAAAATAGCCAATTCATTGCACAATGTTGCTGATACTGTAGACAACCTTCTCTTGGTTCTGCTCACTTCACTCAGCATCAATCCATGTAAGTCTTTCCAGGTTTTTCTGAAGTCTCCCTGCTCATCATTTCTTACAGCATAATAGTATTCCATTATATCCATATGCCACAACTTATTCAGCCATTCCTCAATTGTTAGGCATCCCCTCAATTTCCAATTCTTGGCCACCACACAAAAAGCTGCTATAAATATTTTTGTACATGTGGGTCCTTTCCCCATTTGTATGGTCTCTTTGGTATACAGACCTAGAAGGGGTATTATTACTGGATCAAAGGGTATGTACAATTTTATAGCCCTTTGGGCATAGTTCCAAATTGCTCTCCAGAATGATTGAATCAGTTCACAACTCTATCAACAAGGCATTAGTGTTCCAATTTTCCCATATTTTCTCCAACATTTGTCATTTTCCTGTTATGTCATATTAGCCAATCTGATACATGTTAGGTAGTACTTCAGTGTTGTTTTAATTTGCATTTTTCAAATCTTCAGTGATTTAGAGCAATTTTTTCATATGATTATAGATAGCTTTAATTTCTTCATCTGAAAACTGTTCATATCCTCTGACTATTTATCAATTAGGGAATGAGTTGCAGAGCGTACAATATTGTTTTGCCATTTTGTGCACATCTAATTACTTAGGTGTAAAACTTTTAAAATAGTATATAAAAACTCTTATTTATGGTCCATTACATCCAATGATTTGCCTCTACTTTGGCCCTTTCCTCTCAGAAAGTAAATGGATTTATTTGGATCATGGTTATTTTCAAGAATATAGTACTAAAGGTCCAACTAGTAAGATAATAACATAGGGATCTCTGCTCTTACTATATAATTGCCTTGAATAACTTCCTTCCCTGATTATGAAAAAGAGGTCTATTTTGGGTCAGTATAAGAAGGTCAATTGTTATATCAGGTATCTATAAATATTACAACTTAGAATTAAGTAGATTATAAGAACTTGACCCAGCTGTAAACTGAACTATACAAATATATGTGATTAACAGGCAACCCTCTTTTACAACCCACTTCAATCCCAATAAACATTCTGTATGAAGACAGACTTTAGCTCTACTTGACCTTACAAGCAGAGAAGACTAAGTTCTAAATATATAGAGAACTGAGTCAAATTGATAAGAATACAAGTCATTCCCCAATTGATAAATGGTCAAAAGATATGAACAGGTAGTTTTCACATAGAGAAATTAAAGCTATCTGTAGTCATATGAAAAAATTGTTTTAAATCACTATTGATTAGAGAAATGCAAATCAAAATAACTCTGAGGTACCACATCACACCTATCAGATTGGCTAACATGACAAAACAGGAAAATGATAAATGCTGGAGAAGACTGGGGAAAATTAGAATACTAATGCCTTGTTGGTAGAGTTGTGAACTGATCCAACCATTCAGGAGAACAATTTGGAATTATACCCAAAGGGCTATAAAAATGTGCATACCCTTTACCACTTCTAGGTCTGTATTCCAAAGAGATCATAAAAATGGGAAAAGGTCCCAATATGTATAAAAATATACATAGCAGCTCTTTGTGTGGTGGCAAAGAATTGGAAATTGAGGGGATGCCCAACAACTGGGGAATGGCTGAACAAGTTATAGCATATGAATATAATAGAACACTATTGTGCAATAAGAAATGATAAGCAGGTAAACTTCAGAAAAACCTGGAAAGACTTACATGGATTGATGCTGAGTGAAGTGAGCAGAACCAAGAGAACATTGTTCACAGTTAACAGCCACATTGTGCAATTACTAACTTTGATAGACTTAGCTCTTCTTAGCAATGCAAGACGACTCTAAAAGACTCATGATGGAAAACGCTGTCCACATCCAGAAAAAGAATTATAGAGTATGAATGCAGATCAAAGTATATTATTTGCTCTCTCTCTTTTTTCTTTTTTTCTTTGTTTCTTCTTTATAGTGGTTTCTCGAATTGGTTCTAATTCTTCTAAGTTCTAAGACTAAGTTCTGCTTAAATAAGCCTCCAAGGATTCTCATGGTCATTTTACAAATTAATCTGACTTAAATGCAAAGGATCATATGTTTGAATAAATGTCATTTACTTAATATTACACAGGAACTTATTGTTTGACTATTGGGGAAAGCAGAATGATGGAGAATGGAGTGCTGGGTTTCTTTTGACTGTGGGCAAGTCACAGATCCTCCAAAACTAATTTTTCTCATCGGTAAAATGAGAGGTTTGGAATAGATAATCTATAAGTTGCCTTTCAGTTCCAAATATGTTACCCTATATTTTATAACTAAGCTGTTCTTTATACAGCTTCAGCTACAAAAATTTTAGAGTGATTTATGTCAATACTACTTAATGCCTCTTTTCCCTCTGATAAATTTGTGAGTGAATTAATTGTGCAAATTCAGTTCCTTTTCAAATAAAAAAGCACTTGGAAATATTAAATTTCATAGTAAATACAATGTCAAGCAATTTTCACATTTTAAAACTTCAAAGGCACTTCCACAAAATGAGGACCAAAAGCAGCAAAAGAGTTAAGGAGGCAAATAAGTAGGTAAATTCTGTTTTTTGATTCTTTATCATTAAACTTTTTAAATGTCATTTTATGAAATGCCAAACAGTAATCTGGTGTTTTAAAAATGAAACAAGAGTAAATCATGAATAATATGCAATAAAAGTGAAACTCAAAACAAACACTTATTTTGAAAAAGTGTAGAGGTAAATTTGGAAGTCCTTTTTCCTATAAAATGATGCTTACTAATGATAAGTAATTATTTTTCTGTGAACATACACATATGACATTGACACAGACATAGACAGACAGATACACACACATGATCATCCTAGCAGCTAACAGGCAAAGGAAAAAATAAACAACAAAAGAAGGCTTACCCTTACTATTTACTGGCTATTGCCTGACAAATAGCTTTGATTTGCATCAGTCAACCAAATTTATTATATTTTATTGGGATTCCTACTCTAATTGGAGATATCTCATCTTCTTTGTGTAAAAAAAAACACACTATTATGTATAATTATAGTTTTCTGCAATCACAATTAATCAGGATTAGGTCCACTTTTACAGTTAAGCTCATGAAAGAAAATAAAAGAATTTCAATAATTTAAAAAAACAGATATATGATGAATGCTATATTGAGTCTTATAAATATTTGCTTCTAAGGGCTTTGTTGAATCAATCTTAATAAAACTAACTGGTAAACATGTAAAGCTCCAATATTATAGGACAGTGTAAATCCCCAACCAGCTGCATATTTAAAAGCCCCCAAGAACCAGCTGCTAAGAATGGAAGCTCCCATAGTATTAAAAACAACAATTCACATTTCTATGCAGATTTACAAAGCATTACAAATTACTATGTAGACCCTACATATCACTGATTTTTTTTAAGAGTACTCCCATGTAAGCTCAGAATCATTAGCTCAACCCTAACTGTATAGTACAATATTTTCTAGAAGCTATGACTGTTATATAAGACTACTTTACACTGAATCTTGCTTAATTTATTACCATGGAAAACTTCTGAAGGGAGTATTCATATAAATATTTCATGACAAGGAAAGCATACAGGACCTTGGTTCAAATTCTGCCTCTAATGTGTGTTATCCGATGTGTAATCTTGGGCAAGTCACTTAACTTCTCTGATTCTCATGTTTCTTATCTATAAAATGAAGGAGTTGGATAAATGACCTCTGAGTTCCCTTCCAGTTCCAGATTTTTCTTACACTTTGGCTTTTTCTTCTTCTTCAGACACCTTATTAATTAATCCCTCAGTTCCCTCACACCTGTGTCACTTCCAGCACAACATTTATTTATATTCTTGGTCCATCTGACTGCTTTTCCAGACTGGGCAGTTTTTTTAATGATATTTCTGCCTCTTCAAATGCATATCCAGCACGGAGAATGGAGGACACGTGTATTGCTTTTTCACTGATTTCCATGTCTGAAATGCTCTTCTTTATCCTTTTCATCACCTGGTTTTCCTGACTTAATCACACCATCTTTAAGAAGCCTTTCCCCATCCACGTCAACACTACTGTCTTGACTGAGAGATTTCTTCAAATTTACACACTCTCGTATGCACTATCTTGCATGGACAAAGCTGTCTGCATATTGTCTCCCAAATCTGAATGTGAGCTCTCCGATGGTAGAGACTGTTTTACTTTATTTGGTATCCTCAATGCTTAGCACAATGCCTAGTATATTATGTTTAATGTTTGTTTAACAAATGTTTGGTGGTGGCTGACAAGGCAAAAGAGAAAACAAGATTATGACAAAGTTAGATGGACAGCTTATATAATACCTCAGGATGTAAAAATGGACTAGTTGGGCCCAGAATTAAACAGAGAGCAGGTTGGCCATCAGAAAACCGTAAAACTCCTTTAATAATTCAAGACTTCACCAAAAACAAAGTCCATCTAGGTAAATATTCAGCTGTGGTGTTACATAGCTGGGGGATAAAGAAGACAACAATCTCTGAAGATGTGAAAACGAGCAACACAGAGAGCAATGGAGAGATGATTATGGGTATGAGCAGGTTTTAACATATACTGAAAGACCTGGTAATTTTGGAATTTGGCTACTATGTTCCTTGGTGTTTTCAATTTGGGATCTCTTTCAGGAGGTGATTGGTGAATTCTTTCTATGCTTATTTTACCCTCTTGTTCTAGGACTTCAGGGCAGTTTTCCTTTATGATTTTCTGAAAGATACTGTCCAGACTTTTTCATCGTGATTTTCAGGTAGACCAATAATTTTTAAATTGTCTCTCCTTGATTGATTTTCCAGGTCAGCTGTTTTATCAATGAGATATTTTACATTTTCATCTATTTTTTCATTCTTTTGTTTTTGTTTGACTGATTCTTGTTCTCTCATAGAGGCATTAGCTTCCATTTGCCCAATTCTAATTTTTAACAAATTGTTTTCTTCTATTAGATTTTGTACCCTCCTTCCCCATTTGGCCAATTGTATTTTTTAGGGACTTGTTTTCTTCAGTGTATTTTTTTTCCAGTTGGCCAATTGTATTTTTTAAGGACTTGTTTTCTACAGTTAATTTTGTCCTTCCCTTTCTAAGCTATTGATTCTCTCTTGCATACCTCTCATTTCTTTTCCCATTTTTTTTTCTACCTCTCTGATTTGACTTTTAAAATCCTTCTTGAGCTCTTCTAAGAAGGCTTTTTGGGCTTCAGACCAGTTCATACTCCCTTTTGAGGTTCCAGATGTGGGTTTGTTGACAATGTTGTCCTCTTCAGAATTTCTGTCTTGATCTTCATCCTTCATCCTTTTCATCATCTGGTTTTCCTGACTTAATCTGCTGCAGGGAATTAATCTCTTAATGCTGTTCCAGAACAGCATCCATCAAAAGGACAAAAGTATTTCAAAAATAAATAAAACAGAATTTGAAATTTCCAGTACTAGTTATTCTACCAATGAAATGACAAAAGGTAAATGGGACAGAAAGAAACAACATATTATTAATGAGGGCAAATGGTTTACATCTCTACAAGGGAAGATGACACTTGTAACTCTTGTGAACTATATTGTTATTACACCATGTTAAAGGGGTATACATAAAGGGGGTGGGTACAAATTGACTTTGATGCAATGATGAAAAAAAATCTAATCAAGTGGGTTAAATGGATCCAAGTAAGTGAATTAATCTGATCTAACTAAGAAAATGTACTGAGAGAAAAGGAAAGGAGGAGGCAGACAAGGGTAAATTACAGCACAGGAAAAGGCACAAAAACCTATTACAGCAGAGGGAAAGAAGGGAAGAGAGATGACCATTGTGTGAACCTTACTCTCAGCAGATTTGGCTCAAGAAGGGAATAATATATTTAGGTATAGAAATCTAATATGCCCTACAGGCAGTGGGAGGGAAAAGGGGAAAGAAAAGGAAGGGGGCTAATAGAAGGGAGGTGGGGCTGAAGGAAGTGGTGATCAAAAGCAAAACATTAGTGACAGGGAAAAGGAGAAAGAAAAGCATAAACGGGGGCAGGGGGGAAGGACAGAGAGAAATACACAAATAGAAATCATAATTGTGAATGTGATATATGAATATAATGGAATACTACTGTGCTATAAGAAATGATGAAAAGGCAGACTTCAGATAAACCTGGAAAGACGTGTATGGTTTGATGTTGAGTGAAGTGAGCAGAACCAAGAGAATGTTGTACACAGTAACAGCCACATTGAGTGATGACTGACTGTGATAGACTTAACCCCTCTCAGTAATACAAGGATCTAAGACATCTCCAAAAGCCTCCTGATGGAAAATGCTATCCACATCCAAAGAAAGAACTATGGAGTTTGAATGCAGATCGAAGCATACTATTTGCTATTTTTTTTTTCTTCTGTTGTGTTTTGTTTCCTCTTTCTGGTGGTTCCTCCTATTAGTTCTAATTCTTACTTACAACATCACTAATGTGAAAATATGTTTAATAGGAATGTATATGTATAGCCTATATTAGATTGCACACCCTCTTGGGGGAGGGAGTTGGGAGGGAGGGAGAAAAATTTAAAACTCAATAACTTATAATAAGATGATTGTTACTTAGGTATAACAGACCACAGATTTAAGCACTGGGAAGAAGCCTCAAAGGCCATCTAGTCTCAAAAGCCAAAGGTTCAACTCCCTCATTTTGAAAATTGAGAAAACTAAGGCACAGAGAGATGAAGAACTTTGCCCAAGTTCATGGGGCAGAGCTGGTGTTTCAGTGCAGATGCTTCTCCAAGTCCGCAGCTCTCCCTGTACTATGGTGCTTCCTTGTCTAGTCTGGACTAGATGAACTTTAAGGTCTCTTCAGACTCTCAGATCAGTGGTTCTACTGCTATAAAAGGAGGAGCGCACCTTCAACTAGTTATAGTACAGCTGAGATAAATAAAAGGCAGTTCTAAGTTGAAGCATTATGAAATCTTTATTTTAACTTGACACAAAAGGACAAAAGTATTTCAAAAATAAATAAAACAGAATTTGAAATTTCCAGTACTAGTTATTGTACCAATGAAATGACAAGCTATTTATGCATATTTTTTCATATAAAAGTACTTGGGCACACGAGGAAAAGAAAGTTACTTTCCTGTATAACTCTTGCTAGGATAGTTTCTAGTAGAATTGATAGTTTTTGCAGTAACTAAACTATATGTATTTATCATTTTGTCTTCTAAACATACAAGCTGTTTGAATTTAAAGGCTTTTTTGGCTACTATATTCTTCCTAATACTTAATAAGCATGAGCTTATTTCCATTTAGAGCTCTAAAAATAGATTAATGTTATATGCAAATAACATTTACCTCCTCTTCCAGATGAAAAAAGTGAAGGTAACTCAACAAGACTATCCTATGAGTTTTTGTCACAGCTCAAAAGGTCCTCAACCTTCTTAAATTGTCCTCCCCTCTCCCCCATCTAACATTTGATGACTATTATCCTCATATTCAGGCACATCATATTGGATTTTAACCTAATAAAATATTACATTAGAAACTGAAAGGAACAACTGTGAATTTTAACCTATATTTGAATTTTGAAAACTATTGTCAGTTGCTGCTACTTAAGTTTTAAAGCTGGCATAACTTTTATTAAATAAGCTCTAAATCCGTTTTCAACTATGGAGTCTCAATTGGGTCCTTATGAGAAAATGTAAGAAACTTCAAAATAATATCTAATTTTACAATAAGCATTGGCCTCCATAAGGAAATTTTTTTAAAAGTGGAGAATGTTTGTTTAAAATCAGAAAGTCAGAATCTATGTCACCACCTCTGCATGCTCCTCTAAAATAAATTTGAAGGGCTTGAAGGAAAAATCATTCACCTTGGTATGGGGTGTTTTTAGACACTGAAAATGAGAGTTTCTAGAAATCACCTGTTGCAGAAAAGTTCTCTTAATGGCATCATTATGGTCATCTAACACAAGTGAATTATCTGGTTGGTTGTGCTATATTCTCATTCCTAACCATTAGGGAACTCAATAAAACACAGTTACAGGTTTTTACCATCCTTACTATAGCTTCCTTTCTGTATCTCCTTTCCACCCTACCACAAAGTTTCAGCTCTGATTCATTTTTTTTTTTTCCAATCCTCAAAAGACTGGTTACTATATCCACATAAAAGGTAAGTTAAGACTTTGCAGAAAAACCTTTTATAGAAAAGACTGTAGAGTCTGGAGGACCTGAGTTCAAATATGACCTCAGACACTTGATACTTACTAGCTGTGTGACCCTGGGCAAGTCACTTAACCCCAACTGCCTCACCAAAAAACAAAAACAAAACAAAAGAAAAAAAATGCAACGATTGGAAATGACTGAGACTAAACCATAATAAATGAAAAGGTTATGAAGTCTAAAAATGATCAGAACAGCATCAATAATGTACCATAATGTTTTGGAATCCTTGAGAACTAAAAGAAGATAAAAGAGGTTCTAGCCAGCTCTGAAATAAAGTATGGCAACCAGACAGAAGGACTCCATAGAACACTGGTGTCAAACTCAAAGTAGAAATAGGCCACTAAACTGTACATAAAGATTCCTACGGGTCACATATATTAACTTAGAAAAACTACATATTAACATTATCTATGTTCTACTCTATTTTTATTATTTTGTTAAATATTTCCCAAATACATTTTAATCTGGTTCAGGCAGCACTAAGGACCTAGGTGTTTTGATACCTTTACCATAACTATGACACCACGAAGTCTATTTAAATAGGTTAAAATGCTTGAGAAAAATAAAAGATTACACTCTCCCATGCTCCAATTCTCAAAATTATTTAAAATAGCGAAGTTAAGCAATGTCAAGAAGATTGTCTGAATGACATTTTTCCATATAGAGGAAAACTTTCTATGGAATCACTTTAATCAATTTTGTTCTTAATTTTTCTATATGAAGTACATACTTTATTACTGAGTAAATTTGCTAAATAAAAGCAATAATCCTCTTTGCTTTGGATCCCAAGGAAAAAGAGTACCTAACAAAGATCATTCCAAATATCTATATTCATATCAAATTTCATTTTATTATCACAGAACTGGGAAGAGGGAAGAAATAGCATTGTGAAAAGTTTCTAATTAAGAGATGATCTTTCTAATAATGGATATTTCAGTTAAGGATAATTAACCCATTAGAAAAATTAATCCACAGACAGAAATGGTTTTATAAGATGCAAGTCAATCTAAACTCTTACTACAGCACAGTCGCAAAAGAAGACTCATTTCATTTATGTGGACATACTAAAAACCAAATGATCTTACCAAATATAGTTACATCAAAAAAAAAAAGGTAAAAAAATACTGACAGCTTGTATACTCAGTCTACTCAGTAAAATGAAGGCAATATAAAAAAGGTTCCCTTTAACTTAAAAAAAAATCCATTTCACAAAAGTTTGAAAAAATCAAATTCTGAAGAACTTATTTACTTGTAGTTCCTCCTCTCTAAATGATACAGAAAATCAAATCACACCATAATCTTTCTTATTTTTATACTTAAATTTATTAGAGGATCTTCACTTGCCAAGTTTAACACCAGCAACATAACTACAATTAACCCATTTGACTTAATATTTCATAAATTTACACCCTTTTAGTCAGAGAGTATATTCCTGAATCATAATACAAAATAGTTTCAGCCTAAGAAACTTTCAAAATTTCAGTCATCCTTTAAATTCTACTTACAAATGCTTCTCTAATAGTTATTATAAATAACAATTTTGCAAAAGCCATAACCTGACATTTATAATGGTGTAGAGGTGACCAAAGTTCTCAAAAGTTTTAAGAATAGACTGCAAATTCTGGCAGAGGCATTCTACAATGCTCACAAGTCATCGAGTACTGCCTAGCAAAAGAATGTGCCTGCTATCAAAGAAAACTCATGAACTCTTTGACTATGTCAATCAAAGAAACAAACAAAAAAACTAAAAATTACTATGTCCTTTATAAGGCTCCTCGTCAGCTTCTGTAGCAAAACTGGTAAAAAAAACAAAACAAAAAAAAACCGGACAGGAATACAGAGAATACTGAGATTCAAGATTATATAAATACCTACTTGCTAGTACTCTATAAGTGTGATCTATGTCCAATGAATGAATACATTACTAGAAGAACAGAATATCAAAATTGGCATTCTCACTATATATAAAATTAGAAGATATACAGCTAAATGGAAAGATGATTTTGAGGTTCTCCTTAGAGAACAAAAGAAAGTGATGATAGATTTGACTTCATTGTTCACCTAAAGGCAATAAGGAACTTCATTTCATGGAACCCTTAATCATCTTGTATTTGAGTGATGATCATAGTGGTGGGTATTTTCAAAAAGAAAAATACAAAAATAATTGTAAATGAAGGGACCAAGAAATTCTACAAAGAATTTAAGTCAACATATATTTTAATACAAAATAACTTGAATGCAAAGATAGCAAGTGAGAAGAAAACAAAAAAAGTATTGGAAAACACAGTATAAGAAACAGAAGCATCTTATATATGCTGTATAGAAATCCTATGCTTATCTGTAATGAATACATTCTACAAAAGGAAAATAAGGAATCAGAATTACAGGATCATAGCAACGGAAGGGACCTCAGACGCCCCTAGTTTCATGTGACTGAAGAAAAATCTCCTCTACACTTAAGCAATTCAATTCATCTACTATCTCATCTCAATTTGTTGAAAGTTCCACCAATGATGCCTACTCAACCTGAGTAACTTTTGTCCATTTCCTCCCATAAATATATATATATGTCATACCTTGTCCTCATTTTACATGTATTTGGACATTCTAAAGAAGAATATAGACTAAAGAAGCCCATTTTCTCTTCTTTATTTACCTCCCTGATAGCATCTTTTACTTCCATTCTTCATCTGAATTCTTTGTAGATTATATGTTACACTCTAATCATACCAATGATGTGCCTTTCCATTTTCCTCTGTGGGATATTCATTTTTAAATCTTTGCAGATTGTTATATCCCAAATCTTGCTGCCATTCATTAAAACTAGTGGAATGCCTGGAGTCATTAAAAAGCTTTGTAATTTCCAGAAGACAATCCAGCCTGTTTTCTTCTTCCTGATCAACTCTGGGTCCAACCTGTCCATTTATACTCTCTGTCCCAGATATGTATACTGATGTAGAAGCTCTCTCCAGACAAATGTATGTTATATTCTAGACAACAGATAGTCCAGTCATTTAGTCTTTCTTCTTACAAAATGCTTTGCCATATTCCAGAAATAGTGGCATCTAGATGCTTCTTACCCTCCACAAAGACTCTCTCTTCAACTTGAATTCTGAGCTGAGTTTCCTTCACCACAGTGGTAAAAGCCTTTAGCAAGCATATATATCCTTGTTTTATCAATAAATCAACAAAGATTTATTAAGTGTATACTCTGTGCCAAACTCAATGCTAAGTGCAGGAGATACAAAGAAAGATAAAAACCATCTCTGCCTTCAAGGAACTTACATCCAATCTTTGTAATCTAATCCTTATGTGATAATGGGGAAGATAACATTTAAATAAATAGGTACAGACGAGAAAAATGCAGACAACACAGAAGGTAACAACCACCTTAGAAAGGCTGCAGCTAAAGGTAATGAGAAAAGACTCCTATAGATGGTGATGTTCAAGATGAAGCTTGAAGAAACAGATTCTAGGAGGCAGAGGTGATATGGGAGAGAATTACTAGCCTGGGGGAGTGCTATGTCTCCTTTGTGCAAACATGGAGATGGGAATGGGGCATCATTTGCCAGGAATATTAGGTAAGCTAATATGACTAGATCATAAAGTATATGGAGGAATAAAATATAAGACAACCAAAAAAGTAGGAAGGCGAACGGTTATAAAGGATGTAAGTACTAGACAAATAGTTATCTTTCAAGGAATCATGAATGATTTTTTACGTATGAATGGGAGTCACCTTCTTGGAACAAACTTGATTCTGGGAAAACAATCAGAAGGCAGTGAGGTGGCACATAAGTTAAAGCACTGGGCCAGGAATCAGGAAGACCTGATTTCATGTTCCACCTCAGACACTTTATGAGCTGTGTGGCCTTAAGCAAGTCACTTAATTTCTGTCTGCTTCAGTTTCCTCAATTGTAAAATGAGGAAACCCCTACTTCCTGTGGCTGCTGTGAGAATCAAAAGAGATCATAATTATTAAAGCATTTAGCACAGTGCCTGACCCACAGCAGGTTGATAAATGCTTGTTTCCTCCCCTCTGTCATCACTGCAATGGTCTAAATGTGAGGTGATGCCCTGCATCAGGGTGCAGATGTGTCAGAAAAGAAAAGGGGCTGTATGCAAGAGAAATAACTAAATATGGGTAGTAAGAGAGAGAGAGTGAGGAATTCAGGATGATACTTCAGTTGCAAGCCTCGGGGCCTGGGTGGGAGAATAGTGGTATCTTTGAGTGTAACAGGCAAGTTAGGAAGAGGAGAGGGCTTTGGGGAAACAAGATAATGAGTTTAGTTTTGGACATACTGAGTTTTAAATGTTTACAAGGCATCCAATTCAAAAGGTCTAATAGGCAATTGGAGATGAGCCTGGAGGTCAGGAGAGAGGTCAGGACTGGATATACAAATCTAAGAATCATTTTCACAGAGATGATATTTATATTTCATTATCATGGGAGCTGATGAGATCACCAAGAAAAATCACGTGGAGGGAGAAGAGATCACCCAAGACACAGCCTTGGGAGATGCCTATGGTTAGTAGGCATTACATGGATGTATATCCAGTAAGAGAGATGGAGAAGTAGAAGGTGAGAAAGGCCATTAAAATATTGGAGAACCAGGAGGAGGAATATAATTTCAAAGCCGTCATATCAGATTGCAAGATTATCTAAAGGCAGTAAGATGGAGAAGAGTTAGAGGAAAAATTTATTATTATGACTGCTCCGACTACTTTTTATCCTGGAAAAACTATCCAGAGAAGTTAAACATATATAGAGCATAGGCATGATTAAAAGGGACCAAGGAGACTTTTGTCATCTGACAAGTTATTTCTATTATACAACTGAATAAAAGCTTCATTCATGATTCCACAAAGTTTGTTATTTGTTAATTATATTTTAAAGCATTTGCTTTAATAGAGTAAAATATTTCCATAAAGACTCTCCTTCAACAATGTATCTACTGTGCAGAAAGACACAACAAAGATAACTTTGAAGATTAGCAGCAGTAATACTGCAAGTCACAGAATATCCAAATCCCTGAAGAAGTAAAATTGCGGGTCACCTATAAGACAACAAAGAGGTAATGCGGTGGGGGCATATGCAAGCTGCAATATATAACTTACAATGAAATAATGTGGTTTAAAAGATATCATCAGGGGCAGCTAGGTGGCGCAGTGGATATAGCAGCAGCCCTGAAGTCAGGAGGACCTGAGTTCAAATCTTGCCTCAGACCAAACACTTGACACTTACTAGCTGTGTGACCCTGGGCAAGTCACTTAACCCCAATTGCCTAAAAAAAAAAAAAATCATCAAAGCAATATATTACTGGAAAAGAAGGCCTTAACATGCGAAAAATACAAGGGATAATAGTATATATATTGCACTTCCAGATATTAAACTACATTACAAAACAATAAGCATTAAAACTATTTGGACCTGCTTAAAAAAATATAAAAGTAGATCAGTAGAACAGATAAAACAGGGAAATGACCAGAACATTAAAGATCAAACCATAAAAAAATCATATCCAGTACTTGTTACAACTATGGCTAACAAGTGAATTCTTTGCCACATGAGTTGGAGACAATTATAAAAGCAAGTAATTTCAATCACATGGAACAGAAAATTTTTTCCACAAAAAAAATTAATGCAATGAGGATAGGAAAGGAAGGAAATAAATTTGGATTAAATATCCCTGATAAGGGTCTGATATCCAAGATATAAACACAATTAATCTAAATATATAAAAACAAAAGCCATTTCCAAATAGATTAACTGTTCTCAAAGGATATAAAGTTTTCAAAAGAAAGATGACAAACCACTAACAGCCATATAAAAGAACACTCCAAAGCACTAATAAAAGAAATGCAAATAAGAATGATGATATGGTTTCACCTCACACCCCTACCGACAAAGATGAAAAAAGATTACAGATCTGGGGTAAAAACAGGTACCCTAATGCAATGTTAGTGGAGGCATGGATTGGTCCCAAACATTTTGGAAAGGAATGTGCAATTGTCTGAAGAAAATGACTAAAAAGTCCACACCCTGTGATCAAAAGATTCTGCTGCTAAGTACTTGCCACAAGGAGATCAATGGCAAAATATTTATAGCAAATAGAATTTCTGGTAGTAGTAAAGAAATGGAAACAAGTAAAGATAGAATGATTGGAGAATGGCTGAGTAAGTTGTGTGGTACATTAATTTAATGGAATACTACCCTGCTCTAAGAAAAGCTGAATATTTTGAATGGATAGAAGCATGGGAAGACTTAAATGAACTGATACAAAATGAAATAAATAAAACTAGGAAACTAATATATATAAATACAACAGTGTAAATGGAAAGAAGCAGGAAAACAAACGGAAGTGAATGCTGCAAAATTACATTGACCAAGTATGGTTCCAAATAAGAAAAACGAGAAAGTACCTCTTACTTCTTACTCTTACAGAGGTGGGGGGGGGGGGGTGCCCACGAGTGCACAACACTGAATATGTAATAGCAGGCTTTTTCAATATGTAGGTTAATTTTACTGAAATGTTTTTATTACTCTTTTGTATTTTTTTCTTGTAAAGAACTGCACTCACAGAGAGGTAAAGGAATAGAAATATAAAGAAAAATGTAGGTGATCTCAAAATAAAATATACCAATTAAAGGTTTTGTTTTGTTTTGTTTTTTCAAGAAGAGAAAGTGACCTAAAAAATCGCTCCAAACATTTTGGGTAGGACTCCTGTGAAGAATTTCTGGAAGCCATCAACAAGAGTTACATAAGATAAGAACATATGGATGGGTTTTGATCACACTAATAAAGGTGTACTGACATCAATAAGATCATGAATCATGGAAATACTTTAGTATTTTTGCCTCTATAATATGGATATAAAATTTTACACTATATGATCACCTAATGGAGCAAAACAACTTTCATAAAAACAGAAGATATGTTGTGACTTTCACAGATCTTGGAATTAAAGAGGATATCAAAGACTACTCAAAACGTACCTTAAGAGAGCCAGCAAAAAAAAAGGCACAGCAGGAATAGATTAACAGGAACAGATTAACTCCTGTCACAACTAGTTTCACAAAGATTTAAGAAGACTGCCTGATTGAGTAGTGATTAGGAAATCCAAGGAGAAGCAACAGTGTGCTGTCTTCCTAGCCCAAGATCACAAATTAAACCCCTAGGCAAGGGACCAGACCAGAAATAATGGAATATGGGTGGGCTAGGATCACATACTCAGCGCCTTGGACCCTGAAATAGGCAGCACTGCAGAGTCACTCAGAGAGGATAAAAGATGCAGGCCCAGGCTGAGAACAGAGCTAGGCCAGCAGAACAGATTTCTCAGAGCAGCCCAGGAATAAGCCAGAAGTTTCAGGACTCCTTGAAAAACCAGACTGGGAAAATGACAGACATTTATTAAACAACTTCCATGTACCACATACTGTGGTAAACAATACAAATTTTATTACATTTGATCGTCATCAATCCTATGAGGTAGGATCTATTATTATCTCCATTTCAGTGTTGAGGAAACTGAGACAGATAGAAGTTAAATAACATGCTTAAAGTCACATAGGTAATAGGTCTCTCAGGTTGCATTTGATCTCCGATTTTCCTTACTCTAGGGCCAGTAGTCTATCCATTGGACCATCTACTGTCTCCAGGACTCTGAAAAGAGCTGACCCAGCAGCCTGGGGTACCCAGAGTAATTTTATCAAACTCAAATAGAAACAGACCCTTGTGCTGCTAATTTGCTATGCTAATTAACTAATTTAACTGTCTAATTTGTTACACGGATATTTCTTTTTTCTTCTCTTTTTCTCCACTCAGTCAATTCTGGGTACATGTGAGATAGGAAAATTTCAAAACTGTTATGACAAAAGAAAAGTCATTAAAAAAAATAAAGAAAGAACAAAAAGAAGTTCCGAAAGAAGTATAGACAAGCATGGCAGTTTCAAAACTGTCAGGTAGAATCTATTACATCCTTTTTTCCTTCCTTTTTTTTTTTTTTTTTTAAAAGGCAAGCAGTGTGAACTAGAGATTCATGGTTTTATTCAGAATCTTTTCTGTGTTCTGAGGTGGGTGTGAAAATGTCCTTTTTGGGACTATTTAATTTCAGAATTTAAAAAATGTTTTAAAAAAGGATTACTTTGTAGTTCTTTAACTGTACCAGGCTCTGCTATGTCATGATTGTCTCTTTCTTCTGAAGTTTAGTGGGTATCATGCCAACCATGAGGCTGATAAAAACAATGAACCAACCAATATAATTTGTAACACACTTTATACAAGTTATTTACATCTCTAAGAATAAAACTGTCACACTCCTTCCTATACTGATTACTTATATCAAGTCAAGGTCTCACTCATACACACAAACACAAACACACACACACACACACAAACACACACACACACACACACACACACACACACACACACACACCCCCCTACGGTCTTCATTTATTCAACAAGCATTTAATAAGAACCTACTGCGTGCAGGGTATTTTCCTAACTATTGGAGATAGAAACAAAAAAGAAACAGGCCTTACTCTCAAGATGCTTACATTAAAGTGGGGTATGGAAAAACAAAATATATGCTGAAAATGAAATCCAAAACATATACAAAATAATTTCGTGGAGGAGGGTCCTAACAACTGAGAGTAGCAGGATAGGCACTTGAAGAGAGTTCTGAAGACAGCTCTGTATTATATATAACGTAAGTGAGGAGGCAATATATTTCAGGCATGAGGGATAGTCAGAAAGGCTACCAAAATATAAACCAGAGTACAAATCTATGATTCTGAGAAAAAAAGACTTTTGAATGTTATATGTTTGCTTGTTTTTAGACTGAAAGCGGACTACTTGTTGAGAGAAAAACATATTGAAAGAATGAAAAGTAGGATATAATAATAGGGATAAAAGAATAAGTATTATTGACTAGAGATCAAAATAAGTATAGGAAAACCTCCTTTTCCTTAACAACCATATGAATTTCTTTGTAGTTTATATTGCAAGTTCTATCAGTAAAATTCCTAGGTGGCGTAGGTGACAGAGCACTAGGCTTGCAATTAGGAAGACTCATCTTCTCGGGTTCAAAACTGGCCTCAGACACTAGCTAGGTGACCCTGGGTAAGTCACTTAACTCTATTTGCCTCAGTTCCTCATTTGTAAAATGGAACTGGTGAAGGAAATGGCAAACCACTCTAGTGTCTTTGCCAAGAAATTATTTGCCAAGAAATCTTTGCCCAAAATCATATCACAAAGAGTCAGACAAGACTGAAACAACTGAACAATCAGTAAAATTTCTATTACTAAAAGTATGTCTTTTTGGAGTTTCTAAACTACAAAGACAGCTGTGTTGAGAATACAAAACCTTTTAAAGAGGAAACAATTGAGGCAGCTGGGTGGCGCAGTGGATAGAGCACTGGCCCTGAAGTCAGGAGGACCTGAGTTCAAATCTGGCCGCAGACCAAACACTTGACACTTACTAGCTGTGTGACCCTGGGCAAGTCACTTAACCCCAATTGCCTAAAAATTAAAAAAAAAAAAAGGAAACAACTTCTGCCCAATTCTTTTGCTCTTCAATATAGTGTTCCAAGACCCACAGTCTTTTAGTGTCACCACTGCTAGGTCTTGTGTGATTCTGTGTCAGCCATATTCAAATTGTTTTTTTCTTGTTGCTTATGGTTTCGGGATTTGACAATAATATTCCTATGGATTTTCCTCATAGGATCTCCTTCAGGTGGTGACTGGTGGATTTTTTTTTCTGTTTCTAGTTTCCCCTCTTGTTTTAAAGCTTCAGAACAATTCTCTTTAGTTATTTCTTGTATTATTGTATCAAGATTTATTTTTTTGGTCATAGCTTTCAGGTAGTCTGATTATGCTTATGTTTTGTCTTCTTGATCTGTTATCCAGTTGTTTAGTTGTTTTTCTTATGCAATGTTTCACATTCTCTTCTATTTTTTTTTATTCTTTATATTTTGTTTTATTATTGCTTGATCTCTTATGATTTCACTGGCTTTCCCTTGACCAATTCTAGTTTTCAAGGTGTCATTTTCTTCCTTGAGATTCTGATTCTCCTTTTCTAATTGGTTGACTTTCTTTTTATAATCTTCTTGTTTTTCTTGGATTATTCTTATTCTTATTTTTTTTTTTTTTAGTTTTTTCCTCAATCTCTCTCATTTGATTTTCAGTCTTTTTTAAGTTCTTTTATGAATTCTTTTTGGGCAGGTGACCATTTGATGTTACTTTTTTGGGCAAAAGAGGATTTATTTGCTTCACTATCCTCTGAAAATGAGAAGGTCTTCTCTATTCCTAAAGTACCTCACTAAGGTTGAATTTTTTTCTCCTCTGCCTGTTCATTTCTTTTATTTGTAGCATCTTAGTTTTTGTAAACACCTCTAGTCATGGGTGCCTCTGTCCTCAGATCCTCCTTCAGTTCTTCCCTCTGGCCTGGAACTCAAACTAAGACCTCCAGCCTCCTACAAGTGCCCACAACCAGCAGCATCCCTGCCCCACTGCTTCTGCATTCACTGGGCGTGTACCGGTTCCTTCTCATCCTCTGCCATGTCTCCATAGGTCTGGTGTTCCTTGTCAGCAGAGGTCCCCTCAATCTTCCCCGGCTCAGACACCGAACTCCACTCACCATCCTGGGGATAAAACTTCCTGTGGCTGGAATCAAGGCAGCCCCCCAACCCAGCTAACCGCAGGGCTTGCCTGCCACCTGTTGTTTAAGTGGACCAGGCCTGGAGATGTTTACTCTTCACAAGAACTAAACCTCATCCTAGAATTTTACTTTAGATCTTCTTTGATTATCCCAGTAAGACTCCTGTTCTGCCCAACTCTCATTTATTTTTACTTCACTTTATTATCCCTGAGACGCTACCTTATCTAATTTGTGGGGGAAAATCTTGAAAACTTCGAATTTTCTGATCTACTCCGCCAAATTCCCAGAATTCTCTCCCTCATTTCTCTTTTAAACGACTCAAGAACAATTATGTTGTGGTTCTCCTCAACTTCCACAAAGTCCTCAGTCTCATCAAGTGTTGAATCTTTTTCCTTTAATTTGTAGTATTTAGTTACAGATGCTTGAACTCATTTACTAGATCTGAAGGTGATACTTCCTTTTGTTGTTGTTGTTTTTCCTGTTGATTTATTATGTTCATGGTCTGTTAAGTTTTTTCTTCCTGGAATCTTGGGTACTTCTAGTCTCTCCACTTCCCTTTTTGCCCCCCCCCACCCCATACTCCTTATTGCTCACTTCTGACTCCTTCCCTCGATGGTGGTTTCCTTGGGGGTTATATCTCAAAGGATCTCAGCATTCTCCTACATTGGGAAATCCACAGTTCACCAGCATAGGTTTCTGTTTCAAGTAACTTTTGGGCATTCTGAACTTACCTCAGCTAGATGCTTCCCTCAGGCTTACTGGAGTGCTGCATAGTTCCCCAAATACAAAACGTCCTATTCTGTTGTCCTGTCTCACACCCTCTTTGCCTTAGTTCTTTGGCCTCGCACGAGCAATTTAAAGCCTGATGGCACCAGCAGTTCAGATATTTGCAATGCTGGTGCTTCCAGGATGCAGCTACTGGCAGGTTTCTGTTTCTGAAGAGCTGTAACCAATCTGGCTACTGAGACCTGAAGAAACTTCCACCTGAAACCAGGTCTACAGGGTACTGGAAAAAGGGCAGGGGAAAGTGGGTATGGGGGTATACGGATGAGTTCTGATGTAAGTCTGGGTCATATCCTTGGGTTTCCTAGTGCAGCCCCGCCTGCTGGTAGTATGGGAGGTACTGAGTTAGCTCAGGGTCTCTGAGTGTCAGCTCCTGGATTTCGGTTTGCTTGTTTGTTTTTTTTTCCCAACCTTCTTTAGATGCTTAACATCCTAGAACATGGAAACAGCTGAAGTTGCTTTATCTTTGGCCCATAATTTCTCTCTTGGTAAGAGTTCAGAGTCAAGGATGACTCCAAGTTTCTAAGTAGAAAAATGGAAATGCCTTTGACACAAATACAGAAGTTAAGAAGAAGGATGAGTCTGGGAGACAACATAATAAGTTCTTCTTTGGCCACATGAACTTAAGATGCCAATAGAGGATCCAAGTGGTGAAGTCCAATAGCCAAGATTATGGGAGACTAGAGCTCAAAGACATATAGGAGCTAGTTATGCGGATTATGTGTATTAGTTTTGGAGAATCTTTCTAAACCTCAAATACTTAATAGCTATTAATTCATCTTCAATACAAGACATGGAAAAAAAAGTATGACATTTACCATTTTAGAGATAATTTTTAAAATATTATTTCATATGTCTGAAAACATACATTGCAAATCTTCCAAAGTCATTCAATAAATGTAACAAATATGGAATTTTCTGAGAAGATAAAAGACCACTAAACTGGAGTTTCCTCAAATTGTTTGCTCTCCATTCCTTTAAACCGCCTTCCCAAGGCAAGTCTTCTAACCTATGACCTTGATTCCATCCCTTCTCAGTTTCTTTGCTTATGCTGAGTAGTCATACCCTAGTAAATCATCTCAGCAGATGGGTTAAACCAGGCTTCAAACTCATCAGTCAGTTAGTGGGATGTCTACCACAAACAAATGAAGACTTCCCCTGGCAGAAGAGGTGGATGAGAACAATTTGTTCCAATAGCCATGAAATCAGCTGAAGCAGGTGCTGTGCAGTAACTCAGAGCTTGGTCAGACGTCCAAGATGCCACGGTCATCATACTGCATCCCAGGCCATTGGCAGTGATCTTGATTTTTGTCCTGCCATTGGACTTCAATGACTCTGGAAGAGACAGCCAGGCTGATGACTTTCTACAACTCTGTCTCACTTAAATCTAATTCACTCAGAAGTCAAGACATCACCTGTGTGATCACTTCAGTGTTAATCTTTTCTTCTCAACTGACTTCTTCCCTTTTGTTAATATGCTAAATCTTCCCTAATTTAAAAGAAAACTTGACTGTGCTATTTTTACTATATTCAGCATACATTTGTGAATTATCACAGGCCAGTCCCCACTCCATAATTTAGAAGACTTTTTATTCCTCCACTTTTCTACCTGTTTCAGTCTTTATCTTCTTTTATGACCCAATTTAGGTGCAACTTTCTTGCTTAAACCTTTATTAGTCTTTTCTTTGTAAAAATCATTCTAACCCCTCTATGCTTCACTTGTTCTATGTGTTTATCATAATTGGTACTTAATAATAAATAAATTAAAGTTTATGGATGGAAGGTCCCATGGTCCTTTAGTTACAGCAACAAAACAGATTTGTATGTGTCATTTCCACTGATAAAAACCATATTAGTTTCTAAGGCAGAACCATTTAACAATGTCAAGGAATTCAGGTGTAAAAAAATCTCTTTTCTAGGTCTTCAGGAGCTATGAGGGCAGCACTGCAGGAGCAGCTGCCATATGATGAGTCTCTGCAGTTTTCCAGGATAATGACTATGGGCATTGGGCTGGAACACTGTTATTCCCAAAGCTCTTGGGGTCAGGGTCCTGGGATATCTATGAAGGGAAGTTTAAAGGTACATGGTAGTTGAGGTGATGATGGTGGTTTGACTTGCCTGGCACAAGCTGCGTCTGGACACCTTGCTTCTTCAGCTAGGTTGGCTTGACTTTCCTGTTGATGGCGGGAATGATTGTCCCTTTCTCCACAAGGACTAAGGTGATGATTAAGTGGGGTAAATTGGAAGCTATGATCTGGGGGCTCTTATGCTTACCTGTTTTTTTAAGACACTTGGTCAGAATTTTTTGCAGGTAGTGGTGAAAGTGGACCAAAATGATTTCTCCCCTCAGGGATGGCTGCAAGGACTGGGATGGAAACAGGGCAGGTGGTTTGTGAAGCACTACTATTTCCAAGGTTTTTGGTTTAAGAGTCCAGCACTATCTCCATTGGAACTCTAAGAGGAGGTGGTGGTTGAGGTATTTTAAAAATCTTTTCAAAACACTGTTACTGCCTTTTTATTCATGGTGTGGGCTTTCAGCCTCTACTACTTTTACCTCATAACCATTTTTAAAAATATCAATACTAACCAAACATGATGGATTGTTATCTAGGTAAAGACCTGTCCCAAGACTTAAATAACCAAAATATGCTAATTCTGAGTCAAAGTAGCTCAAAGAATAAAATAAACATTTTAACCTCAACCAAAAACTAGATAGTCTTGATAAGTAAATAAATTGCAGCAGCTTTTGAAAACTTTTTCATGCCTCTTCAAACCTCCCACAGTTACTCGCCATCCACTTCACCCTTTTAGCTGAAAGTCTTGTCTCCTATTTTATTGAAAAAATTGAGGCTCTTTTTTCCTTTTTCCTTATTTCACATTCATTAAAATGTTTTTTGCCTACATGTCCTCCTTCAGTCTTGTATCACATGAAGAAGTAGTCCTTCTTACCCAGGCAAATCTCTCTACAAGGAATTAGTGACACCATTTCATCCCATCTTCTCCAAAAGACTATCTTCTCTGTCATTTATCTTCAATAGTTACCTGTCTGGTAGTTGCTTCTCTATTGCCTACACAGTCATTTCTCCCCCATCCTTAAAAAACCCTCACTCAATTTGTCAATCCCCACAAGCTAGCATCCCATTTCTCTCCTCCTTTTTCTGGATAAAGTCCACAAGAAGGCCATATACAATTGATGTCTTCATATCCTTTCCTCTCACTCTCTTTTTAAGTCTCAGCAATATGGTGTCAGATCTCAATATTCAATCAAGACTGATCTCTCCAAAATTACTAATAATATGTTTATTGACAAGTCTAACAGCCTTTTCTCAATCCTTTTTGACTGTGCTAATCATCCTCTTCTTCTTGAAACTCTCTTCTTTCTAGTATTTTGTGATACTGCTCTTCTCCTGGATATTCTCCTGTCTGACTCTTCCCTTTCACGTCTCCTTTGCTGGACCTTCATCCAGATCATGCTTGCTAACAATGTTACAGTTTCCTCAACTGTAATATAAGGAAAATAATACCTATAGTACTTGTTTCACAGAGTTTCTGTGAGGATTAAATGAGATAACATAGACCAAGGGTTTTAAAATCCTTCAGTATCATTAAAATTTACTTAATGTCCTTTGAGAGAAAAGAATTTGAAACTGTACATCAGATAACATGTGAACTGTTAGGAAATGAAAGGCTCCTGTGCTGCAAAATTAGAAAAAAATAAGAATATTAACTATAAAAGTACTATATTTAATCTGTCAGTAACGATTAGTAAAGCTTACTATATATCTTGTTACACAAAAAATAAGGCTGCCTAACAAACAGAGCACTGTAAATCAATGTTAAATTGGTGACGAATGACAATATTTAACATATTGGATATTATCTAGTATTATATGAGAATATATATATTATATATAATTTAGAAAAATATATTAGTGCTAAAAATGTAAAAGATTTCCCTTTCAATGGGAAAGGGCAGAGAAGAAATTCTTTCCACATAACCTGGTTACTTAAATTTGTAAACATCTGATCATTTAGTAGGCTTAAAGTATGGATTCAGAGTCAAAAGAACACAGGTTCAAATCCCAGCTCTGCCTGTTATAACCTGTATGAATTTAGGCAGGTATCTTTGTCTCTCTAGGCCTCAGTTTTTTATAAAATAAAGTTAGATTAAATGACCTCTAAGATAAGGTCCCTTCCAGCTTTAAATCTATGATCCTACAAATGGCCCTTATTAATTACTGTAGTCAAGTATTTGTAGTAAAGGAGTTATATAGAAAAATGGCAATCCAAGGCAGCAAGAAATAATCTAAATGTTTTCTTTTCTTAAAGAAAGGTTGTTGTTTTGTTTTGTTTTGTTTTGTTTGGGGGAGGGTATCCATTAATCAATTACTCAACAAACTTATTAAGTACCTCTTAGACACCAGGATGCTGGGAATACAAAGACAAAAGTGAAACAATACCCCATCTCAAGGAGCTTAAATTTTATTAGGGTAAATAATATACACATATATAAATGAATACTATATGTTTATTACAGCACTTTCATATGCTATGAAAATATGCATGAATGCTATATTTAGTATAGAATAAATTAATATGATATATATATATACACACACAAAATAATTTTAGGAAGGCTCACTAACACTAATCTATTGTTCAATTAAGGCATCTCCCTACCATCAATTTAACACTTTATTTATTATAATACTCATTCAACAGCATTTTATAAAGCACCTAATATGATAAAGAATTAAATACTAAGATTATGACCCCTACCCTCAAGAAGTTTACAGTCTAGAAGGGGAGATAAGATGTGCATGAATTACTATAATACACGGTAAGTTATAAAAACAAACTCAAGCACAAAAGAAGTTGTTTCTATTCACTAGCAAGAGAGTCTTCTTGCTTTGGAGGCATAGTGTACATCAATATTAATTTTATCCAGAGAAAAGACACCAGGATCAGCAATCAAAATATTTTCTTTTTGATAATTCAGAAAATATCTTAAGGGTAAAATTTGGTTCCAAAACAACTCTTCTAAAATATGTAGGTCTTCATGTTAAAAAAAAAAAGCTTCCAAAATACTTCTATATTTATGTCCATCTAGAAACTAAACTACATGATAATCGAAAACAACATCCTAATCAGAATAAAAATAATTAGTAAGATTTTGAGATTTTAATTTTACAACTGTTTATGGCTTGCAAGCTGGTAGATTTGAACACTGTCACCGAGTTTAGTAAACATGCTAAGAAATAAGTGGTGTTGGGTGAGGGGCGTGGGTGTGTAAACTCCAAATTACAACCCACTTTACCAAAACCACTTATTTTTGGCTTGCACTTCTACCAACCAGACTTAGACGTACCAAAATGATTCTAAGTTGTTTGAAGAACAATCAGTCTACTCCAGAATTTTCCACTTCAGCAAATCAATGATTAGGAATAAAAACACATACCCTGAAGATGCAAACTGCTATTCAGCAAGCCAAATGTGGATATACAGACAATGAAGCTTGAATTTAAAAAAAAAAAAAAGTGCATCTATGACAGGGAATACATTCTAAACTGCCAGTTGATTAGGAAGGAAATTATTTTCAAACTGTCAGAATATTCTTAATGTTACTAGCATCTTCACTTCTAATATATAGGTAATGGAGGGCTGGTGCATTTGCAGCATGCCACAGATGGTGTCTCTCCATGCGGAAGACCCTAAGGAGCTTGATTACAGGACAACTTTGATGACACATAAGTGCCTTGGAAAGCCTATGGAAGACTCATGAATATGGTCTGCTAACCACATGATGAACAGGAGGCCTTTTGGCTGCAGAGTCATTCAGGAAAGGTCTGTCAGCTATAACTTTTTCCTTTTAGTTCATTTGATGACTTTATTCAGAACCTCAACCTCTATTGAGAGACAGTGCTATAAGGGGAGAAATAACAGGGCCTTTTCCTCTCTGAAGACCCAACAAAACTACATGATATGGCCCAGCAAAAGAACCTCAGTCCTTGACCTTGGCATTTTTTTTTTCTGTTCCTAATGAAATGAGTAAAGCCACCATGACCTTGAGAACGTAAAAGGTTAGGAGAGTATCTAGGCATCCTGGCATTCCACAGTCTGGGGCAGCTTATATGCCCCATAGAGCAAGGAATGGCCTTCAAAATGATATTCAAGATCCAGTCAGCAGTAGCTGAAATGAGAAGTCATCCAAAAGTTATGTCACATTTGGACATAAATTTGGATGCTTTGTAGGAAATTTCCTTATGCTAAGTTACAAGTCTTCTTCCCACCAGAGACTTAAGTAGTTTAGGAGAGAGTATGTCCCTCAAGGCACTGGGGAGAAAGTTTTTAATTGCTTTCTGTTATACCTTTGAAGCAAATATCCTTTTATAAAAGCTAAGCAATAGTAAGAGGTTAAATGCAACTGGGATATTAGCTACCAGTGGCTAATAATGGTAGGTGTGGGCAGCAGTTACCACCCAGGAGAGGCTGAAGTCATTGCCATCAATAAGACCACAAAATTCCTCTGGGTATTCAGGAATCCTGAAGGGTAGTACAGCTGGCTTGGATCTGGGAGACAGAACCAGAGCAACTTACCATCTCAAGTTCCAGCCACTGACTGGTACTCTTACTTTCTTCCATGTCTTGCTCATCTTAGTCTTCAGTGTCTTTAGCTCAAACCAATCTTCCCATTTTGAATGACCTCTCCTTCTACCCTACCAATCTAAAAATTTGTATAGTATTAATCCTTTTAATACTCTTCCCAAAAAGCCTACTTCTGCCTTACTCTGCTTCTGATATGTCATATCTCTTTAAGACATATACACATGTGCGCACATGCAAAATTTGTAAATTTTTTTCATTTGTCAATAAATCAACAAGCATTAATTAAATACCTACTACATGCCAGGAATGGTGTGCTGGGGATACAAAGACAAAAATGCAACAGTCCCAACCTTCAAGTAGTTTACTAGATATTCTAACAAGACAAGACGATCATATTATGCCAACGTACAGATAATTTAGACATAGTCCTTTACATGCCTGTCATGAGGTGGACAGTACTTTTACCCTTATTCCTCTAAAATTGTAGTTGGACATAATGCTGATCAGAGTACTGAGTCTTTCAAAGTTGTCTTCACAAAATTGTTTCTTTGTACATATTGTTCTGGTTCTATTCACAAGCAAGTCAATAAGTCAGCTGAAGATTATAGCTGATGCACAGAAGGATGTTGATGTGGATAACTGGAAGAAGAGTAGCCACTCTCTCTCTCACAGTGGAGAAGCTTACTCTCTTCAACATTCACTCATTTATCCACAGCATCCATGGTTATCATTAAACAAAGTATTAGGTGAACCTGAAAACAGCCAGAGAGGTCAGTCATGAGATTGGTGGACAAAGGTGGAGTCATCTCTGTTGTAGGGAAGGGATGATCCATAACTGACAGGAAATGAAGGAGGATAACACCAGCCAAGGAGCACATCGAACAGTCAGTGAATGAGCACTGATTAAGTATCTACATTTAATAATTTGCCAAGAATTGTGTTAAGCACTGAGGATACAAAGAAAGCTAGGCACAAACACTCCACAGTCCCTGCTCTCAAAGAGCTTGCTGTCCAATGAGGGAGACAATATGAAAACAACAATGTACAAACAAGATATACACAGGATAAAATGGGAATGGTCTCAGTGGAAAGTACCAAGATAAAAGAAGAAATGAAAAAAGCTTCTTGCAGAAAATAGGACTTCGGTTGAGACTTAAAGGAAGGTAGGAGGCATTTATGAGGTTGGAGAGATTCTGGCATGGGGAAAAGCTAGTGAAAACCTTCAGTTTGGAGACAGAATCTGTATGGGAGAAACAACAAGGGGTTCAGTGTCACTGGCTCACAGAGTATGTGAAAGAAAGTAAAGTACAAGAAGACGAGAAATGTAGAAAAGAGAGGTTACGAAATGCTTTTAAAACAAAATAGAAGATTTTGTAGTTTATTTTGGAGGTGAATGAGAGGCCCCTAGAGTTGATTGAATAGGTCAGATGTGATCAGATCTGTACTTTAGAAAGATCAATTTGTGTCTAAAGGCCTAGGGAAGATGAGATTTGAGGTAGGAAGACACCAATTAGAAGTCTCTTGCAACAGTTCAGGAGTGGGGTGATAAGGGACTATACCAAGGCAGTAGCACTGTCAGAGAAAAGAAGGGGATATATATGTATGAGCAGAAAGAATACAATGATATCAAAAGATGACAATTGTAACTTTATAGTGTCAGAAGCAAGAGCTGTCACTTGCAGACACGTGTATTCATCATGTATGGATTACCTACAAAATTCATATAAAGATACACTCTTCATACTGAGTACGCATGTATTTGTGGAAAAGCCAACACAATGATTATGGAGATAATAGCATATTATTATATTATACACATTGGCATTTAGTTAAAATACCTTTGTTATGAATTGACTGGCAAAAAGCGAAATACTGGTAGGGGGCTTGCTGAATAACAGTTTGGAGAGAATGCTAACCCAAAAAAATAACAAGAACCTGGCATAGCTAACTGGGGGAGTCTGAGGTAGGATGTCAAACATATTCTATACAAATATGACTTCTGCTTTAATTTGCCTTGGTAATAAGAAGAAATATATGGTTGAATTCTTCTTGTGGTATGTCAAATGAGTTGTTAGGCAGAAATCACTGAGGAAGGAGGTCAGAGAAGTTTATTTGAGGTATAGGCATTTTCTATGAGCATGGTTCTATTGAAAGTATCCATTTTCTCCCACTGGAAAGTTGTTTAGAATATAGAAATAAAGAGGAGACTTGAACCCAGGTCTTCTTGACTCAGAGGCCAACTATCCACTATACCTTGTTTTCAGAGTTGTATTTATGTTTATCAGAAGAAAAAAAAAGTATCCATTGCTTCCTCTATGACCAAGAACCTGAGCATTTATCAGTGTCATGGAATCTGTAGTCAATGTCTTTCCTTAAGAAATAAGAAACAAGGTTGAAATAATTTTACCATTTCTGTAAGCCTCTTGTTCAATTATTTTGCAATGTTTTACTTCAAAGACATTCTATATCTGACCAGAAGCTCAAGAATTCTATAAACAGTTACAGACCAATTTCAAGCGTCTGTCCCAATATTGAAAAATAATTGTTTTTTGAAATTTTATGTTCTAACATTTCAATGCTATATATATTTTAATTATTTGAGTGAAATATTTTTTAAGCTACAAATTTCATAAACCAGTAACCTAATGCATTCAAGAAATGGATAGTGCTCATTACATGGAATAACACTTGCTGAGAGTATTTATACAACTTTTCATATTTATACTACAGAACAGGCAAGCATTAATTTTTTAAACATTCATAGACTTTCAGAATCCAGGTGTAAAAAATGAGTGAGAGGTACTATTTAATATAATGACCCTAAAACTTGGGCAAATGTCCAAAAATAGATATAAGCAAATTTGTTACCAATCCTAAACACAATTTTTTCAGATGTTTTTTCCTATTAAAAATATTAACTGAAATAAGTCAACTTAGGAAGTTTTAAGAGTCTAAAATTTACAAATTTTCTCTAATTTATAGTCAATAGTAGACAAATGAAACTGAAGTTACCTAAATCTAAAATAACTCTTTCTGCTAACAATATTAGTATATGATCTTAGCCCACAGATTTGGGAGTTTGTTGAGAACTGATCTCTATTTCCACAAGGATGGTGAAGAATGATCTTTGGCCCTAACACATGAATATTATATAAATATAATACATTATCTTAAAGAAATTTCCCGATCTTCAGGGCTATTTTTCCTTACCTGTGCACATAATGTAGCTGATGCACTGAATCAATGGCTATGACCATCTCAGCCAAGTAAAATCGAGCCATATCCTCAGGCAGTCTATCTTCAAACTTGCTGAGCAGAGTAAGCAAATCCCCACCAACATAGTAATCCATAACCAGGTACTGTGAAGGGAAATATAACATTTATTCAGAAAGAAAAATTGAATACATTCCCAAGGTCAAATGCCAAGGGAATTCTTATGAATCCATTTTTTAAAAAGGAACTGTATAGAAAGATCTACAAGTGTAACCAAACCTTTATGAATATGAAGATCCTTCATATTAAAAACTGCCATTACAAATCCTCCACAGGCAATATTTGATCTATTCATATCCAATGATTAAGAAAATACTTACGATACTACTTCAATAGGCCTGTAATCTTACTAATACAGAGCAATATGCCCAAACACAGGTCACAAACCAGTCTTGACTTCTCAACCTGTGTGGCTCCTAGTGATTGATTTTCCTGCAGCTACTCCAAAGATATGTTGAAAATGTTCTTCTGGACCTTTTTCACATTCCATTGGAACCAGTACTGCTCTCAGGCTGTCCATCTATTAGCCATACTTACTATATAACCAAACCATATTTTTTCTCAAATTCTTATATACCACCTCTCGTAAGACATCTACATATAAGTACAGATAACATATATGCCAAGCAAGTACAAGTTAACGTCAGAGGAAGGCAGCAGCATTTAGGAAGAGATAACAGGATCACCAAGCAGTCATATCTGAGCTGAGTTCTGAAGAAAGCTCAAGCTTCTAAGAGGCAGATGATATAAGGAGAGAGTATAATCCAGGCATGGTGGATGGTCCTACCATGCCATAGGGGAGAGATGAAAAGTTCAGAAGACAAAGAAAGAAGGCCAATTTGTCTAGACTGCATATTTATTGAGGGAATAATGGACGATAAGTGTGGAAAAGTGTGTTAGAGCAAGGTTGTAAAGAGATTTAATTGCCCAAGGAAGGAGACTGTAGTTGATCTTGGAGGCAACAGGAGACAAGATTTTACTGAACAGAGAAGTGACATAGGAAAAATCAATACATTAGGATAGTTTGGCATCTAAGGCAGAAATATAATAGCTGAGTGAGAAGAAGCAATTGAACCAGACTTCTCCCTATTCCTTCTCCATGACGATCTAGAAAACAGATTGGTCCAAATTCTGATCTGGAAAGCCAAGAAAAAGTCAAGTGAGGCATCTTTCCAGACCACCGAAGATTAGGGATACAGAAAGAGAGGTTTGCAGACAGTAGGGAAAAAGACTGACCAGCAACACATAAGGAGATGGTGGAGAGCTCTCAGGGACAGAAAGAAGGCTAACCCAGGGCACCATGGCAGGAAGAGATCCCAGGACATCCCTGAATTAACAATGCATACAGAAATGGAAGCCATCTGGCAGTTCTATAGCCAATTATTCAGTTTCGTGTCACAGATCCAGGGAAGAAAGGAGTGGTCTAAAGTGTGGGGCAAATTAGAAAATTTAGCAGAAAATATTCTTGAAGGAAAAGGATAAAGAATTATAACCAAGAATAACACACCCAGCAAAAGTAAGTATAATCCTACAGTGAAAAAAATGGACTTTTTTAAAAATAGAAGACTTCCAAGCAAGCATTAATAATGAAAAGATCAGAGCTAGGAAGAAAATTTGACATGCAAAGGTGTCAAAAGAAGCATTATAAAAGCTAAATATCAGCAAGAAATCATAATGGACTAAAAAAGGTTAAGGTGTTTGCCTTCATAAATGGGGAGATGATACATGAAACATGTCAGAACTTTATTATCAAAGATCTCCTAAATAGACAGAGAGAATAAGTATGATCTTATGCATGGATGATCTCAAAAGAAGAATGGAGAAGAAAAATGCACTGGGAGAGGGAGAAAGGGAAAGGAAGAATGGGGAAAATTACTTCACATAAATAGAGTTTTGCAAAAGTAAAAATAGACCTAATTAAGATAAACAGGGAAACTATGCTTTGATAAAATGTTTCATAGACAATGAATATCAATACTGAACATATATGAATCAAATTGCATAGCATCTACATTCTCCCAGGAAAAGTTAAAAGAGTTTAAGAAGGTCATAGATAGCAAAAATATAATAGTAGGAGACTTCAATTTATCCCCTCTCAGACCAGTACAAACCTAACCATAAAATAAACAAAAAAGATAAGGAGATCAATAGAATTTTAGAAGTTAGATGTAATAGAGCTAGGGAATACTGAATGGAGGAAAAAAAGAGTATACCTGTTTGTAGCTGTGTAAGACAACTTCATAAAAACTTCACAAATTCAGAAAAGCAGAAATTTTAATAAGTATTTTACAAACTGTAATGCAATAAAAATTATATTCAATAAGGGGTCTTTTAAGCACACATTAAATATTCATTAGAAACTAAATAAATTAATCCTAAAGGTTGGGTGGGTCAATCATAAATCAATAATTTCATTAAAGATAATAACAACAATGAGGCAACATACCAAAATGTGTGGGATGTAGCCAAAGTAAAACTTAGAAGAAAATTTCTATCTCTGAATACTAACATCAATAAGAGAGAAAGAACAGATTAACAGGCATTTTACAAAAAAACAAACAAGCAAAAACAAAAACAAAACAAAACCTAGAACACCAACAAATTAAAAACCTCTAATACCATACCACACAGAAATACTAAATTGTTAAAAAAAAAAAAAAAATAAGGCAGAAAAGCTTTTAGCTCACTTGATGTTTGAAAAAAAGAAAAACCATATCAAAAATGAAAAAAGTGAATTTCCAGTCAATGAAGAAATAAGAACAATTGTTAGGAGCTATTTAACCCAACTACATGCCAATAAAGCTGATGGTCTAAATGAATGAGTATTTACAAAAATATAAATTGCCTAGATTAACTGAATGGAAATAGAATAGGCCCTATCTTACAAAAAGAAACTGAGCCATAAATAAACAAAAACCTAAAATAACCCTAAATGAACAAGCCATAAATGAACTCCCAAAGAAAAAAATCACAGGACAAGATGGATTTACACTTAATAAAAATGAATTCTAATACTATAAGTTGTTTTTAAAAAATAGTAAAGTAGGGTCCTTCTCAATTTCTTCTATGACACAGATATGGTCTTCATACCAAAACCAGCAAGAGTCATAAAAGAGAAAGAATACAATTCCGATGATAATATTGATGCAAAATTTTTAAATAAAATATTAGCAAGAAGATTATAGCAATATATCACAAAGATCATACATTATAATCAGGCTGTATTTATATCAGGAATGAAGGACTAGTTCAACATTACAACATAACTGACCTCATTAATAACAAAAACAACAAAAATCATATGATTATAACAACAGATACAGAAAAGGCTCTTATCAAAATACAACCACCATTCTTGTTTTAAAAAGAAGTTGAAAACTATAGTAATAAATGGAGCTTTCCTTAAAACAATAAGTAGTATTGATGAGATGTGGAAGAAGAATAAAAAAGATTGACAATGTATCAGACATATGAAGTAAGGCAGAGTGAAGGGTCAAAGATACATTTGAGATGGCAAAACTGAACAGATAGTGGTGTCTCGCAGAAACAGAATTATGAGAGAGGGGTAGGCTTGGGAGGGCATGGTGCTAATGAGTTTTCTTCGAAATGCTGATTTTAATTTGACTGCTGAAAACGCCCAATAAAAGATGGTGATAAATAGTTCAAGGATTCATCTTTATATAAATCAAAATTAAACCCTGAAGAGCTGACGATAGAGAACAAAGAAATAAAAGGTCTAGAACAGAGTGTTGGCATATACTTAGTGGATAGGAAAAGAATGATGATACAGCAAAGGAAATAGAAAAGGAGCAGTCAAACAGAAGAATCAAGCTTAGCAACTGACAAAGTCAAAGATAGTAGTCCTTAGGAAATTAGGTGAAATGAGGAATGCTAACTGACTGCAAGGAAAAATGGTTATCTCTATTTTACAAGAAAGAAGGGGCGGATTCCTGAACCTATAAATTGAGAAGAAATGTCTACAAAAATTCTGGAATTATCAATTTGTGAAAAGAACATGGTAACAACAAGGTTAAGAATAAGTTATACTGCTAGGGGGTAACTGGGAGCCAATTTCCCCACCTACCCCTAAAGAATATCTTACAAACTTGAAACTCAGGATTCTCCCTCACCATTCTCTTTGACTCTCAAAAGCTTTTTTTGAGTGAAAGAGGGGTGGGGTAATGGCAGAGCCTAGGCTGGGAAACAGCCAACTGGATGAAGATCAAGGGGAGAGACAGCAACTTTTTCATGTCTTGGTGTACAGTCTGGTTATCATCCTTCTTTATCTAATCTTGGAGCCTATCTTGATTCCTTGAATTGTTGCCAAGTTTTCATTTTTTCTCGTTGGTTTTACATCAACGTGGGTGTTGTGGAACACATGCCCAAGGACCCAAAAGCTACGCAGATATGAAACAAAAATGCCCTAGATCCATTTTTTTTCTCTCTAGCTACTTCTCTATGGCAGCATTTCCCAAGACTGGGTCTCTATTTTGAGCATAAATGGAGGGTAAGTTTGGGTGCTGACAGAAACCTCCTCCAAACCAACAACCAAAAAACAAACAACCAAAAAACCAATCTGATTATCAGTCACACTCTTAACCAAATTTCAAGACCAGTTTTCACATGAGGGAGGGGAGGAAACCTTGGGACACAACAGAGACTTTAGGGTTAATCCTCCTCACCTCCAGGCTATATTATCTATTGCTTCTTAAGGTTGAGTGGGCAGCAGTAAAAACATTCCTGCCATCTAATCCAAGCCCATCTGCCATTACCATTAGGGGTTTGAAGACACTGACCTCCCATAGAACATACATAAGCAATAATGAAAGATGACTGTGCTGAAAGACATTCCTAAGACTCTATTGGGGGGCACTGGGGGGGGTGGCATTTGCTCCCTTACTGCTGTGATTGTGGTTATAAAAAGACAGGGAGAGGGGCAGAGCCTAAGAACATTATATTGCCTCTACTGAGACTTCAAGTGTCCTGTGATAAGTGACCATGGTTCTCTGGCCCACTGGTATACCAGTCTTTCATCAGAAGTCCTATACCCTCGAGAACCCTTCGCTCATAGCCATTAATTTTTACTCAGCTATACATATATCATATATCCTGGCCCCTCTATCCAGCCTTCATAGGTTCCCAGCAAAAGCACGTTCCCTTAGAAAACTGTCACCCATTCACCTCAGTCAGATATGAAAAGGACCTTGTGCCAGCCTAAATTATCTACATGTACTACTGTGCTAAAATTATAACAATTACAAAATTTAAACATGAAAACAGAAATTTTTAAATTTAATTTTAAATTTCTGTGTAAAGATGCTACACAGCTAATTTGGAGAGGGGAGAGAATTGAAGCAGAGATACCAATTAGGAAACTACGGCAAAAGTCCTGGTGAGAGATAATGAAGGCATCTATTAAAATGATAGCTGTGTGAATAGAGAAAAAAAGCACAAAGCTGAGAGATAAAGGTAGAACCAATAAGATTAGATAACTGATTAGACATGTGAGGGATAGTATTGCTTAGGCCTGCATATGAGAAACCTGCAAACCTAAGATTCCAATTGATTCTGTAAAGTAAGAAAACCTTAGTAACAGAAATGATACCAGACATTTTCAAAACAAAAGACAAAACAAATTTCTCTAAGTAATTATATCTAAAATATGAAGTAGTATGTTCAAGAAAAATACCTAAAGTTTTTAAAACAAATGTTGATTAATATCTTTAAATTTTTATATCACTAGAATTTCCCCCATATCCCACATATTACAAATAATATTTTTAAAAGAAAAAGAATAGAAAGAAAAATCATCAAAACCAATAAATACATTGAAAAAAATCTTCAAACAGGTACAGCGTACAATACTTATTAGGTATATATCAATGTACCAATTTAGTAGATTTAGTTTTTTAGTAGATTCTGAGTTTGTTGAGGGCAGGGATTGTCTTTTGTCTCTTTTTGCATCTAAAGTACTTAGCACAGGGTCTGGCACATAGTTGGCACTTAATAAATGCTTACTGAGTATCAAGACTCGTGAACGTGAACCTCCCATCTCAAAAGAAGAGTAGGGAGGAATGTCTTCTTCTATCTCTTCTTTAGAGCCATGCTTGTTATAATTTTATAACACTTTTGATTGCTTTGTGGTTATTCTTTATACTTACATTGTTATAGTCAATTTGTATGTTGTTTTTGGGGTTCTATTTCACTTTGCATCAGATCAAGTAAATTATTCTATGCTTTTTCTTAATTCTTCATATTTGACAATTCTTATAGCAAAGCAATATGCCCTTACATTCATGGACCATAAATTGTTTATACACTCCCCAATCAACAGACACAGACTATTTTTAATTCTTTTATCCGCAAAAGTTACCATAAATATTTCATGTATATGAGGATTTTTTTTTTACTATAAATTATGTCCTTGGGCATAAGTTCAGTAGTGGAATCTCTGGGTCAAGGGATAGGGATATTCTAGTCCAGCAGATATTATTGGTGGTGATGAGGAAGGCGGTCCCTTTCTTGACAATGGTTTCTCTCCTCAATGACAGCTATGGGAACTGGACTGGAAGAAGTAGTCGGGGGTGGGGGGGAACTGCTATTCCTTTCTCGTCTTATTGCTACATCTACCTTTTCTAAAATTATATCTAATAATTATGAGGAGAGAAGACATCCTTGCTTTACTCTTGAATTTATTTAGGAAAGCTTCTAGTATATGGCCATTGCTTGCTTTTAGCTCCTAACCAATAGGACTTCTGGCATAAATAAGTGTTGCTCTTTGTGAAAGACTTTTTCCACAACTACTTTGATAATAATATAGTTGTGGAGGGATTTTTATTAAGTATGTTGCTTGCTTTTCTAAAGCTGATCCATCTATACATCCCTGATAGTAATCCAACTTGGTCATAATGAATGATTTCTTGGATAAATTGCTGTAATCTATTTAACAGGATTTTATTTGAAATATGAGAATCAACAGTCATTAATGATATTGGTCTATAATTTTTCTGTGCTTTATCCTTCCTTGGTTTAGGTACCAGGACAAAAGTTGTCTCACAACAGGAATTTGATAAAGCACTTTCCTTCTCAATTTTGAGAATTTGTGTAGCACTTGGTGCTAACAACTCTTTAAAAGTTTGACAGAATTCTCCTGTGACCCAAAGAGGACCAAAAGTATTTTTTCTTTGGTAGCTTCTTTATGGCTATTTCTATTTCTTTATCTAAAATTGGATTATTTAAGATCATTATTCACTCTTCTGTTAGTTTCGGTAATTTATATTTTTCAAGGGACTCCTCTATTTTTTTTGTGTTCTCAGTTTTGTTAGCTTATAACTGCTGAACAAGTTCTTATAAATCTATTTGTTTCTTTGGCTTGTGTTGTGATTTCATCTTGTCTGGTTTTTTTCGTTCATTTGATTTTCTGCTCCCTTATTCGTAATCATATTGGCAAAGGTTTACGAATTTTGTTAGTCTTTTCAAAGAATCAGCTTTTAGTTTTATTTCTGATTTATATAGATTCTCTGGCTTCCAGTTTATTTATTCCTCTTCTATTTTTTTAATATCTTTAACATCTAATTTGGTGCTTATTTGGTGTATGTTTATTTATTAGCTTTCAATTTTTAAATGCATACTAATTCTATTAATCCTCTACTAAATTTTTAAATTAAATTTTTTTCAAGCAGTAAAAATTCAACTTCTTGTCCTCTCAATGAGAGACAGAGAGAGAGAGAGAGAGAGAGAGAGGAAGAGAGAGAGAGACAAAGGGAAGGAGGGAGAGAGAGAGAAGAAGACACTTTTAGCTCTAGTTCCTTGAGTAGTGTGCCCAACTTTTCCAGTTATTTATCTTTCTGTTATATTTGTCTGAAGCTAAGGAAGAGACACTGAACTGTTCTTGCATTATTATATTACTATGTCTTCTTGAAATTCAGTTAATATTCCTTTATGAATTACATACTAAGGCATTTGAACAATTTAAGTTTAATATTAATGGTGGTCTGTTTTCTATGGCTCCTTTCAGCATAATGCAGTTTCTTTGTTTATCTATTTTTATGTTGTGGATTTTTATCTTTGCTATATCTGATAGCATAATTGTAACTCTTATATTTTAGGCTCATATGATATACAGTAAATTTTGTTCTAGCTCTTCATTTTTACTCTATTTTTTTGTTTACAAGTTGTGTTTCTTGTAAGCAAAAGATCATAGCATTTTTTTTCTTGTCAATTATCACTTTTTTCACTTTATAGGATCATTTAATTCATTTACATTTAAAATTATAAAAGTAAAACAGTATCTTCCCCCAGTTATCTCTCTAATAGGTTTTTCCTTGAAATTAGGTACTTTTTTTTGGTTTCTTTTCCTCTGTAGAGACAGTACACTTTGCCATTTTTTTTATTTGTGCACAATTCACTTTAATGCAGTCCTATTCTTGCTTGTTTCACTTACTAGGTTTTTTTTTCTCATTTTGTGCATCTTTTTCTAAAAAAAATTTCTTTTCTTCATTCAATGGCAGAATAAGTGAGATGTCAAAAAACACATTTAAAACAATGGGAAAGAAAGGAAGAAATCCTGTTTCAGTGATGAGAGTGGGTCCCACTAAAGAATGCTCCCAATGGGAGAAAAATATTCTATAAGGCAGATAGAGACCTTCCAATACGCAAATTCTGCAGGAATTTGGGGTGCCTACAGAAACCATTAATCTTGAATGCAACTGTAAACCAGAAATATGGGAGGTCACGGACCCTGAAAGGAGTTTTCATGGGAAATTTTGGAAGAAGGGGAGATTGAGGAAGCAGAGATAATGGGGAAGGTAAAGAGTTGTTAAAAACTGTATAATCAAGGACAAAGGAAAATTCCTACCATGATGCAATATTTCTATCTTTTTTACCATTTGAAGAAACTGGCATTTCTAATAGTGAGGGACAACAGAAAAAGGGAGCTGAGGGCAATATCTTCAAGAAAATAATAGAGAAATTATTTAGAAGACAGAACTTAAAATGGGTACCTAAGATGCTCTAATTTCATGAGGAATACAGAAACTAAAGGGAAAATGTATAAATATAAGGGCCAAGAATCACAGAACAGACAGAAGAATCTATCTAAAACAAAAAGAAAAATATAAGAAGGGAAATAAAAGAATGAGATAAAAAAATCCTTCTTAGGAAAAAGGTACAGAAAATGAAAAACTTTAAAACATACAAAACAAGGTGAAGAGAAAGAAAGGAAAGAGTATTTTACTTGTCTACTTAACTGAGAAAAAAGGAGGGAAAGAACTAGAAAACTAGAAGAAAGGAAAAAGGAATTAATAAGTAAAGCAAAACTCCAAAATCAGGGAAGGAAGTGACAAAATAGGTATGAGGAATATGAGGGTGAAAGAGAGCCAATGCGACTAAAGTTGCCTTCAAGTAGATTAAGCAAAAATAACTTAAGATACAAAAGTGCTGTTTTTAACAAAACAAGAGGTGGGAAAAATCTTAATTTAGGTATTTCACCCAATTACTAGACTTGGACCCAAAACATTACCACAGAGAGATTAAGTGAATTACTCAAGATCACACAGGTAGTAAATGGCAGACATGGGATTTGAACCAATATTTTCCAATCTCTAAGTGCAATATTTTATCACTATACCACACTAACTTAAATACATAAGCTTAATCCTTCCAAAAGAACAACTTATTAAGCAAGGATGAATATTGCTAATACTATGTGCATAAGTATGATACTTACTAAGTAATTGTCATCCTGGAAGGCATAGTGCAAAGTTGTAATCCACTTGTTGTCTCCATTCACTAATACATCCCTTTCTTCTCGAAAACATGCTGTCTAAAAAGAAAAAATTTCAGTAATTATCATATACTGAAAAAAAAATATTATTGACACATTCGTTCTTTCAAAAAAAAAAAAAGGATTATAGTTATGTCCCATTAGTTTTTAAAGCCCACTCATATGTGACATTTACTCCTTGGGACTACAAAATCAGAATACTATTTTTTCTGTTTATAATAGCTTACACAACAGTGGAACAAACAATATACTGTTAAAAGTAAATATATTTTGCACACTGAAATATCTTAGTACGGTATAAGTAATCATTGCTATACCATCTCCACTCAAAATTCAATGCATACCTTTCTTTTACATTCACGTCTTCCCATAAGTGTTCCTCAGAAAATCTATCATTATTTCAGAGCCCTTTCTTTAGGACTTTTAAAATTCCATCCCAGGTTCTTATTCAATTACCAGCTCCTTTCCTTATACATTTACTTGATGATATTTTACAGATTACTTCTTTCATAGAAGTCATCACTGATAATATGCAGCAGTTTACTTGTACCTACTGTGTGTCTCTCCATTACTTTTTAGGTCAACCATAAATATGGATTTTCAGAGATCCTGGCAATCAGAGAATTTCAGCCATAACTGAAAGAATACTAGTGTGGAAAAGATCAGGCTTCCATTTCTAGAAACCACTCAGATCAATGAAAACACTGCATAACTTTACAAATAAAATCTAGTCCACATTTCTTCATCTATTCAATTGGGGTCATTTTCATCTATGGTGTCAGTCTAAGACACGTTGTATTGAGGATTAAATACTCATCCAATTGCAATGTCTAAGCAAAAGGTCATGCACTTGATTTTTTTTTTTGCCTTGTGAATTATAGGTTGATGGGCCACAGTAAGGGAGCCCTTTAGTATTATGGGGCTTGATGTAATCAGTATAATATTATCCACCAACAGTTGCATCTAGAGGATCTTATAATCTAAAGGGAAACCTTCCATTTGAACTGCACCAAGGGTAGTATTTGTTACAGTAGTGAAATACTAAGTTAAATACTTAAATATTCAATATTTAAATATTCAATATTTAAAATATTACTTAAAATGTGACTCCTCAAAAATTTATGATTATATAATTGCTTAACAGTTATCTCTATAGTCTAGACATGACAAAAGTACTTTCCTTTGGTATCTTTCTTATCTCAATGTCTTTCTTAACTATCCTTAACTTTTTTCAAATCCAAATATGTGTTTTCCATTCTCACTACTTTCATCTTACTCTATCTTCACACACTTACTCACTTATTTTACGCAGTTCTAACAAATAAAGCACATTTCTTTCTCTACAGCCCTGCTCATAATTCATAGTGATAGAGAGAAGAACTAGACCTGGAACTGCTATGGACAACTTCCCAGATGAGTAAACTCCCTCTATATAGTGCCTTCTCTGCAACTGATCATCTTAGAAAGTCACCTAGGGCATTGAAATGTTAAATGACTTGTCCAGGGTCATAGAGGCAGGATCTGAACCGGTCTTCCTCAATATGAAGTAAGATGTTTGTGCCCTAAGCTATGCTATTTCTCATAATTCATATTTTATCTAAAGCCTTCCTGGCTTACTGCTCTAATAACTTTAATTGTACCTTTTTTTCCTCTCGATCATACTATATTCTATTTTAGTTTTAATAATTCATTGACAAAATTAGAAATTTCTTTGTTCTTTATAAACTTTAATATTAATCAAACATATACTTATATAACTGTGCCCTCAAAATACTGTGGCCAAATGGCCCAGCAGAAGCCAATGTTGTAGGAAGGTGTGACCTCCCCCTCCCTTTCTCTAGCCCACCTATTCAGATTCCAGAGAGTGGCCTGAAGACACAGAAGGAGCAAGCCCCAGGAAGCCCTTTCCTTACTCCCCATGACCAAAGTTCCATTAAGCATTGTGCTCCCTTCCCTAACTACATAATGGCACTCTTGTTATCCACAGTCCTTATAAATCAGAGATCACATACACCCATCAGAAACAGGGCCATTAACAACACCTGAATGAGAGGCAGGGACCCAGTCCAAACAATTCTTCAAGTAAGATACCAAACCACCAGCCTTTATAATATGCTCTGTAAAGTCCACCAGGCCTTGCCATCTGCCGTGCCGATCTACCCTCCAGACCTGCTGTTGTATTCTAAGGCTTCTAGGACTTGAGGAATACAACTTGAGAATATTACAAAACATACATGAACTGATGCAAAGTAACCAGAACAATGAAAACAATGTATATAATCAATACAACAATATGAATGGGAAAGAACATGAACAGCAAAAAATAAAAATAAAAATGGGATTGAATAGTGTGTACCTACAACAAAACTAGTCTCAAAGAAGACATAACTATATGAATTTCTTGCTCTTTAATGGAGAAATGTGGGATTACAGGTATAGAATGCTGCAGATGCTACTGTTAGAGTTTGTTGAAATGTTGTTAGTTTTGCTGCACTGCTTTTTAAAAAAAATCTAATGGCACACCTTTCAGAATGGGAGTGGGGTGGGGTGGAGAGGAATCTATTTGGATATGAGGTGATACAAATAGAAAAGCTGTCAAAAAAGTTCAAATAAAATGCATATCACACTGAAATTTTAGAAAAGGAAATGGACCAAAAGTAAACCATGATATCCAAACCTGACCAAAAAGGGGGGTGACAAAGCATGAGAATCACTGCTCTTGAACATGAATGTAAAAATTATAGCTTAAGGATGATTCAAGTTGATAGAGTCGTAATGGAACTCTATAAAAGCCAGCTAAGACATAAGGAGAGGGCATGTTATAGTTCAAAGAATAATAATACTGTGGTCGAAACTGTGTGACCTTGTACAAATGAAGGTACCATCATCCTTTTGGTGCCTCAGATTAATAATCTTGGCTTTATCCTTTACTCCTCACTTTCTTTGACCCTAAATATCAAATAAGTTGCTGAACTTTGCCTTTTCTACCTTCACATCTCCAGTATGTGACCTGTTTTCCCCTCTCACACAACTATCACATTTGCTCAGGCCCTCATCACTTTGTGCCTAGATTATTTCAACAGCTTCTTAATTGGTCTCCATGCCTTAAGTCTCACTGCCAAAGTGATTTTTCTTAACTTCAGATTTGACCATCTGACTCCCTTACTCAATCAACTCAGATGGCTTCCCAAGGTCTGCCAGAATAAAATATAAACTTGTGTTTACCTTTTAAAGCCCTGTAGAACTTAGACCCAATCTAACCTTTGAAGCCTCACTAGACATTCCTTCCTCTCCCTTAGTCTGAGATTCAGTCAAATAAACCTCTCTATTCTTCATTCAAAATACTCCATCTCCCATCTCAGCACTTTTTCAAAGCCTGTCCTATATGACTGAAATACAATCCTTCTTTACCTTGGCCTCACAGAGTCCCTCTCATCTTTTAAGATAAAAATCAGCCACCACATTCTAAACAAAGTCTTTCCTGATCTTCCCAAGCGCTGGTGTTTTTCCCTCTCAAATTATCCTTTATCTAACTATTTTATACCAATTTAATCTGCATTAACTTTTTTCCATCAGTTTGAGTACACAGCAGATAAATAATAAAATAATAAATCAAGCCTTGATTTGCTTTCCAAAGTGTGAATGTGCACAGACAATTTAACAATCAGCTCTCCAGTTGTAGCTGATTCCAGCATACCTCTGTTAAAAGTTCACTTCACAACATAACAAGTGTTTGGGGGTGAGTCAAGATGGCACAGTGAGAAGAAGCATTTTTGCCTAGCTCACCCAATACACTTACTCTACAACAATTCCAATGAAAGACCAAGCCAAATTCTGATAAGGAAAGCCAAGAAGAAGTCACAGTGAGTCATTTTTCCATTCCAGGGCAGTTTGAGGAGACAGAGAAGTCTGAGGATACAAGGACTAGGGCTGGCCGACAGTGTGGCATGGTTAGAACAAGCAGCATTCCTGGCCCCAGGGATGAAAAGAAAAACGAAATAGAGCACGATGGCAGAAAGCACCAGGTTAGAAAGAAATCCTAGGAGATCCCTAACTAGTGCTGGGTGCAGGAACTGGTGTCATCTGGTGGCTCTGTTGCCCATGACCTAGTTCTAAGTCACAAATCCACAACAAAAAGAGCAGTCTCAAGTGTAGGCCCATATTAGCTAAGAAAAAAGTGTGGAAAACATAGCTATATAGCTCTGAGTCCAAGAACAGGACAGCCTTTGGTCTAACATCTAATCCTGCAATGGAATAATTAGGGCAGGAGTCCCAGAACAAAGGGGAGCCAGCAGTTCAATCATTCTAAACCTGCAGAGCCTCCCAATGGACTGCATGACTGAATCCAGCAACAGTCTATTGAAATTCAATGACAGACAAGTTAACAGACCCACACCTGGTCAAAAATTTATCAGAGCTCATGGGACAGCTAGGTGGCATAGTAGACAGAGCTCCAGCCTTGGAGTCAGGAAGGGCCTGAGTTCAAATGCGGCCTCAGATATTTGACACTTACTAGCTGTGTGACCTCACTGCCTCACCAAAAAGCAAAAAAGAATTTCTAGAGCTCAGACTAGAAAGGCACTGAACAGATCTCTCACACCAGATCACACTACTCTTGGAACACTGAAAACTTGCAGGCCCCCAGACTGAACTGTGAAAACAGCAGAAGGAAAAAATGAAGGCCAGAAGCTCAGGAAAGATATCCCTATCCCTAGCTTCCCAGAAGTGCTCAGAGCCCAGCATGATGGCCAGGATAAAGAAGTAGAAAGGAAGAATGAGGGAAAAGGAAAAAAAGAAGCCCACCATAAAGAAGTTCCATGGCCATGCTGATAGAAAAGTTCAAGACGCAAACAAAGGAGAAGAGAATGACTTGAAAAAATCTACAAGCAAAGCCACCAAAAAAAAAAAAAAGTAAATTGGACACATGCCAAAAAGAATTTCTAAAAGAGATTTTTAAAAAATTTAAAACCAAATGAAGGGGGTAGAGTCAAGACGGCAGAGTAAAAAGTAGTATTTCCGCATGGCTAACTCAGCATAACTGATTTAAAACAATTCACAAAGCATACCAGACTGAATTCTGAACGGGAAAGTGATTTTTGAAAAGTCAAAGCAAGTTGTTTTTGTTTGTTTGCCCAGTCAAAGGCTGCTTAGGAAGACAGAGAGGTTTGCTGATACTTGGAACCAGGGCTGGTCAGAAGCACAGCATGTGGGCAAAATCAAGGAGCATTCCCATTCTCAATGACAGAAAAAAGACCAAGACAAGGTCCCAGGGCAGAAAACAATGGAGTCGAAAGAGATCCCAAGAGATCTCTGAGCTAGCCCTAGGCACAAGAATAAGTGGCATTTCACAATTCTGTCATATTGCCCAGATACCAGGGAAAAGGAGCATTTGTGAGGGAGCATGGGTCCACTCTAGCAGAGTAGAAGGAACAGGTTTGAGAAACTCTAAGACAAGGAGCAAAGCAGTAGGGACTGTTTAGCTTTTAATCAAGTGTCTAAGCCTGCAGTGGAATAACCAAGGCAAGAAGTTTCAGACCAAAAGGGAAACAGCAGTTCAGCCACTCTGAATGTACACCGACTTAGAGGACTAACAGTGGCTAGGTCTAGCAGCAGGCAGCTTAAACTCAAACACAAACAAATGGACACAAACGTGAGTCAGAAACTTGTTGAGTTCAGACCTGGAGGACATGAACAGTCCGATCCCTGGATTACACCAATTTCAGAGCACTGAAAACTTGCCACTCCCCAAACTGAGGTGTGAAAGTAGCAGAAAGACAAAAAAGGACAAAAGCTCAAGCCAGATATCACCCTAGAAGTGTGTAGAGTCCAGAACCAACATAAAGTCCAAAGCCATAAGGTATGCTGGAAGAATGAGCAAAAACAAAACAAAACCACAAACCTATAAGCAAAGCTACAAAGAAAAATGCAGCTTGGACACAAGTCCAACAAGAATACTTTGAAGCATTAGTGTTTAAGATTTTGAAAAGCAAATGAGAGCTCTGTAAGAATGATATGGGGAAAAGAGAATTAATAGCTTAGTAAAAGAGTTACAAAAATTTATGGAAGAACATAACTCCTTGCAATAAAAATTGGCTAAATGAAAACTAATGACTCTGTGCAAACAAATAATAAAACAAAAGAAGAAAATGTAAAATATCTCATAGGAAAAACAAATGACATGGAAAACAGATCAAAAGGAGATAATCTAAGAATCATCAGACTACCTGAAAGTCATGAAAGAGAGCTTAACACATTATATTTCAAACAAATCATAAAAGAAAACTGCCTAGATCTCTTAGAATCAGAGGGCAAAGTGGAAAGTGAAAGTATCCACTGAGTCATCTCCTGAAAGAAATGCCAAAATGTAAACACTGAGGGATATTACAGTCAGAATCCAGAGCTACCACATCAAAGGAGTCAGAAAAAAAGAATTCAAGTACTACGGAGGAGAAGTCAGAAGCATACACGGATTTAGCAGCAACTACGAAAAAGAAACATAGAGCGAGGAATACGACATTCCAAAAGGAAAAGAATCTAGGCTTACAATCAAAAATTACTCATCTAGCAACAGTGAGTAGAATACCACAGGGAGAAGAAATGGATCTTAAAAAATAAAACAGAAAACTTCCACGGGGCAGAGCCAAGATAGAGGAGTGAAAGCAGTGACTTGCTTGAGTTCTCCCCCAAACTCCTCCAAATACCTGTAAAAAATGGCTCTAAATAAATTCGAGAGCAGCAGAACCCACAAAAAGACAGAGTGAAACAAATTTCCAGCCCAAGACAACCTGGATAGTTGAATGGAAACGTCTGTTGCACCAGGCTGGGAGAGGAGCGCAATTCCACGTGGGCCTCGCGAGAAAAGACCAGGCCTCAGCGAACCTGGAGCAGGCCTAAGGCGACTGAATCACTAGTAGTTGTGGCAGTTTCCAAACTTCTCAACCCACAAACACCAAAGACAATTTAGAAGGTCAGCAGGAAAGGTTTGTTGGACCTGGGAGAGAAAGGAGCTCAGTCCAGCCCCAGTCCTGGAGCAGCCCCAGGGCACTGAATACCAGTATATACCAGGGCAGTGGAGCTCTCAGCCCACAGACTGAGGGGGAATCGAGTGGCTGATCAGAGGGGGATTGCAAGGATCTCTTTGCTGGCACTGAGGCAGGATTCTCTTGCTTTGCCTGTGCTTAGATCTGGGTCTCAGTTCTGGGTGGCAGTCCTGAAACAAGGAGGTACCCTGACGTGGTAGAGCTTGTAGTGGCAGTAAAGAGGGAATCCTCCTCACAGTTCCAAGGCAGAAAAGAGTGCTTGTGGTCACTCACTGACCAGAGCACAGGCCAGAAAAGGAGTAAACACCTCACCCTTGATCTTACCACGTGGGAAGAACTGAAAATTTACAAGTCCCTAGAAGTATCTCTGAAAACAGCTGCACAAAACCCCTCAAGCTTGGGACATTCACCACAGTGGAAGCAGACCTCTACCTTAACAAACAGTTTAAAACTCAAGTAACTGGCTGGAAACATAAACAAACTGTGCAAAAAAAGTCAGACTGTAGAATCTTTCTTTGGTGACAAAGAAGAGCAAAATATACAACCAGAAGAAGACAACAAAGTCAAAGCTCCTACATCCAAAGCCTCCAAGAAAAATATCAATCAGTCTCAGGACATGGAAGAGCTCAAAAAGGATTCTGAGAAGCAAGTAAGAGAAGTAGAGGAAAAACCGGGAAGAGAAATGAGAGTGATGCAAGAAAATCATGAAAAACAAGTCAACAACTTGCTAAAGGAGACCCAAAAAAATAATGAAGAAAATAACACCTTAAAAAATAGCCTAACCCAAATGGCAGAAGAGGTCCAAAAAGCCAATGAGGAGAAGAATGCCTTAAAAAGCAGAACTGGCCAGATGGAAAAGGAAGTCCGAAAGGTCACTGAAGAAAATACTTCCTTAAAAATTAGAATGGAGCAACTAGAAGCTAGTGACTTTATGAGAAATCAAGACAATGTAAAACAAAACCAAAAGAATGAAAAAATAGAAGACAATGTGAAATATCTCATGGGAAAAACAACTGACCTGGAAAATAGATCCAGGAGAGAGAATTTAAAAATTATTGGACTATCTGAAAGCCATGATCAAAAGAAGAGCCTGGACATCATCTTTCAAGAAATTATCAAGGAAAACTGCCCTGATATTCTAGAACCAGGGGACAAAATAGAAATTGAAAGAATCACTGATCACCTCCTGAAAGAGATCCCCAAAAGAAAACTCCTAGGAATATTGTAGCCAAATTCCAGAGTTCCCAGGTCAAGGAGAAAATATTGCAAGCAGCCAGAAAGAAACAATTCAAGTATTATGGAAACACAATCAGGATAACACAGGATTTAGCAGCTTCTACATTAAAGGGCTGCAGGGTTTAGAATATGATATTCCAGAGGGCAAAGGAGATAGGATTACAGTCAAGAATCACCTACCCAGCAAAACTGAATATAATCCTTCAGGGGAAAAAATGAACATTCAGTGAAACAGAGGACTTTCAAGTATTCTTGATGAAAAGTCCAGAGCTGAATAGAAAATCTGACTTTCAAATACAAGACTCAAGAGAAGCATGAAGAGGTAAACAGCAAAGAGAAATCATAAGGGACTTATTAAGGTTGAACTGTTTACATTCCTACATGGAAAGATGATGTTTGTAACTCATGAGACCTTTGTCAGTATTAGGGTAGTCAGAGGGGGAAAAAATTATATGTATAGACAGATAGATAGATGGATAGATAGAAGGCACAGTGTGAGTTGAAGATGAGGGGTGATATCTAAAAAATAAAATTAAGGGGTGAGAGAATTATACTGGGAGAAGGAGAAAGGGAAAGGTAGAATGGGATAAATTATCTCACATAAAACAGACAAGAAAAGGCTTTTACAGTGGAGGGGAAATGGGGGAAGGTGAGAAGGAATGAGTGAATCTTACTCTCATCAGATTTGGCTTAAGGAGGGAATACCATACACACTCAAATGGGTATGGAAAGCTGTCTTACCCTACAGGAAAATAGTGGGGAAGGGGACAAGAGAGCAGGGGCATGATAAAGGGGCGGACAGATTGAGGGAGGAGATAATGAGAAGCAAACACTTCTGAGGAGGGACAGGGTCAAAAGAGAGCATAGAACAAACAGGGGGCGGGACAGGATGAAGAGAAATATACTTAGTTTTCCACAACATGACTACTATGGAAGTGTTTTACATCACTACACATGTATAACCTATATCGAGTTGCTTGCCTTCTCAATGAGGGTGGGTGAGAAGGGAGAAAAGGTGAAAATTTGGAACCTAAAGTTTCAAAAACAAATGTTAAAAATTGTTTTCACATGCAACTGGGAAATAACATATACAGGCAATGGGGTATAGAAATCTATCCTGCCGTACAAGAAAATAGAAGGGGAAGGGGATAAGAGAAGGTAGGGGGAGATAGAAGAGAGGGCAGATCAGCGGACGGTGTATTCAGAATGCCCGCCATCTTAGGGTGGAGGGAGGGACGAGATAGGGAGAAAATTTGGAACTCAAAATCTTATGGAAGTGAATGTTGAAAACTAAAAATAAATTAATATATTTCCCAAAAAATAAATAATTAATTGAAAAAAGACCACAGCTGATTAGAAAATGATTTTCATATACAAGACTCAAGAGAAGCACGAAAACGTAAAAATGAAAGAGAAATCATAAGGGATTTATTAAACGTGAACTTTTTATATTCCTACATGGAAAGATGATATGTGTAACTCATAGGACCTTTCTCAGTATTAGGTAGTTGGAGGGGCAGCTAGCTGGCACAGTGGATAGAGGTCTGACCTTGGAGTCAGAAGGACCTGAGTTCAAATCTGGCCTCAGACACTTTTCACTTAATAGCTGTGTGACCCTGGGCAAGTCACTTAACCCCAACTGCCTCGAAAGAAAGAAAGAAAGAAAGAAAGAAAGAGAGAAAGAGAGAAAGAGAGAAAGAGAGAAAGAGAGAAAGAAAGAAAGAAAGAAAGAAAGAAAGAAAGAAAGAAAGAAAGAAAGAAAGAAAGAAAGAAAGAAAGAAAGAAAGAAAGAAAGAAAGAAAGAAAGAAAGAAAGAAAGAAAAGGAAAGAAAAGTATTAGGTAGTTAGAGGGGCTACAGGGTGAGTTGAATATGAAGGGATGATATCTAAAAAATAAAATTAAGAGTTGAGATAGGATTGTACTAGGAGAAGGAGAAAGGGAGTAGAATGGGGTAAATTATCTCACATAAAAGAGGGAAGAAAAAGCTTTTACCATGGAGGGGAAGAAGGGGGCGGGGAGAGGGAATAAATGAATCTTACTCTCGTCGGATTTGGCTTAAGTAGGGAACAACATACACATTCAATTGGTTATGGAAATCTATCTTACTCTACAGGAAAATAGGGGGGAAGGGGACAAGAGAGCAGGAGGATGATAGAGGGGAGGACAGATTGGAAGAGGGGGTAATCAGAAACAAACACTTTTGAGGAGGGACAGGGTCAAAGGAGAGAATAGAATAAATGAGGGGTGGGACAGGATGAAGGGAAATATAGTTAGTTTCTCACAACATGGCTACTATGGAAGTGTTTTGCATGACTACACATGTATACCCTGTATCAAGTTACTTTCCTTCTCAATGAGGGTGGTGGGAAGGGAGGAAGGGAGAGAATTTGGAACCCAAAGTTTTAAAAACAAAAGTTAAGAATTGTTTTTACATACAACTGGGAAATAAGATATACAGGTAATGGGTATAGAAATCTATCCTGCTCTATAGGAAAATAGAAGAGGGGGAGGGAATAAGAGAAGGGCGGAGGAGGTGATAGAAGAGAGGGCAGATCAGGGGAAGGCATATTCAGAATGTAGACTGTCTTGGGATAGGGGGAGGGGAGAGATGGAGAGAAAATCTGGAACTCAAAATTTTGTGGAAGTGAATGTTGAAAACTAAAAATAATTATTTAAAAAAAAAAAACAAAACAGAAAACTTCCAAGCATTCTTGATGAAAAAGATCAGAGTTGGGATGAAAATCTGACATACATACAAAGGAATCAAGAGAAGTATAAAAAGGTAAACATGAGCAAGAAATCATAAGGGATTAAACAAGGTTAAACTGTTTACAATCTTATAAGAGGAACTGATAAATGTCACCCCTTAGAACTTTATCATCACCAAAGATCCTATTAGACAGAGAGGCTGGGTGTGATTGTATTATGTTTGGAGGATCTCAAAAGAAGAATGAAAGGTTGGGGGTAAAGAATGCACTGAAAGAGGGGGAAAGGGAGAAAAGAATATAAATAATTATCTCATTTAAATGGGTGTACAAAGAGTTTAAACAATACATGGGGGACAGTATGCAACATTGAACCTCACTCTCAAGCAGTTTAGCTTAAAAGAGGGAAGAATACACATACTCAATTCTTGGGCCTACCCTCTGGCAATTATGTGCTATTTATCTTGTATATAGTTATAATATGCTTTGTATCTCTTTGTTTGCATGTTGTTTCCCCCATTAGATTGTAAATTCCTTGAGTAGGGACTGTCTTTTGCTTCCTTTTGTACCCCCAGTACTTAGTAGACTGCCTAGAACATAGAAGGTGCTTAATAAAAGTTTATTGATTGATTTATAAATAATTTACACTGCAATTTAAAATGTTTTTATAAGAAGCAAAACTAAAATGCGCTTACAGATGGCAGCATGATACAGTGGAAAAATGAGTGACTTTGGAGTCAAAGGACTTGGATTCAAATATTAAGTTCTACAATGAAATCTACAAGATCAACTATGTGACCTTGAACAAGTCACTTAACTTTTGGGGGCCTTTGTTTCTGCATGTGCAAAATGAGATGGTTAGACTGAATGTTAAGGTCCTTTCTATATCTAAATTTATAGTCCTATAAATCAATGACAAAAAACTGCTCCATTTCTACAATCAGATTCTCTGTGATTCCTCCTTCAGCCTTTGACCTGCATTTCTCATTCCTGAAAGTGTTCTTCATTAAAATCATTACTTTCATTTGTTCAGTCCCTTTCTACTCTTCTTAGTCCATCATCCATGTTGTAGCTTCAGTTTCTCTCCTTTCAAAGTCTTGAACATATGTAGATCAGCTATATTACCTGATTACTCTCCTACACTATGGAATCCATCATCCACTAACTTCATTTCCACCTGCAGTTCTTGAGCAATAGAAAACATCATCTGCTTGGGAACTACGTGGCAAAGATTGCTGGAAGAAATGACAAAACCTCAATGACTGGATTCACATTTATAAACTTGTGTTACATAACCATATTTGGTCCCTCAAGGCTGCAATGAAATTCTTTTATTCTTTTCTTATTGATTCTCTACCACATTTCCCACAGTAGCTGCTGCATTTCTCCCAAACTCCTCTCTTTCCAACTATTAAAATTGCTCTCTAAGCAGGAAACTTCACTTATTTTACTGAGAAAACTAAGGTCATTCAAAAAACATTCCCTCCTTCCCCCTCCACCACAACGAACAGTTCATCAATGTCTCTATCATTTTTCCCTTTAGCCTTAGACTTCAAGGCTGAAACACCCTCATCCTTACCAAACTCATCCACTCACCCACATCCTTAACCACAACTCCCCTGCTGCCTACTTCTAGGGACAATGATTCATCAGTCCTCTTAAATCAGTGCATCTGCACTTTCTTCTTCTTTACCTACACACATACTCATATTTCCTCAGAAAAAGAAAATGTAGGAGACAGAGCCAAGTTTGCAGAAAAATAGGAAGAGGTACACCCTAGCTTACCCTTGCTCCACTTGACAACTCCAAAAAAACAATCTTTGAAAAAAAAAAAAAGCACTAGAACAAATCCCTATAGTAAAATCCAAGAAAAGTTACAGTGGCTTATCTTTCCAACCAAGGTCAACACAGGGAGACATTCTGAGAGGTCTCTAAACACTGGAAGCAAGGTCTGGGCAGGAGTAGCTGAGTGGAGCATTCCCGTGCAGGGAGAGTCCATACATCAGGGCAAGATGAGGTCCCAGATCCATACTAGCGCATGAAACAGGAACAGGTTGACAACTATTAGCCTTATCACTCACTACCCAATTCTGGGTCAGTGATCTTGGGCTGACTGAGAAGAGGACTTGTGCCCAGAAGTAGAGTTCCTGGGGAGGCAGTAGTCACTAGTCATAGATGGTGTGTCTGGTGGAGGATCAAGTACAGAAGCAATGATGTTGCCGGAACCTTAATAGCAAAGCAGGGTCCCAATTCTTGCTTCTAGCCCAGGCTGAAACCTAAAGGGGAATAACCAGGGCAGAAATCCCAGACCAGACAGGAGCCAGAGTTTAGTCACTCTGAAGCAGCAGAGCTTCCCAGATGGCTGACAAGGGCTGAGTCCAACAGCAATCTATTGTGTCACAGACCCAAACCCAGGTCAAGAATTCAGAGCAAGGGGATAGTAATCACACTTTGCCTTGGATTCAACAACTTTGAAAGTACTGAAAGTTCCAGTCTGAGCTGTCACTGTGGTCCTGGAATAATCCGACATTCCTTACCCCAAGAAAGAAAAAGCTAGACCAAACCAGCCCTTCCATCCAGGAGTACACAGAGCTCTCAGTCTTAACCCTGGATCAAGTCAAGAAGCAGGCTGGAAGAATGAGGAAACAAAAGAAGAATCCTACCATTAAAAATCTAGAGAAAAGAGAGAATAAAAAATTGGAAGGGGGAGGGATATGTTAAGGGAGGAGTTTGTCCTAAGCAAAACAAACACTAAGGATACACAAAAAATATTCATAGCTCTTTTTGTGGAGGTAAAGAATGGAAATTTGAGGGCGTAACCTTCAACTGGAGAACTGCTAAACAAATTACATAATATAAATGTGATGGAAAACTATTGCATTATAAGAAATGATGAAGGGGATAGTTTCAGAGAAATCAAGGAAGACTTGTATGAACTGAAACAGAAAGAAAATGAACAGCAACCAGAAAATAATTTATACAATAACAACATTATAAAAGACAAACAATTTTGAAAGACTTAGGAAATTTGATCAATGTGTGACAACTATGATTCCAAATGTTACTACTTTCCACCATTTCAAAAAACGCATCACCTCCTTTTAGAGTAAGAATGAGCTGTGTGTGTTATGTGTGTGTACATAGCATCTAACACCACATTTCACTTCATAATGAAAATGGACATATGGTCTAAATATAAAAGATCACAATACAAATAAACTACAAAAGATTAAGATCAGATACCTTTCATGGATTTGCCTATTAGGAACAACTGAGAACATTTAAGATCTACACAAAAGATAGAGGAAATCAAAATAATCAGTCAATAAGCATTTATTAAGTGCCTACTATGTATCAGGCACTGGTTAAATCCTGGGGATACAAAGAAAGGCAAAAGATAGTCCCTGCTTTCATATATGCAAACTACATATAGATATATAATAAATTATAGATAACGAATACAAGGTAAGCAGTATTATTAAGGGGGATCAGGTAAGGCATCTTGTAGATGGTGGGATTTTATTAAGAACTTGAAGGAAGCCATGGAGATGGAAATGAGGAAAAAGAGCATTCCAAGCATTAGGGACAGCCAACAAAAATTCCTGGTCAGGATATTGAATATCTTATGCAAGAAACAGCAAGGGGATCCAGCATCACTGGACTAAAGAGCATGCTGGGTTTTGGGAGAGGTAAGAAGATTGGAAAGGGAGGAAGAGGCCAGATTATGAAGAATTTTGAAAACCAAATCAAGGATTTTATATTTGATCCTAGAGGTAAAAGGAAGCCACTAAGAGTTCACTGAGTGGGAGCAGTGGGGTGACAAAGTCAGACATGTACTTTAGAAGATCCCTTTGACAACAGAGAGGAGGATGGGCTGGAATGGGGAAAAACTTGTAACAGGGAGTCCAGCCAGTAGACTACAATGATAGTCCATACATGAAATGATAATGGCCTGAAATAGAGTGCTGGAAAGAAGAGGGCACATACAAGAAATGCTACGAAGGTAGAATCAAGAAGCTCTGATAATAGATTGGATATGGAGAGTGGGAGAAAGTGAAGAGTTAAGGATGTACTGTAAGATGGTAGCACCCTTGAAAACAAGAGGAAAGAAAGGAAGAGGCTTTAGGAGAAAGAAAATGAGTTAATTTTTGGATGTGTTAAGTTTAAAATGTCTATGGGACATCCAGTTCAAAATTACTAATAGGCAGTTGGATATATGAGTCTAGAGGTAAACAGAGAAGTCAGGACTAAATAAATAGATAAGAGAATCATCAGCATAGAGATGATAACTATTCCAAGACAGCTGAGATAACCAAGGGAAACAATACCGAATGAGAAGAGGAGAAGGGTCAGGAAAGAAACTTGAAGGAATTCCAGTTAGTGGGCATGGCATTAATGAAAATCCAGAAATGGAAACACAGAAGTGATCAGACAGATAGGAGGAGAACCAGGATAGAGTAATGTCCTGAAAACCTAGAAAGAAAAGAGCATCAAAAAGGGGATGACTGCCAGTGTCAAAGGCTGCAGTGAGATCCAGGATGACAAGTGAGAAAATGACAAATGAGAAAATTAGATTTAACAATTAAGAGATCTTTGATTTTGTTCGGAGAGAACAAAGAGAGTGAAAAAATGGGAAGTAGAAGCATGATTGTAGATACCTTTCTTAAGGACTTGAGCCACAAAAAAGAAGAGATATGGGATGGCTAGTAAGGACAAAAAAGTTAAGGGAAAGTCTTCTGAAAATGAATGAAAATTAAGAATGGGTAAGGCAGAGCACGTATACAGTCACTCACACACACACACACACACACACACACACACACAAAGGGAAGAAGTCAGTAGAGAAGAAAAAACAGAAAACTAAAATGATTAAAAAAAAAAAGGCTCCTGATTTGAGGAGATAAAGAGCATGGTTTCTGATATGAAGAACTACCTCACCATCTAAAACCTGAGTAAAGTTTTACTTGGAAAGTAAAAAATGATGGAGTATCATGAATTAGCTTAAAGATAGAACACCAGACTTGAATCAGAAAAATATGCACTGGAATCCCAACTCAGACATTTACTGAATGCATGATCATGGACAAGTCAATTAACCTCTCTCACATCTTTATCTTCCTTATAAATTACATGGAAATAATATAGCACACCTGCCTTCCCGGGCTGTCATAAGAATCAAATAATATAACATGTGGAAAGCGCTTTGCAAAGCTTAAAGTGCAATATACATGTTAAGTATTATGATTAACAATAATCATTAGAATAAATTTTTCATTAATTTTTTTTATTCTGAACTTAACCATCAGAAAAAATGAACATCTCCTTACACACAATAGAACAGAAAAAGATGATTGTACATGATACTGCAGGCCTCTACTGTATACAGTTTTCTATTTAAACATACAGTTTATATAATAAATTTAACATGGAATTTTCAAAAATGCCCAAATAGTCTACTATTCCTTCTGGACTTTTTTTTTTCATTCCCTGCTGTGCATTTTAAAAATGTACTTTTCTTTCTTATTTTTGGGTACTTTATTCCTATTTTCTATCCCTGACTGCACTCCTCCATTGTGGGAGAAGGGGAGATCAAAAATTCAACTCAATTAACATTTATTAAGCACATTCTATATGTCAGACACTGTGCTAAGCACTGGAGATACAAAATGAGGCAAAACACAGTCTCTGCCCTCAAGGAGCTAACAATCTAATTAAAATAGCTATAACAAATATGCACAGACACAAGCAAAATAAATCTCCACACTGGTTATGCCAAAGATTTTATCTCTCATTCTGCATCAGAGTCCATGACCTTTCTGTCAAGAGGCAGATAGCATGCTTTAACATCTTCTTTACACACATGGTTAGTCAACTGGCATTCTTAAATATTTTAAAGTTGTTTTGCTTTACCTTACTGTGGAATAAACTATCTTCTTGGTTCTACTCACTTTTCCCTGTATTATTTCATACCAGTCTTTTAAGGTTTCTCCAAAACCATTCCTTTCATTATTTCTAATATTCCATTACAGTCATAAAACATAATTTCTTATTATTAGTAATAGTAATAACTAACATTTATGTAGCACTTTAAGGTTTGTAAAGCACTTTATAAATATTATCTCATTTTATCCTTACAACCAACCTGGGAGGAAGGTGTTATTATTATCCACATTTTACAACTGAGGAAACTAAGGCAGATGGAGGTTAACTGACTTGCACAGGGTCACAAAGTGATTAAGGATCCAAGGCTGGATTTGAACTCAGGTCTTTCTGACTAGGCCCAGTACCTGACTGCACTGCCTAGCTGCCCAGACTAAACAATGCCTTATTCAGTTATTGTTCCATTGTTGGGCACCTCCTTAACTTCCAGTTACTTGCTATTACAAAAAGAACTGCTCTAAACATTTTTTTTTTAACAAAGTGGTGCTTTCCTCTATCTTTAATCCTTTGGGATTACAGGCCTACCAGTGGTATCTCAGAGGGGATGTAGAGTTTAGCAACTTTGGGAGAACAGTTCCAAAGTGTTTTCCAGAACAATTGGACTAATTCACAGCTCCATCAACAACAGTCCATTAGTATGCCTGTTCTCCTACATTCTCTCCAACAACTGTCATTTTCCCTTTTTCGTCACCTTTACTAGTCTGGTAGGTGTGAGGGAAACTTCAGAGTTGCTCTTATTTGCACTTGTCTTACAGTGGTTTTGTGGTATAGTGGAAGGAAAAAGAAGATCAGGTCTTAATGCTTTAATCTCTCTCATAAAGTAAGAGACTTGATTATCAGCTCAGAGGAAAGGATGCAGGATGAGGGCTGGGGATTATGAGAAATGAATGACTTGTAATAATCAATGCTAGGGGGGCAGCTAGGTGGCACAGTGGATAGAGCACCAGCCCTGGAGTCAGGAGGACTTGAGTTCAAATCCAGTCTCAGACACATAATATTCACTAGCTTTGTGACTCTGGGCAAGTCACTTAACCCCAACTGCCTCATTAAAAATAATAATAATGACAATAATCAATATCAGGAATATAATAGAGAACTGATTAGAAATCAATGAAGGGAATGCCATCTCACACTGACAGGCCAATTGGTAGCAGATAACTTAAACTGTATAGATCTGATCAGGATGGTCTCATGATTTCCTCTAGTAACATCAGGCAGCTAAAAAGAAGAAGTGACTAAATCTGATGGTGAAGTCTACCTATGGATTGTACATCAGCAGATGGGTATGGTATAAGCACAAAACAAAATCAACAAATACAGATGCAAAGGGTCCAGACGTAAAATATAGAGTGCATGACTGCAATGGTAGAACATTTTTAATCTAAATTCTATTGCAAATAAATATTGGTTTTTCCTATTTTATAATCCCCCATCTTTATTTAAAAAATCATCATCTAAAAAAAATTTCTAAGATAATACATAAAGATTCAAATATTTGGAATCTTACCTCTGCTCTTTTCAGCATTTCCCATTTATTCAGTATTTTCATGGCAAATACTTTATCGGCATTTTTTAGTTTTACAACAGCTACCTAGAAAACAAGATAAAAGGACAAACTTTAAAAATATAAAAATACATAATTATGAAGGACTTAACTATTCTCAGCAATATAATGATCCAAGAAATCCCAAAGGACTCATGATTTAAAATGCTATCCGCCTCTAGGGAAAAAACTGATGGCATCTGAATACAGTCCAAAGCATATCATTTTTCACTTTCTTTCTTTTTTGTTCGAACTTTCCTCGACAAAATGACTAATACGTAAATGTTTTACATGATTGTACATGACCAACCTATAGCAGATTGCTTACCATCTCAGGGAGGGGATATGAAAGGGAAGGAAGCATAGAATTTGGAACTCAACTTAAAGAAAAAAAATGTTAAAAATTGTTTTTACATGTAATTGGGAAAAATAAAACTTTTTTTTTAAATAAATGAAAATATGTACTTTGGGCTGTCATTATTTTCCTTACATCTATCTGGAAACAAGTAGAATATCCCTAAGCCTTTAGTCTTGCAGAAGATACAAAGTCTTATATTTCCAACAGTCAGAAGAGTATAGTGCTAGACTATATTACCCACTGGCTAATAAGTAGAAATATTTCTGAGGGGAAAGGCATTGCATTTCAAAAGTAGGCATTAATAAAAGTATCACTTCTAGGTTTCTAGATATTTTGCATTACATCAAATAACTCCTATTACAACCTGGGCTTCAACCAAAATTTACAATATTAAAAAATTAAGTATAAACAAGAAATTCTAACAAATTTAATTAGAAATACCAGCAGCCAAAATAAGTATGTTTAATGAAGATGATATTTTTTCAACTGATTACAAAGTAAACAGAAAAATTCCAATTTTTCATATCCTACAAAAATGGTCAATTTTCAGTTGGCTATCAAACTTAGACTTCTCTTTCAGAATGCTATAATTTAATTAGATATCTCTAACTTATTATGGACTCCAAAAATAACATATTTAAATGGCAAGATTTATACCCATCTCTCCCGCAACACAAATACTCATCAACCTATCCATCTGGAAACAAAATAAATGCAGAATCATTCATACATTTACATTCATATATGAATGAGTAAGAATATAGGGAAGAACACTAGAATTTGAAGACCCAAGTTTGAGTTCAAGCTCTTGAAAGATATAAGCCAAATAAAAACAATTTAACCTACGTAAAAATTATAATATTAACATCTGCACTACATGACTCTTACATGGATCATGAAAGAACTTTGTAAATCTTATAGCCTTAGCACCATTATCATGATCAAGTATTAAGTATTAAGCCTACTTCAACCATCAAGCACGCAATGTGTCCTTGGGTAAATAATTTGTCTTCTCAGGACCTCAATAAAATGAGAAAGTTAAAATAATTACCTCTAAGATCCCTTCTAGGCTCTTAAAGATTCTATCACAGCATATATCATGTGTTTTCTAAGACTTGAGTACATATACTTTCTTCTTTACACATGTACACAGGGTTTCAGAGGACCAGCCTAAGCTAAACCTAGCTACTTCATTAGTAGCCAGGTCATTTGTTGATAGATTATTTGGTGATAACAATACATAAACAAAAATAACAAAATGGAATGGATATCAAGGCTGTGCGGTCACCTTACACTTCTTCATTGATAGCAGGGAGGAAAGGGGAAGAGGTTAGACGGTAATAAGAATGACATAGTAAATTCAATTATTAGGCCATATATAAACTTTAACTTAGTTCTAGGTACAGCCAATGTGAGATATCTTGCCTAATGACTAAAGGGTGGAAATAATAGTAGAAGAACTCAATAAAATCAATCTTGACTCTTATTATATATGAAATGAGAAAAACAAAGAAAGTTTTAACTACATGATATTATGGCACGCAACAGCTGGTAGAGTGGGGTTTACTGCATATTTGGGAGCAATAAGAAGGAACATTTCACTGAATATTTAGTCATCCTGTACTGCAGTGCTCCTAAGTACTTGAAAAAGACTACTATGAAAATAACTGTAGCTTGATAGCTAATCAACAAAAAAATTTTCAACACCTATTTGCAAGGCATTGTATTAGGTGCTGGGAATACAAGCATGAAGAATTAAACAATCCTTTTTCCCTACATATTCTAATGAGCAAGACAACAAGGATATACACCTAAGCACATGCAGAATAAATACAAATCACTACTCAAAATAATTTGGGAGAGGGGATGCTAAAGTAATTTGGAGAGTAGAGGAGGATCAGGAAAGACTCCATGTAGAATGTAACACTTGAGCTATGTCTTTTAAGGAAAAGAAGGATTCTGTGAAGCAGAGTTGAGAAGGGAGTGATATCTAAGCACAGAGGACTACTACTGAAAAGGCATGGAGAAGGTTAGAGTGTCAGGTGTGAAGAACAGAAAGAAGGTCAATTTGGTTGTCAAAGAGTAGAGGACAAGAAGCAATGATCCATGAAGCTAGAAAAATACAATGGAACCAAGTTGTGGCAAAGTTTATCTATCAACATCTGCTGCAGAGGATAAAGGAGAGAAATTCTATGAAAAATCCATTAAGACCCTCCAAATTAAGTCAACATAAACCTTTATAATCAGTGACTTCAATGCCAAGATAGGAGTATATGGAGATGGCAAGAATTAAGTGGAAAATACAGATCAGGGAGGAGTTAAAGACTTATAGGATACCTCGACAGCTTATGCCTATACAATGAAGATTCAGTAGGAGCTAGACATCTGAAATATAAAATAAAATTTTCACAAGCAAAGCTGATTAAATTTTCAGAGAATGGAAACAACTCATTACTGAAGTAATTCCTATTGTATAAAATTGTATATACCAACTTATTGAAGCTAAGATCAAAACTGGTACAAAGATGCAAATGAGTTATTGATAACAAAAAAAAAGGACTACAGACAGAAGAAAGGCCACAAAAACTACAATAATTAATTTCATACATAATTTTAACCAATACAAGTCAATTGCCGTTAATCACATTTTTAAAAAATAAAAACTCATATAATTATAACGTAAGTACAGAAAATGCCTTTGACAAAGTATAACATTTATTCTAAAAACCCTAAAGTATGGGCATATAAAAGCATTTTCTTTACATGTATGTGTGTGTACACACATACATACTGCTTATATTTACATGAATACATACACATATTCCCCACATATCTACTCCTGCAAAAATCTAAAAAAGAACCAGAATGAAAAATGATAAAAAAGAAAATCAAATGAGAAAATACATTAAGTGCCTTGAACTGCACAAAAAAATAAGCCAGAAGCCCAAGGGCTATATTGAAAAGGAAAAAACCAGAAATGTCAGTGCTAAAAGAGGCTAATATCACAGAAGACTCCCAATGTGACCAGAGACATTTATAGTCTACAAGACTATCAGACACAGCAAAAACGGAGAGCTCCACCAGGAAAGTCTCAGGGGTGTACAGAAAACCAAAATGATGAGATAGCACAGACATGTTGGGGAGCAGTAGCACTCAGACCAGTATACCCAACCAAAAACCATAATGCACCATTGTATATGGCTTCTTCGTTTATATACAGTAAATTCAAAATATTACAGCAAAAATAGTTCCTGCCCTCAAGGTGCTAGTATTAAGGGCAACAATATGTACATAAATAATTGTATGCAAAATAAATGCAAAGGAAATGGGGGAAAAGGCAGCTAGCTTCGTCTTCTCCCCATGAAGAATGCTCATGGCATGTGTTATTTTTCAAGTGGAGCTGCTGGGCACAGGGGGAGGAAGCCAGAGAAAGATCTCAGTTCATTGGAGAACCCTACAGGAAAGCAGCAGGAAGGGACACAAAACCCAGAGCTCAGGAGGACTGGTGGGGATAGGGAGGCGTGAGGGACAGAATGGAGTCTGGGAATGTTGGGGGGAAAATAGACCTTTCTGGGTCCCAGGTACCTGGATCTGGGAACTTAACTTGGCTGAAGCCCAGGAGATGGCTCACAGGGGGCAAACAGCCAAGATGTGAAGGGACTTGAATGCCAGGCTGGGAACAATGCCTCTAGACAGTAGGGAGGGTAAAAAGCAGGAAAAGGACAGGATGGAAATATGATTGAGGATGCTAGGTTACTGGTCACTCTGGTGCTCCCCTCGTCTAGAACGCTCCTCTCCACCCACTCTATTCCTGAAACAGAAGGAGAAATTCCACCCCATGCCTACCTCAAAGACCTCATCCCTCCCCAGTTACCATCTAACCTACTTTTACAACACAGAACACAAGAGGTACTCTTAGAACATAGACTGTCCCAGCTGGAAAGGCCTTTAGAACATCCACTGTCAGAAATGAGAGTAATATTAATGATAAACTGTTAAAGCTGGACAGTTGCTGCAGCGGTGTCAAACTCACATAGAAATGGGGACCACTAAACCATACATTAGGAGCTCTGTGGGGCACAGAGTGACTTAGAAAACCAAATCTTAACACTATCAACATTTTATTTTAGTTCTATTTATTTTGTTAAATCTTTTCCAATTACATTTTAATCTAGTTCAGGGCGCACTAGGGAATGTTGCTGCCCATCTGACACTTTTGTCTTAGAACACAGGATGTCAGAGCGGGGAAGGACTTAACCCACACAAAATGTCAGAGCTGAGAAGCTAAGAGAACAGAGAATATAAGGGCTGGGAGAGCCCTTGGAACAGAGAATGTCAGAGCTGGAAGGGCCCTTAGAACACAAAATGTACAGTGCATTCAGAGCTCGGGGGACCATGAAAGGCTACCTGTTGAAGGTGATGCTTTTATAGATTTTTGAATGGATTCTCAGAGGGGAAGATAAAGTAGAAATGCATCCCAGGAATGAGGGGTCAACAACTGCAAAGACACAGAGAAAAGAAATGGCAATACCATGTGAGGAGTATCAAGAAATGTCCAATGGGTTGGACCAGGGAGTATGAGAAAGTGAATAATGAAAGGTAGATTAGATCCAGGTTATTAAGGGCTTCAAAAGTTAAACAAAATAAACCTAACCAAAAAATAAACAAGAAAGAAGTTAAGGAGATAAATATAATTTTTCCCACTTAACAGTATTGAATAGTATTTAATTTTTTCCAATTACATGTAAAGATAGTCTTAAACATTCACTTTTATAAGATTTTTGAGTTCTAAATTTTTTCTCCTGCCCTCCCTTCCCAAGACAGCAAACAATCTGATATAGGTTATACATATACAACCACATTAAACATATTTCCACATTAGTCATGTTGTAAAAGAAGGATAAAAACAGAAGGGAAAAACCATGAAAAAGAGAAAAACCAAAAAAAAAAGTGAAAAGTAATATGATTCAATCTGCATTCAGACTCCATAGTTCTTTCTCTGGATGTGGATAGCATTCTCCATCATGAACCTTTTGGAATTGTCTTGGATCAATGTATTGCTGAGAAGTCTATCAAAGCTGATCATCGCATAATGTTGCTTTACTGTGTACAATATTCTCCTGGTTCTGCTCACTTCACTCAGTATCAGTTCCTGTAAGTCTTTCCAGGTTTTTCTGAAATCTGCCTGCTCTATTCCACTACATTAATATACCACAACTTCTTTAGCCATTCCTCAGTTGATGGGCATCCCCTCAATTTCCAATTCTTTGCCACCACAAAAAGAGCTGCTATAAATGTTTTTCTACAAATGGGTCCCTTTCTCTTTTTTACAATCTCTTTGGGATACAGACCTAGTAGTGGTATTGCTAATCAAAAAGCATGCAGTTTCATAGCCCTTTGGACATAGTTCCAAGTTGCTCTCCAGAATGATTGGATCAGTTCACAAACTCCACCAATAATGCATTAGTGTTTCAATTTTCTCACATGTTCTCCAACATTTACCATTTTCCATTTTTGTCAATATGAGCCAATCTTATAAGTGTGAAGTGGTGCCTCAGAGCTGTTTTAATTTGCATTTCTCACATCTTTAGTGAGTTAGCGCTTTTTTTCATATAACTATAGATAACTTTAATTTCTTCATCTAAAAGCTGCTTGTTCATATCCTTTGACCATTTATCAATTGGGAAATGACCTGTATTCTTATAAGTTTGACTCAGTTCTCTATATATTTTGAGAAAAGAGGCCTTTATCAGAAACACTGGTTTAAAAATTGTTTCCTAGCCTTCTGCTTCCCTTCTAATCTTGGCTGCATTGGCTGTTTGTGCAAAAACTTTTTTAACTTAATGTAATAAAAATTATCCATTTTGCATTTCATAATGCTTTCTATCTCTTGTTTGGTCTATTATTTTCTTTCTCTATTTTAGCTCTTCCTGGGTTAGGTATCAGCATCGTATTTGTATAATAAAAAGAATTTGGTAGAGCTCCTTTGCCTATTTTTCCAAATAGTTTACATAGTATTGGAATTCATTGTTCTTTAAATGTTTGGTAGAATTCACTTGTGAATCCATCGGGCCCTAGGGATTTTTTCTTAGGGAGTTTAGTGATGTTTTGTTCAATTTCTTTTTCTAAAATGGGGTTAAGTACTTTATTTCTTCTTCCATTAATCTAGGCAATTTACATTTTTGTAAATATTCATCCATTTCACTTAGATTGTCAGATTTATTGGCATGCAGTTGGGCAAAACAGCTCTGGAATTATTACTTTAATTTCCTCTTCATTGGTGGTGAATTCACCCTTTTTATTTTTGACACCATTAATTTGGTTGTCTAATTTCTTTTTTTAGTCAAATTAACAAAAAGTATCTCTTATTGTTTTCTTCATAAAACCAGCTCTTGGTTTTATTTATTAGTTCAATAGTTTTCCTATTTTCAATTTTATTAACCTCTCTTTTCATTTTCAGAATTTCTAATTTGGTGTTTAATTGGGAATTTTTAATTTGTTCTTCTCCTAGCTTTTTTAGTTGCATGCCAATTCATTTATCTCCTCCTCTTCTATTTTATTCACGTAAGCATATAGAGGTATAAAATGTCCCCTAAGAACTGCTTTGGCTGCATGGCATAAGTTTTGGTATGTTATCTAATTATTGTTGTTCTATTTGATAAAATTATTGATTGTTTCTATGATTTGGTGTTTGATCCACTCATTCTTTAGGATGATATTATTTCATTTCCAATTAATTTTTAGTCTACCTTTCCATGGCCCTTTATTATATGTAATTTTTATTGCATCATGATCTGAAAAGGACGCACTTAGTATTTCTGCCTTTCTGCATTGGATTGTGAGGCTGTCATGTCCTAATACATGGTCAATTTTTGTGTAGGTGCCAAGTACTGCTGAGAAAAAAAGGTATATTCCTTTCTATCTCCAGTCAGTTTTCTCCAGAGGTCAATCTTATCTAACTTTCTAAATTGTATTCACCTTCTTAAATTCTTTCTTGTTTATTTTGGGGTTAGATTTATCTAGTTCTGAGAGGGGGAGGTTGAGGTACCCCACTACTATAGTTTCATTGTCTATTTATTCCTATAACTCAACTTCTCCTCTGAGAATCTAGATGCTATCCCACTTGATGCATACACGTTTAGTATTGATGTTACATCATTGTCTGTGGTAACTTTCAGCAAGATGTAGTTTCCTTCCTTATCTCTTTTAATTAGATCTATTTTTGTTTTTGCTTTGTTGGAGATAAGGATTGCTACCCTTGCTTTTGTTACTTCAGTTGAAGCATAATATATTCTTCTCCAGCCTTTTACCTTTACTCTGTGTGTATCTCTCTGCTTCAAATATGTTTTTTATAAACAATATATTGTAGGATTCTGGTTTTCAATCCACTCTGCTATCCACTTCTCTTTTATGGGAGAATTCAAACCATTCCCATTCATAGTTATGATTACTAACTGTGTGTTTCCCTCCATCCTATTTTTCCTGTGTTATACTTTTCTCTTTCACCCTGTTCCTCCTCACTAGTGTTTTGCTTCTGACCACTATCTCCCTCAATCTGCCCTCCCTTCTATCAGTCCCCTTGCCTTTTCTATCCCCTTTCCCCTCCTACTTCCCTATAGGATAAGATAAATTTCTATACCCAACTAAATTACTTCCTCTTTTAAACAAATCTGATGAGAGTAAGGTTTAAATTATGCTCATCCCCATCTTCTTTCCCTCTACCGTAGTAGATCTTTTGCACCTGTTCATGTAATGTAATTTCCCCTATTCTGCCTCCGCCTTTCCTCTTCTCCCAGTACAATTCTTTTTTTCACCCCTTAATTTTTTATATCATCACATCAAAGTCAACTTATACTCACACCATCTGTCTATGTATACCCATTCTAACTGCCCTAATAATAAGACACAGTTCTCAAGAGTTACAAGTATTACCTTCCCATGTAGGGATGTAAACAGTTTAAAATCATTGAGAATGTTTCTTTTTTTTTTCCTCTATCTTTTTATGCTTCTTTTAAGTCTTGAATTTGAAGACTGAATTTTCTGTTCAGCTCTAGTCTTTTCATCAAGAAAATTTGAAAAGTCCCTTATTTTACTGAATGTCCATCATTTCCCCTGAAAGATTATGCTCAATTCTGTTGGGCAGTTAATTGTTGGTTGTAATCCAAGCTCCTTTGCCTTCTGGAAAATCATATTCCAAGCCCTCTGATCCTTTAATGTACTTGTGTTATCCTGACTGTGGCTCTTTGGTATTTGAATTGTTCCTTTCTTGGCTTCTTGCAGTATTCTCTCCTTGACCTGATAATTCTGGAATTTGGCTACAATATTCCTTGCAGTTTTCCTTTTGGATACTCTTTCAGGGGGTGATCAATGGGTTCTTTCAATGACTATTTTACCATCTGGTTCTAGGATACTGGGGCAGTTTTCCTTGATAATTTCTTGAAAGATGCTATTCAGGCTCTCTTTTTGATCATGGCTTTCAGATAGTCCAATAATTCTGAAATTATCTCTCCTGGATCCATTCTCCAGATCAGTTGTTTTTTTTTCCCCCAATGAAGTGTTTTGCATTATCTTCTATTTTTTCATTCTTTTGATTTTGTTCAACTGATTCTTGATGTCTCATAGAGTCATTAGCTTCCACTTGTCCAATTCTAATTTTTAAGGCATTATTTTCTTCAGTTAGCTTTTGTACCTCTTCTTCCACTGGACAATTCTACTCTTTAAGAAGTTGTTTTCTTCAGTGGTTCCCCCACCTGAGTTTGGCCAATTGTATTTTTCTTTTTTTTTTCTTTTAATTTTTAGGCAATTGGGGTTAAGTGACTTGCCCAGGGTCACACAGCTAGCAAGCGTCAAGTATTTGGTCTGAGGCCGCATTTGAACTCAGGTCCTCCTGACTTCAGGGCCAGTGCTCTATCCACTGCGCCACCTAGCTGCCCTTCAATTGTATTTTTCTAAGGAATTGTTTTCTTCAGTCAATTTTTGTCCTTCCTTTTCCAAGCTGTTGACTCTCTCTTGCATATCTCTGATTTCTTTTCCCAATTTTTCTTCTACATCTCTTATCTGACTTTTAAAATCCTTTCGGAGCTCTTCCAAGAAGACTTTTTGAGCTTGAGACCAATTCATATTCCCCTTTGAGGTTTTGCATATAGGTATTTTGACAATGTCGTCTTTATCTGAGTTTGTGTTTTGATCTTCCCTGTCACCATAGTAACTTTATATGGTCAAAGCTCTTTTTTGTTTCCTACTCATTTCTTGCCTATTTTGTAGCTTTTAAAGTCAAGCTCTGTTCCTGGGGCACAGGGGCACTGTCCTAAGATTTATGTGACCAGGTGAGGGGCCTGGTCACTGACTTTATGTGCTGGCAGTTTGCTTACTGTGCTGGGGTGGCCTAGCCTAGTCCAGTCTGTTGTTGCCTGGGTTCCAGAGCTGGCAATTTGTCTTCTGCACTGGGGCTGGAGGCCTCACAGTTGGTCTGCTGTGCCACCAGCCTGATGAGCCAGGACCTAGGGGCCTCAGTTGCTGATTTCTGCTGTAGCTAAGAGCCTGATGTTGGCTTGCCCAGACACCATCTGGGCTGTACTCTCATTACCCCCAAGTGAGACAGACCTTTTCCTAAAGTCCTTCTGAGTTATCTTGAGCTGGAAAATTGTTTCACTCTCTCTTTTTATAGGTTCTGTCACTTCAGAATCTGCTTAGAGGCTTAATTTAATGTTTTTTTCTGAGGGAAACTGGGAAGAACTCTGGCAACTTTCTGACTTCTCCCCATCCCTCAAGAAGTTAAGGAGATGACTAGAATTTTAGAATAGTTAGATATGACAGACCTCTGGAGAAAACTGAATGGGAATATATCTTTTTCTCAGCAATACATGGCAATACACCTACACAAAAACTGACCATAGATTAGAGCACAAAAACCTTGCAACCAAGTGCAAAAAAGCAGAAATATTAAATATATTCTTTTCATATCACAATGCAATGAACATTATATTCAATAAAGGGCTGTGGAAACAGATTTAAAATGGAAATTAAATAATCTTAAAGAATGAGGGGATCAAATAACAAATAACAGAAACAATCAATAATTTCATTAAAGAGAAAGACAACAATGAGACAATATACCAAAATTTATTAGATGTAGCCAAAGCATTACATAGGAAAAAATTTGTATCTCTAAACACTTACATCAATAAAATAAAGAATAAATCAATGAACTGGGCATACAACTAAACAAACTAGAAAAAGAACAAATTAAAAATCCCCAATTAAACACCAGTTTGAAAATTATGCAAATCAAAGGAGAGATTAATAAAATTGAAAATAAAAAAGCCATTGAACTAATAAACAAAACTAGAAGCTGGTCTTATACCAAAAATAAAGTAGATAAACCACTCATTAATTTGATGGGGGAATAAAAAAGTAAACTGAATTAACAGTACCAAAAATGAGAAGGGTAAATTCATCACCAATGAAGACAAAATTAGAGCATTTATTAGGAGCTATTTTGGCCAATTATATGCCAATAAAACTAAGTGAAATAGATGAATATTTACAAAAATGTAAGTAGCCCAGAATAACAGAAGAGGAAACAGAATACTTAAATAACCCTATCTCAGAAAAAGAAATTGAACAAGCCAGCAATGAGCTCCCTAAGAAAAAATCCCCAGGACCAGAAGGATTCATAAATGAATTCTACCAAAAATTTAAAGAAAAATTAATTTCAATAATACATAAACAATTCAAAAAAATAGGCAAAGAAGGAGTCCTACCAAATTTCTTTTGCAACACAAATATGGCACTGATATCTAAACCAGGAACAACAAAAACACAGAAAGAAAACCACAGACCAATTTCCCTAATGACACTGAAGCAAAAAATTTAAATAAAATACTAGCAAGGAGATTACAGCAATATACCACAAAGATCATACACTACGACCAACAACAAAACCCACATAAATTATAAGATTATCTGGACAGATTCACAAAAAAGCTTCTGACAAAATACATCACTTATGCCTATTAAAAACAATAGGAAGCATAGGAATAAAAAGAGTATTCCTTAAAATAATTAGTATCTATCTAAAACTATCAGTAAGCATTATTTGTAATGGTGATTAGCTAGAAGCTCTCCCAATAAGATTGGGGTAAAGCAAGGATATCATCATTATTATTCAATATTGTACTAGAAAAGCTAAGAAACTGAAGGAATTAGAATAAGCAATGAAGAAACAAAATTATCACACTTTGCAAATGATACGATGGTATACTTGAAGACTCTTAGGAAATCAACTAAAAAACTTGTTGAAATAATTAAAAACTTTAGCAAAGTTGCAGGACATAAAATAAACACATATAAATCATTAGCATTTACCAACAAAATTCAGCAGCAAGAGACAGAGAAATTCCATTTAAATTAACTGTAAACAATATAAAATACTTGTGAGTCTACCTGCCAAAACAAACCCGGGAACTATATAATTCAATTACAAAACTGTTTTCACACAAAGTCAGATCTAAACAATTGAAAAAATATTAATTGCCCATGAGCAGGCCAAGTTAATATAATAAAAATGACAATTCAATCTAAATTTATTTACTCATTCAGTGCCATACCAATTAACTTACCAAAAAATTATTTCATAGACCTAGAAAAAATAATAACAAAACTCATCTGGAAGAACAACAGGTCCAAAATATTAAGGGAATCTAAGAAAAAAAAAATTAAGGAAAGTGGCTTAGCTGTACCAGATCTCAAACTGTATTACAGAGCAATGATCATCAAAACAATTTGATGTTGGCTAAGAAATAGAGTGGCAGATCAGTGGAATAGATTAGGCACACAAGGCACAGTGGTAAATGACCACAGTAATCTAGGGGGTTTGATAAACCCAAAAAACCCAAGCTTTTGGGAAAAGAACTTGCCATTTAACAAAACTCACTGGGCCAACTGAAAAGTAGTTTGGTAGAAACTAGGTTTAGACCAACATCTCACATCTTATAAAGAGATAAGGTCAGAATGAGTACATGATTTAGGCCTGAAGGGTGACGCCATGAGCAAATTAGGACAGCATGGAATAGTTTACCTGTCAGATCTACAGAGAAAGGAAGAATTTATGACCAAACAAGAGATATAGAGCATTACAAGATATAAAATGGATAATTTTGATTACATTAAATTAAAATGGTTTTACACAAACAAAAGTAATATAGTCAAGATTAAAAAGAAATCAGAAAGCTGGGGGGAAATTTTACCACAAGTTTCTCTGACAAAGGCCTCATTTTTCAAATACGTAGAAAACTGAGTCAAATTTATAAAAATACAAGTCATGCCCAAATTTATAAATAGTCAAAGGATATGAACAGGAAGTTTTCAGACAAAGAAATCCAAGTTATCTATAGTCATATGAAAAATTTTTTTAAATCATTATTGATTAGACAAATGTAAATTAAAACAATTCTGAGGTACCAGCTCACACCTATCATTCTGGCTAATATGACAGAAAAGAAAAACGACAAATGATGGAGAGGATGTGAAAAAATTAGGATACTAATGCACTGTCAGAATTGTGAGCTAATCCAACCATTCTGAAGAATAATTTGGAATTGTGTCCAAAGGGCTATAAAATTGTGTGTACTATCTGATCAAGCAATACCACTACTGGGTCTATATCCCAAAGAGAATTACAAAAAAAAAAAAAGGAAAACGACCTATATGTACAAAAATATTTATAATAGCTTTTTTATGGTGGCAAAGAATTAGAAATTGTGGGATGCCCATCAATTGAGGAATGGCTGGAAAAAGTTGTGGTATATGATTGTGATGGAATACTATTTCACTATAAGAAATGATGAGCAGGATGCTTCCAGAAAACTTATAATGACTTACATGAACTGATGCAAACTGAAGTGAGCAGAACCAGGAAAATACTGTACACAGTAAGCAATATTATATGATCATCAATTGTAAATGACTTAGCTATTCTCAATAATACAATGATCCAAGACAATTCCAAAGGACGTATGATGAAAAATGCTATACACCTCAAGAGAAATGACTGATGGAGTCTAAATACAGATCGAATCATACTTTTTTTTACTTCCTTTATTTTTCTTAGGTTTGAGGAAAAGGGGCATCTGTGTTTTCTTTCACAACATGACTAATATAGAAGTATGTTTTGCATGACTACACTTATATAAACTATATCAAATTGCTTGCCTTCTCAATGAGGGGGATGGGGAAGGAGGAAATCTGGAACTCAAAAAAATTTTTAAACAAATGTTAAAAAAATGTTTTTACATGTAATTGGGAAAAAAATAAAATATTTTTTAAAAGTTAAACAAAGGAGCTTATATCTGATTCTAGAAGTAATACAGAGCCATTTAAAGTTTATTGAGAAAGAGAGTGACATGGTCAGACTGCACCTGACATCCTTGACAGGAGTATTAGTAAGGAACTGGTAGGCTTTAACAAGTTGACATAACACAGAGGGCCATATCTCTACCAATCCACAATTATCTAAAAAAATACACAGGGAATACAAGATTTCACTATACTTATTTGGTGATTATTTTAAAAGCATCTGATTTAGAAGACAAAAATATAAACTTAAAGGTTCCCTTCCAACAAGGTATCCCTGTTCCTGCCACCCAACAAACAGTCCAAATATTATATTATGTGAAAGTTATAATGAAGATAAACTTTCTTCATTATCCTTTTATCATAAATATGAGGCAAGACATAAAATAAGAAACATTTTGCCTAATGTATTCATCACAGTTAAGAAGGGGATCCAAAAAAAAAAAAATTAAAAGGTGATGGACTTCCCTAAAGACAGTGTGGTCTTTTAACTGTAATCTGTTTATAGATGGTCTAGTTCTCATACCATCAAGTCTTGAAATAATACAGTTTCCTAACCAATATCCATAACCACTGAAAAGAGTTTGGCCTAACCATCTACATAGGAAAAACTAAGTGGATGAAGAATAGCTTTAATCCCAATTAAAACTGAGAGGGAAAATCTATAGAACTCATCCATCAAGTTTCAGTACAGTTTCTATCTCCCAAAGACAATTTTAGGTCCTTACTTTTCCAACTGGTAAGAGTTTACCACATCTAGCCTGACTTTAAAGCCACCGTGTTGCTAACTGAACATCTTCATGCCAAGTTACTTTATGCTTTTTTCTACCTTTTCCACCCCTCCCCTTCTGCATTCCACCTCTAGCCCTAGAATCAGTATTTAAATCAATAACAACCCTTGAAAACAACATGCCAATAGACTCTCCTATCACTCCACGTACACTTCCTGTTATTTTTTCAGACTATCCCACAATTCCCCTATTACAAAGCAAAATTCTTGAAGGTAGTGATTGTTTTGCTTCTTCCTATTTGAATCTCCAGTGCTTAGCACATGTGCCTTGGTACAAAATAAACACTGAATAAATGCGTTTTCATTCAGTTTTTGTACATAACCTGAAAATACACAATAAGTAGACAAGTTGGATCCAGAATTAAATAAGGAAAGAATGGGCTGGACTGACAACAACAAATTGCAGAGGTCTTTTACTAACCCCAACTATTTTTTCCTAAAATGAAAGTTCATCTTTCTTTAATATCAATATTTTACGAGAGATGCTGCATGATTGATTACACGCAATAGCTCCACTTTCCACCAGACTGCCAAAGACGACAATAAATAAAATGACAAATGTTGGAGGATGTGCCTAAAAAATAAGCACATCAATGCACTGTTGAATTGTGCATAGGTCCAACTACTCTAGAAAGCAATTCAGAATTTTGCAAAAAAAAGTTACTAAACAATGAATACCCTCTGTCCCAGGTATGCCACTACTAGGCCTATACCCAAAAGAGAGCAAAGAAAGAGGAAAAGGCTATAAATGTACACAAATATTTGTTGTAGCTCTTTTTGTGGTGGCAAAAAAACTGGAAACCAAGGGGTACCTATCAAGTGGGAAGTAGCTGAACAAATTGTGCTGTATGAATGTAATGGAATATTATTGTGCTATAAGAAATGAGGGAAAAGACTAGTTCAAAGAGAAATGGAAATACTTGTATGAACTGATAAAGACTTAAATGATTAGGACAAGAAGAATAATTTGTACCTTAAACATAACAAACAATTCAGAAAGATTATATAAATCTGATCAACTAAGTGATCACTAGGATTCCAGAGAGGACTGACAAAGAAGAATATTACCAACCTCATGACAGAAGGAGAATAAATTAATATGCAAAATGAGAAATGATTTTGTATGTAACCACTATAGGAATTTCTTTTACTTGATTTTGTGTATGTGATTCAGTTCTGTATTTCTTTCTTTTTACCTTCTATTTTGTGGATGGGGGAAGGTGGAAGGATTTAAAAACAATACTTAATTGTTGGTTACTGTTTTTTCTCTCCTTCAATATGTGTTACAAAGAATGGTTTGCTGGGTAGGAGACAGTATATTAAATATATATTTAAAAAGAAAATAACATAACAAGCAAAAGATTAATAAAACTACATTTTAAATGACTGCAAGCAATAAAACCAGGCAGTCTGAAGAATTAAAATTAAATTTCACATTGAAGGCAATATAGAGGTGTCCAACAAATATGAACAGGCTACAACATACAGTAAATAAAGAACGATAAAGAATTAATGAATATCATCAAATGTATCATTAAAAAAAAGGAAGGGAGAGTTACATGGTGTGAGTTCAGAATAACAAGTGGACAGTTCATGTATAGGATGTACCAAAAGTCTTCGCATAGTTTTAAACTACTAAAGTTTAAAACTACAATAAGAATTTTGGGACTCCTATATTTCATGTTACAAAGAAGTAACAATGAATCTGCTACTTCAGTGGACAAACTTTAAGGATGGATAACAGTAACACTGAATGAGGGGCATGGAAGGGTAATGCTCTACCACTGTGAAGGAAACACCTGCATCAATGAGATCACATATCTAAGTAGCTAAGTAAATTTTAAGTAACAAACTGTATGGCAACTTTTTTTCCCCTCAATTTCACTACAAATGATGGCAATACTTCAATTGTTATATCAAAACTAAAGACAAAATAGTGGTGAATTTCATTTAAATTCCTTTATGCCAAAAGCAGAAATATTTCTAAGCTCCTTTCCCTCTTTGATGAAACTCTTGGGGCTTCATCGTCACAGCTGTGCTAACTTTCCAGATTTCAACTTCACGCCTCACCTGCAGTCATACCCTGGAACATACATCAACCTCTGTGTATTTTTCACCTGGGAACACCTCTGCTATACGGGCTCCTTTCTCCCATTGGTCAGTTTCTCCCGGAGCCTTAATTTACAGCTCCCTTTTGTACTTTGTCTTCTTATTAGATTGTAAGATCCTTAAGGGTAGGAACTGTCTTACTTCCTGCATGTATCTGTGCCTAGTATAGGGTCTGACATATAGCAAACACTCAATAAATTTTTGTAGTCTTTTTATAACCTTTCACTATGAAAACACAATCTAATAAAAAATTAGACACAAAGATTAAATATTGGACTTATTAAGTCCTTTATTAAGTTACTTATTCCAAAAGGAAGACTAAATCCAATCTTAGAAAATCTTTGAAAAAGAAATTGAATAAGCCATAAATGAACTCCCCCTCAAAAAAAAAAAAAAACCTGAAAAGAGATGTTTTTGTTTTTTTTGCTGAGACAATTGGGGTTAAGTGACTTGCTCAGAGTCACACAGCTAGTAAGTGTTAGGTGCCTGAGGCTGAATTTGAACTCAGGTCCTCCTGACTCCAGAGCCAGTGCTCTATCCACTGAGTCACCTAACTGCCCTGAACAGATGTATTTACAAGTAAACTCTATCAACATTTAAAGAACAAATAATTCCAATATTATATAAACTATATGAAAAATAGGGGAGAAAAGGAGTACCAAATTCCTTCTGTAATACAAATATGGTATTGAAAACCAGAGAGAGGCAAAACAAAATATATATATATATAAAATCAAATATCTTTAATATCAATACAAAAATTTTAAGTAAAATATTAAGAAACAGACTATAGCAACATATCACAAAGATTATAACTATGGCCAGGTCAACATAATTGACCATATTAAATAACAAGAACAATAAAAATCATATAACTATATCAATACGTGCAAAAGAAGCTTTTGATAAAATACAACACCTATTCCTGTTAAAAATACTAGAAAATATGGGAAGAAATAAATATTTCCTTAATATAAGTAGTATACCCCTAAAATCAAGGGCCAGCATTATCTATAATAGGTACAAACTAAAGGCCTTTCCAATAAGACAGATGTAAAGCAAAAATGTCCATTATCATCAGTACTATTCAATACAGTACTAGTGTTGCTAATTATTGAAATAAGGTAAAAAAAGAAATTGAGAGAATAAACATAGGTAAAAAGGAAATAAAATTATCATTTTCTGCAGATAACATAACAGTTTACTTCAAGGACCCTAGAGTGAAACAATCAGAAGCAATATAAACAATATACTTAATCACAATAATAATGTGAGAGGAAACAACTTCGAAAGATGTCAGAATTCTGACCAAAGCAGCAACCAATCATGACTTCATCATGAGTGAGGATGAAAAACATCTCCCACCATTTGGCAGGGAGATGATGTACTAGAGATTATAGATTACAGATTCAGTAATCTGTACATTCTCAGACAAGGCCAATATGCTGATTTGTTTTACCTGACTACATCTATTTGTAACAAAGAAGGACTTTTAGTTCAAATTAGTGAGTAGCAACAGCTATGAAAAAAAAAATCAAAAAAATCTTTATGTACAAAAAAATACAAAAAGATAAGAAGGGGATACAATTGGTTAATCAACAAGAATTTATTTATTAAGTGCTTATGGTGTTCTAGGCACTATGCTAAACACAGGGGATACAAAAGAGAGCAAAACACAAAAACAACCCTGCACTCAAAGAGCTTACATAATAATGGGGGAGACAGAAAATAACTAGGTACACACATGAGATGATCATTCCTTTCTTTCAGGTTCTTAAGTCTGTTAACATATCACTCTGCAGAACAACTGATCATTTTTTAAAAATTTCTTTTGCTCTTATTGCAATCTTTCCTTTTTCGTTCTAATTTTGATAGTTTGGATTTATGCTCTAAAAATAAAAGCCTCATTATCAATTTCTAGATTTTTTCAAAAACAGCTCCTAGATTTATCTATCATTTCAGTAATTTTTTGTTCCCCTATATTGATCTCTAAAGATATTCCTCTTCTATTTTCAGTTGATTTGTTGTTCTTATGATGTTACATTTTTTTTTTAACATGTACTCTATTTCCCGAGTTTTCTCTCTCACTGATAAAGGCATTCAGAATTTCTCATTGAATGTTGTTTGGCAGCATTCCATAGATTTTTTTTAATGTTTTGGGGATCTCATCATGTGATCTGCTTGACATAATTCATTTTTAAATAATTTCCTTTTTCACACAGTTATTTAGTAAATGACCTTTTAATATTATCATTTAGTAAATCAGCTACCCCACCTAGCTATTTGCAACATTTGCAAATCTGAAAAATATTCTATTATATCTTTATCCAAGTTATTTATAAAAATGTTAAATAGCACAAAGTCAATTGGTCATTCTATGGGCAAGAAAGGCACATTTTTTTATTCTTATTATATCTATTATTAATCAAAATTTAATAGAATTACTCCAGCCAAATTATTCTATCTTATATTACTAACTACATGCTATTTTAACAAGTCTTTTCCTTTTATCAAAGATAGAAGCATCACTTTAGGATTGCTCTATCCCTACCTGAAATATTCTTTTCTTCTTTTTCTCTGAAACAGCCTACTGAAACCTTTAGTAATTTAGCAAATACAATATTCTAAAGCTGAAACTCTTAAATAACTACAAAAAGGAAAAAAAACCATCCATCTTACATTAAGGTCTATGTTGAAAACTTAAGTGTGTGATTAAAACATTTGCAAGTAGCTTTGGGATAAGTACTCCTTCCTAGTATTCCCTCCAACTCAGAAGTTCCCAAACTTATATGGCCTACTGCCCCCTTAAAAAAAAAAATTACTCAGCACACCCCTGGAAATCTACTTTCTTTAACCCTTAACAAAAAATACATCTATTTTTTGAAATGATGCATCATAAATTTAATAACTTGTTGTAAATTTGTGGGGTTTTTTTTCCCTGTATTGAAATTCTGATGACACAATATTGCATCAGGTAACCATACAGTATCGTATTGTAAACAAGTCATTACACGCACATATTCCTGCCGATGCATGCTGGACTTCCCAACAATACACGACAGGACACTTGCTTGTTAAGACCTATCAGGTGACTTGACCACTGATCAGTTATAACTTGCATTTTTTGTGTTTATTTGGAAAAGAATGCAATCACTATGATTTTAACTCTATTACACAAAACATGTACAAAAGGTTTTTCAAAATTTTCTTCTCTTCTCTTCTTTCCTTATGCTTCCACCGCCTCCTTATTGATATTTAATGTCCCCCAATTGCACTACAAGCTACAACTGCCCCCCCCCCAATAGTTCCAGCGCTTTCCCACAGCACTGCCCCAGGCGGCAATATCACCCACTTTGGGAACCTCTGCATGGTATTTATCATTTCCTTTCTACATTTTCATGACACAACTTCCATGGTTCTCTTTCTATCCCTATGAGCACAACTCAGTCTCTTGCTGGATCTTGATCCAGGTCACATCCACTAACCATTGTACTGCACAAGGATTTATCTTGGGTCCTCTTCTCTTCTCCATCTACACTATCTTGGCTGGTAATGTTATGAGTTCCCATGGGTTCAATTATCATGTCTATGCAACTGATTTTCAGAACTATTTATAAAGCTCCAACCACTCTCCTGACCTCCTGTCTCCCATCACCAACTGTCCTGGATCTCAAACTGGATGGTCTGCAGGCACCTCAAACTCAACATGTCCAAAACAGAACTGATCATTTCCCCCCAAAATCCTCCCCTGTTCCCAACTTCTCTACTACTTTGGAGGACAACACCATCCTCTTCATCAACCTCTCAACCTTGGAGTCATCTCACTTGCATTCAACCATACATATCCAATCTGCTTCCAAGTATTATTGTTTCTACTTTCACAACATCTCTTTTGTGCATTTCCTTCTTTCGCTAATACAACCCACACCCTACATACTGATGTAGGGCCTTATCTCATACCTGGACTACTACAAGAGAGTTCTGATTTGTCTCCTTAGGTCAAGTCTCTCCCCACTTCAGTCCATCCTCCTCCACAGAACTGTAAAAGTGCCCCCCAGGTCACAAGTCTCACACACACACACACACACACACACACACACACACACACACACACACCTCTCTCAATAAATTCATGATTCCCTATTAGCTCCAGGATCTCATTTAGAATGTTTAAGTAGAGATATCTGCTTTGTCACTGTACCCGAGGAATCACAGAACCTTTCCACTTGATATGAAGCTGAAATCTTCCATATGTATCATCTCCCTCAGAATGCAAATTCCTTGAGAACAGGTATCATCTCAGTTCGATACTTTTACTGCTAGCACTTAGTACGGTGCTTTACTATTAATTCATTCATCAGAAATTCTGTTTGGCTCTTAAACTCCTTCACAACCTGTCCCATTACTACTCTTCCAGTCTTTCTTACATTTTATTCCTATTCATATATTCTTAAGATGCAGCAAAACTGGAAATCCTGCTGTTTCTCACAAGATACTCCTTCTCCTGACTCCTTGCCTTTTTCACTAGCAGCTCCCAATGGCTGGCACACTCTCCCTCTTTACCTCTACCTGCTAGTCCCTGGACACCTTCAAGATTCAACCCAAAATTCACCTTCAAGAGATCCTTATGGGGTACCTCCATCCTACTTCCTGTGCCTTTCCTTTAAGATACCTCCATTTACAATGTAATACACCTTGAATGTACATAATCGTTTGCATGATGTCTTCCCCATTAGAACGGGAGGACTTTGAATATGTGGGCCACACATTTTCCTTTCCTCGTATCCCCAGCTCTTAGTTAAGCACTAGGCATAAAGTAGGAGCTTAATAAATGTGAGTTAACTAAATTACTTTAGAGGGACTATGACACAAAAAAAAAGGTTGGGAATTCCTGATCTAAGGTTTCTCAAATTTGGTTAGCAACTCTTACCCTCCTTTTTTAAACGAATGATATCTTCACTTGGAAGGCTTTTTATTGCTCTCTGTGGATGAAGTGGACGTGAGTTTCTTTTATCCCAAATGTCCTTTTGATGCATGCTTCTCAAACATCTATTTCTTGACTTCATAGATCATGAGTTTTGCTAAGTAGAGGGATCTGAGTTCCTGACTCAGGCCTCTTACTTTCGTACATATTCTAGTCTATTTTCAGCCAGCATCCTAAGTCTTTCAAAACTGCATTGTGATTCTAATTACTGTTCACCAGTAAAAGACTTCTTCACTTCTGGCAGCTTATGATATTTCTTCCTTTATCATTAACTGTAGTATTTGACATTTAACTATTACTTTAGACATATTAAATACTGGGTCATTCTTTGGGGGGCTTTTAATGGATTCTATGAGTTATCTTGCATTTATTTGTATTTTTTTCTATTGGCCACTTTGGCCAATTTGGGGAAATTTTCTTTGATGATTTCCTCAAATATAGTATCTGGATTTTGTTGGGGTTTTTTTTTTAAGTCATCTGGAATGCACTGTCAACTATATTTTATAACTGTTACTTGGGTCTGTGTGTTTTGAAATAGTCAGAATAAGTCTATAACTATATAAATTTTTAACCTTAATTTTCAGATCTTATATGTTATATGGAATTCTATCATCTACTACTGTAATTTTGCTGTTTGTTATAGCAATAGCTAGTCGTATTAAGAGAAGGAAGAGCACTGCATTTAAAAGTCAGCCCTAACTTGGGCCTGAATTCCTCTTTAGAAACCAGCTGTTGTGGCCTGAACAAATCACTTAACTTTTCTAAAACTTAGTTTCCTAATTTGTAAAATGGAAATGTTAAGAGTACCTACTTCAAAATGCTGTTGAGGATCAAAGGAGATAATGTATATAAAGTGATCTGCAAACTTTAAACTGCCATAAAATGTGAACTATTAATATTAGCATTTTTATTACTGCTTTTGTATTTAGGGAGTTTTCTACTGTATTATCTACACTGGTTATTTTCTTGATTATTTCTTTTTCTCTTTTTAATATTTTAATTCCCTTTTAATTCTTTGCTAATTTCCACTTAAAATTTCATACCTTCTTTAGGACCTTCTATTTAGCCTTCTGATTTCTTCAGTATTGCTAATTCTTATTTATTTTCACTGAGTGTATAATTTATCCACCTTAAGAAGTCTTTAAGGATCTCTTGTGTTTTTATTTTTCCCAATCCTGCTGTTTCTGATACTCATCTAGCTGATATAGTTGCACCATAGTATTTTTAATTCTATCAGCACTTTGCTTTGCTCATTTTTTTTACTGTAATTGACTTTTTCTGGTGTAGCTTTTAGTCATTTCTTTTCTTTTTGGTATTGTTGATTTTTGTTTGCCGATTTTCCTGAATTATGTGAGGAGCAGAGTTCTTTCCAAACCTCTTAACATCTTAGACCACAATGTTTTCATGGTGACAAATTAAAATGTCCCTCTCATCAGAAATCTCATGACTGGTCACTATAAGTCTATATTGAATGATTAAGAGAAAAAGGAAAGAAAAAAAGGAAAAAGAAAAAAAAATCTTAAGAAAATCTATGTGGGAGTAAAGACTAGGGAACCACAGAAACAATAGAGGTATATAGTTCTTACCATATCAATTGAACTTAAGGTGAGATGTGAAAGGTCAAGTCATCTCTCTCTGTAAGATCTACAACTTGAAATTCTGTTAACACTTAAAAGAAGAGAATAGAAGTAGCTACAAATTCATAATCAAATAGAGCAGGCTTTGCAACTGACTGAGTAGTAAGCCCTGCATCAAATTACAGAAAGGAATGGATTTTTAAAATGCTACTTGACAGACTAAAAATGGCCGTGCTTGTTCTCAATTACATTTGTCGGAGAAACTACTGTAACGAACCCCAATAACCTCACCTGAGCATAATCTTTTCAGCAACAGAAATAAATATCCACATACTTCAAAGAAAAATGTCGTATGCAGTGATCAGAAATTATTTTACCACAGGATGAATCAAGACTTTGCTTGGAGACTCCCAAGAAGAAGGAATTCACTGTTTTCCAACATATTTGACTTTTGGCAGCTAGCTGTTTTATTGGATAGAGTACAGGATATGGAGTCAAGAAGACTCAAGTTCAACTCTCATCTCTGACACTAGCTATAATACCTTAAGCAAATAACTTAACTTCTCTCAGACTCTGACATGACCATCACCCTCCCTTCCCTGATACTCTTCTCTCTAGGTTTTCGTGTCATTGCTCTCTCCTGGTTCTGCTCCTGTCAGGTCACTCCTTAGTCTCTTTTGTTGGATGTTCATCCACATCACGCTCAAAATCTATTTAGGGCCCCTATGGATCAGTCCTGGCCCTCTGACTCCTTCTATACTAGCCTACAAGAGGCACTTAATAAAAGTGAGCTAACTGACAATCTTGGTTCCCTCATTTTTAAAATGGATAATAAAAGTACCTACTTCAAAAGAGTTGCTGTCAGAATTTAATGAAATTATTTATATAAAGAGCTCTGCAAAGCTTTAAGCACCACAAAAATATTAGTTGGTGTTGTTAATAGCTGTAACAGTTAGGAATATTTTTCTTACCTCAAATTTAATCTAGCTCTGAAAATTTCATCCACTGTTTCCATTTTGGCATCTTGGGACAAGGACACATCTACATGACAGCTCTTCAAATAATGGAACATATACCTACAATGGTTTATATTTTATTGGCTAAGCCTGGTCAGTTCCTACATCTTACTCTCATATGACATGTTCATGAGACTAGCTCTTTACCATACTGCTTACCCAGTACTGGAAGGAACATGGTATAGTCAAAAGCGTGCCATACTTGGAAGTCACAGAACCTGAAGTTCGGATCCTGGCTATAACACACCTTATGAGACCTTTGACAAGTTCATCAGTTTCCTCATCTATAAAATGAGAAGACTGGACTAGATTATCTCTAAAAGATCCTTTATAGCTCTAAATCTAGGATGCTATATGAACTGCGATCATATGACTCTCTAGCCTTTTTATGTTCTCCACAAGATATGGCATCGAGGACTCACAACAATACTTCAGATGTGGCAGAACAGGACCACTACTCGGTCCCAGTCCTTGGTACTTCTCAATGCAACCTAAAACTGAATTAGCTATTTTAGCTGCCAGATCACACTGCTGGCCCATAATGAGCTGATAAACCACTAAAAGTCCCAGGTTATCTAACAGATAAACTGCTTCTAGCCATGCTTCTTCATCTGACAGTTATGAAATGATTTTTAATCAAAGTATTAGGGTTTACATTTATTCTTTCAAACTCAGTTTTCACAGATGGAACAACAGTGTAGCCCACTGAAATACTTTTTTTAATTTTGGCATCCAAAATGTTAACAATCCCCCCTAGCTTTGTATCATCTGAAACTTTAATAAATATCTATGTTTTCATCCAACTCATTATTATAAATGTTCAGTAGGAAAAAGCCAAGTCCAGATCCTTGCAGAACTATGCTAGGCAACTAAGCTAACAAGGAACCATTAGAAAGCTAATCTTTTGGTCTGACCATTCAATATTTAACTATAATATTCTCTAAACCATCTCTCTATCTTGTCTTCAAGAATAGCAAAGTTTTATCAAGAGCTTTTCTAAAATCAATAAAAAACTCACTCTGAGTCTACAGATTATGGTTAAAAGCAAAAAAAAAAAAAGGAACAAAAAGGAACAGCTGTAAATCTTGGCTGCAATTAGAAAGCCATTCTATATAAATGGAGTAATACAAAGTGAATAGAAATTCAGGACTCAAAATAAAAAAGCAATCATTATGGCTAATTGAATAGTGTATGAATTCTGAAGTTATTTTGTTTCACATTGTTCTATCCCACAAAGGTCTTTCCCATGAGTTTTATATCATAATTTGTCCATTGATTAGTACTAACTTTGTCTTTGTTGTTTAATCTGAGTAAACTTTATCTCTTATCTGCCTTCTACTTCTCTTGAGCTGGGGGATGGTAGGCTATGAACCTGTCTAATGTTTGCTGGTACTTAATGAAGTTTACAAATGCAAGATCAGTCCTACAGAAGTTGATTATTTCTCCCTAAGCACCATACCTGCCCTATACCTAGCTGCTTCTAGGTCAACATGTATATGAAAACCAGTGTGTTTAAAAGCTATTCAGCCTAAGCTGAAAAGAGATTTTGTTTTGTTTTAAAGGCATAGCTCCTTTAAGAAGCAGGTTGAAAACATTTCTGTGAGTCTTTGCTTCATCAAGAAGTCCATTCTATACCAATACGGAACAAAAAAGAAGGAGGGATATGAATGAGTGACATAAGTAGCTTTCAGAGTAAACCCTCCAAATTAAAAGGAAATCAATACAGGGAAATCATGCAGCAGTATTCCATGTAAATCTTTTTCCACTGGTCACTGAAGCAAAAGGATGCAAGAACTTACTTACAGAGAGAAGCCATGTGGAGTAAAAGTAGTTTCCACTGGCATGAAAGGAACTGGGAATTCAGGCCTAGGGGCTAGTAAGATGCAGAGAAAATTCTAGTTAGAAAAACTGAAGCAAGCAAGCTAATCAAAGGTTTTTGACACCTGAAGCAGGGGGAAGGGGTATAGGCCAAAGGCAAGCTTTCACACCGAGCTCTGAAGCCCAGAAGCCTCGAAGCAGCTGGAACAAGGCTGGAGCAGACAGAAGCGGTGAGCCACCGGGAAGCTGCAGACAGGCAACGCCCAGAGCGCAAGTTAAAGGTTTTCCTGAAAGCAAAAAGGAAAACCCAAAGTTAAGTTAAGCAGTGAATGGTAACAGTTGAGGTTTAGTGAGGGAAGGCACTTATTTATAAGCTAGATGCTTATATCTCTTTGAATCTTGCTCCATCACGTAGTATTGTGTATATATATTTTATAGTATTTAACTTATGCCATTATATTAGATTTATACTTTCATATAAAAATGAAAATATAAATATTTTTCTTATATATGACTGCTGGGGCTTGTATGCTAAAACTATCTATCTATATATGTGTGTGTGTATATATGTATGTATGTATTTATGTATGGATATATACATATATATGGCTATCTATACATATGTATATGTGTATGTATGTATGCATATACATACACACATACACACACACACACACACACACACACACACACACACATATATATGTATATATATCACTTTTAACAAGCATCACTTTTCACCTAGTAGAAGCTACAGAATTATAAGTATAATACCTGGAAGACCTGTTCGGCCTCTCTAGGGCTGCCCTGTCATTTACAAACCTATTAAATATAGTAAATGTCATGGGATATGTGTAGAAGCCCAACAGAGAGGATTTTCTCAAGAATAAATAACTAAAAATATATATTTTAACAGAATCTAGCCAGAACTGATTTTTGTTTAAAAAAAATACAATTCTGTATTAAAATATCTGCATAGATCCTTAAAATCACTCATTGTTACCTTCATTTTATAAATCTAAGTTATGATATAGAGCAAGATTTAAAGAAACAGACACATCTAGGTACATGCTGACACTATCACTATGTCTCAACTGTTCTCAAATGCTGCTTAATAACTCTGAGTTTAATTATCAGGCATAAGCAACACTCTTTTCTTAAGGTAAGAGAGCTTCTAAGCTATATGAAACATAAACAATAGTTTAGGGTTTGGCTCCTACTATATCTACTATTTATGAAAGTTTGTTACTGAAGCCCACTTTCCCCCTGCTTCGATTTCTCCAAGTCATTTTGGCTTTGGGGTAACATCCAGAGTCAAAAGTCCTCAATTGTCTGTTTACTTCATCAGAGATGGTGGAAAGAAAAAATACAGGCTTTGGAGTCAGAGGGGTTCAAATCCAAGATTTGCTACTCAATATCTGTGGGACCTTGAGCAAATCATTTAATCTCTATGGGCCTCAGTTTCCTCATCTATAAAATGAGAGGGATAGGCTAGATAATCTCTGAAGTCCCTTCCAGTCTATATCTATAATCTTACTTTCGTACTTCTTTGGTACTCATAATTAGCTCCAAAGTACTCATGTATCTCTCAATCTCATTATGTCTAAAAAGTACATTCGTTTCTTTTCCCTTTCCATCTATACTTAGAACAGAAGGGAAAAAAACACAAAGAGGAAAAAAAAAACATTTCTATTCTTTGCCCCATGACTGAAAAAGCTTATAACTACTTCCTTCTATAGAGAAAAGGATCACTTGAGGTAAGCGTATTCAGACAGACAACCGTCTAGTTCAGGCCTTCATCACTTCTAGAAAACTGCAATGAACTCCTTTTTTTTTGTCTTCCTTCTACAAGCTTTTCTCACTCCAATCCATCCTCTGTAGAGTTGCCAAAGTGATTTTTATAACATGCAGGTCTGAGCCTATCACACTCTTTTCAACAAACTTCTGTGGCTCTTTATTTTCTCTAAGTTAAAATACAAACTTTTCAAGACTTGACGCTTTTCTACCTTGCTATTCTTCTAATAAGACTGCCTGTCTCATACTCTATACTACAGCTACACAAAGTACTTGCTGTTTTTCCACCACCTCTCATTTATGTCTTTTTGCACTGACTGCCCATTCTCTATGCCTGAAATTCACTCCTCCCTCATTTCCACCTTTTGGAATGCCTGGTTCCCTTCAAGCTTAAGTCTCATCTTCTTCATGAAGCCTTTTTGGGGACACTCACGTTTTAGGGTGCTCTCTCCCAAAACTACCTTGTTCAATGTTCATTGTGTACATATTTATATACTGGCATACTGCTTCCCATAAGAATGTAAGCTCCTTGAATTTGTTTTTATATACCTAACACTTAGCACACTGCCTGAAATACAGTAAAAGGCCAATTATAAATGAATTGGAATCAATTAGTTGGTTAACTGTTGATTCCAAATAATTTTCTGGCATTAATGTTAAATTTATTTTGAACCAATAAACTAGATATTATCATTTAGCTGTGTACCTATACTGGAAGAGTAAGAAAACAGTTAATAAAGTTATCTGGGCTCAACAGCCAACAGTTTACAATATATCCAGAAGTTTCCTAATTTTGTGGACCAGATCCACAAAAGACTTATTTACAGAACAATTTTTGGCCAGGCCAAACCCAATTCAAAACCTCTTTCCTTTGGAAAGTAAAAACAGGCAAAGACTATAACTGAATCCATAGGTATTGCCCCGAACACAAGAAAGGAGAGTGGTACTAGAGCTACAAGAAAGTACTATAGACCAACACTGCTACTGTAAAAAGCAAGGGAAAAGTGAAACATTACCGCAAGGAAATAGAAAAATTTAATACTCAACCCTTACAAACACCCGTACAGTTGAGTGACATAGTTCCACAAAATTATGAAGTTCTGCAGAATATAAAGTACCTTTGAACACAACTTCTTTTTGTGTATAGATTAATATAAACAGAACAGAATCCACTCCTATTCCACTGAAAAATTGGTTTCCAGACTCCCTTTCCGGTTTCCTTTTCCCTTTCAAAGATGTTTCTCTTTCCTATTCAGGTGTCCATGTTCTTATTCCACAATAAAAATGGGAAAAGATTTGAGAGAGCTATTCATACACTCCCTCAAAATCATTTATATCAGTATACTAAGTCTTATTCCCGATTGTAAAAAGAAAGTCTTTATCTCTAGCAAAAAAGTTCAAGTAATAGTGAAACTGTTGGCACTTTAGCTAAGAGCTTTACAAATATTACATACCACACAAGAAACCACTAGAATAGTCCAGGTAAGAGGTAACGGCTATGTGAATGGTGAAAAGGGAACAGATTTTGAGAAATTCTATGGCAATATAAACAACAAGATGACTATACAGGAAAGATAAGTTCAGAAGATGGGTAGGTTGGATGGGTGAAAAGACAAGTTTTATTTCAAATATTTTAATTTTGAGATGTATCAGGAAATTCAGATTGAAATAACCAAAAAATACTGTTATATATTAAGAAGAAACATCAATGCATGACCAAGTTTCTAAACTGGTACCCACAATGAAAGAAAATATTTTAAAATATTAGAGGAAATATTAAAGAAGATCTTTAGTGTATTGAGTGTATTCCATAGATGATTTCTGACATATCAAAAGACCTTAGATAAGAACTTTACAGGGTGGGAAGGAAATAATGATTCCCAATTAATACCAATGGAAGGAATACCCATATCATGGAGATTACAGCTGCCTTTTAGTTAAAAGTATAAAGTAATTTATTCTATCATATGTTGGAAAAAGTTTTCTAAGGTTAATATATGTCATGGGCTTGTGGTCCAGAGTTTATAAAAACACCAAAACATTCTTTTCATTTCTGTAATGCACTTGTGTTGAACTTGCTTTTTAAAAGAGGTTTCTTCTGTAAATTTAAAAAAATTATTGAATCCTATAAATGTATTTTTCTTTCTCCATGTATTTGGAGTATTCTTAGGATTGGTAGCTAATGTAACCAAGAAAAATACATTTATAGGATTCAATAATTTTTTTAAATTTACAGAAGAAACCTCTTTTAAAAGTATATAAATTATGCAAATAAAGTCAGATTTAAATTCATTGTTCATGGGTAGGTAAAGCCAACATAATAAAAAATGACAATTTTACCTAACTAATCTATTTATTCAATGCATCTCAATTAAATTATTTAAAAAAGTATTTTACTGAGTCAGAAAATAATACTAACAAAATTTATTTGGAAGTACAAAAGGTCAAAAAGGAAGGAAGGAAGAAAGGAAGGAAGACAGACAGACAGACAGACAGACAGACAGACAGACAGACAGACAGACAGAAAGAAAGAAAGAAAGAAAGAAAGAAAGAAAGAAAGAAAGAAAGA